>NC_137874.1:22486468-23086468 GCF_963924005.1 Protomyctophum bolini | reverse complement strand
AGCCCCCCCCCCCCCCCCCCAGCTGCATCCCCCCATCAGTTTCATGGCAATCTGCCTTTGGGGTGGCTTGTACACGAGATATCTGAGTCAAGATATATCTCACAGCCGATATCTCTCAAATCTAATGATTTAGATTGTTGAGATATGCGGCAGCATGCTAAAGGCCCTGGCAGATATAACGTCAACCACAGTGATGCACGTCATGTGAGGCCATAATTGCAGTTATTGCACTCCAATTATTATCAGACCCAACACCCACATCGGAATGGAACAAGGGGGGTACCATAACACTGAGGTTCTCAGAGTGGGGTGAATGGAACAAGGGAGGTACCGTAACGCTGAGGTTCTCAGAGTGGGGTGAATGGAACAAGGGAGGTACCATAAGGCTGAGGTTCTCAGAGTGGGGTGAATGGAACAAGGGAGGTACCATAACACTGAGGTTCTCAGAGTGGGGTGAATGGAACAAGGGAGGTACCATAACACTGAGGTTCTCAGAGTGGGGTGAATGGAACAAGGGAGGTACCATAAGGCTGAGGTTCTCAGAGTGGGGTGAATGGAACAAGGGAGGTACCATAACACTGAGGTTCTCAGAGTGGGGTGAATGGAACAAGGGAGGTACCGTAACGCTGTGGTTCTCAGAGTGGGGTGAATGGAACAAGGGAGGTACCATAAGGCTGAGGTTCTCAGAGTGGGGTGAATGGAACAAGGGAGGTACCATAACACTGAGGTTCTCAGAGTGGGGTGAATGGAACAAGGGAGGTACCGTAAGGCTGAGGTTCTCAGAGTGGGGTGAATGGAACAAGGGAGGTACCATAACACTGAGGTTCTCAGAGTGGGGTGAATGGAACAAGGGAGGTACCATAACACTGAGGTTCTCAGAGTGGGGTGAATGGAACAAGGGAGGTACCGTAAGGCTGAGGTTCTCAGAGTGGGGTGAATGGAACAAGGGAGGTACCATAAGGCTGAGGTTCTCAGATTAGGGTGAATGGAACAAGGGAGGTACCATAAGGCTGAGGTTCTCAGAGTGGGGTGAAGTGTATTTTTGAGGGGCGCTAGCCCATCCTATGCCCAGCTTTGTGTGAACACAAACACAATGATTTGATTGGCTGATCACCCCATAGCGATGATTTGATTGGCTGAGCAAAGTACATATTGAGGATAAAAATGAGGGCAGTACTCGTCAATATATACAGGTACAGTATATATTTTCTTCAGTTAAATCTATTGTAACATTTTGTGTTATCCTTAGAGCCGCTAACAACACAATTTAACTGGTTGTAAAGACACGTTAAATTGTGCTTTATTCTATTCCGTCTTGCAACGTTTCATCAGATTGGCGTGAACGTGGTTTGCATTCAGCCTTTTGGGAGCTGGTGATTATTTTAGAACAGCGGTTGAGATGGTGATGAAACCATGTCCATTCTGTGTGAACAGAATGCATAAAGGCAGCATGATGGTGATATGAATATTAAAGATGATCGGGAGGTGAATCACGCTCCACGAGATTCGTTCATTCTTCCAGAGATGTGGGTGTCGAGATAATAAACAAACAGAACATCTCTGTCGGGTGGAAACCTCATATTACAGTACAGTAAATGAATGACTGGGGGCGTGGCGTGGGGGATTATATCATAAGCAGAGCCACAAAAAGTAGCAGATCCAAAGGCAGCCACCTGCTGCTTTTGACACTTCTGTGTGACGCTGTAGTAATGACCAAGCTAGGGCGTTCATTTACGTTGTATGACCAAGCTAGGGCGTTAATTCACGGGGGGGGGGGGGAGACATAAAGTTAAGACATGGACGAGATAGGAGGTTTCTGCCTGATGGCAACCAAATAAAAAATGTGATTGCTTCGGGGCATATAATCAAATATAAGCCCAGTGAGAATGCTGATCCCTGCACACGGTACCTTGGACTCAATAGAATCAAACTGAACAGAGGAATACAATCTGGAGCGGTGTCAGCTAGAGAGGAAATACATACATACAGGGGTGTGCGCACGGCGCGCGCACACGCACACACACACACACACACACACACACACACACACACAAATGAAATGGCATTCCTGCTCGTCTTCCCACTCACGAACAGTAGATGTCATGTGAAATCCCTCGCTGAAATGTCAGCTCATAACATCATTATTATCTACAGTGGTGGAAGTAGCAATAAAAGTAGCAATGCCACACAATACTTTATACTTTCTTAGTATAAAGTAGAAGTCCTGTAGAAGGCCTGCATTCAAAATGTTACTTGATATGTCCAAAGTAAAAGTAGGCTACTCATTATGAATGGCCCACTTCACTTTTTTGGATTTTGTTTCAGAATTTGTCCAAATCTTTCTCAAATAGACAAAGTATAAAATAGCAGAGTGAAAAGTACAATATCTGTGTGTATAGGCTATCAAAAACCGGCAATACTACAAGTAAAGTAAAAGTACTTTACTGAACTATACAACTTGAGTAAATGTACTCCATTACTTTCCACCAGCGGATCCCATTTCCAATGCAAAAAAATGCCCTTGTTGAAATGTCAGCTGACGGTGTCATTATCTAATCCTATTCCTATCACACTTGGCATTCCGATGCCTGTCTTCCAGTCGACGCACCTGCAATGCATGGATTATCTAAAGCCCGGGATCTACTTTACACCTGCCGCGCGCAGACCTACAATCTGAATGGGGTGGCGGGGGATGGTGGGATATAGCAGGGGTTCTGAACCAGGGGTCCGGGGACCACTGGTTGTTTCGACCCTTGCGGGTCTTCGTCAGGCATGAGGTTCCAGGTGGTCCCAAGCTAAATGATGGATGGATGCTTAAAGATCTTTAACTCTAAAATGAAACCAAATGGACCCTTACGGGTCACTTCGGCTATTGAGGCAAAATAACCACCATCAGATTGAAAATGGCCTTAATTGCTTTAATAATCCTCTCATGAGGACTGATAATGATGCATCTTTTAAAATATTGTCTGGAAGCTTAATATTAACCACACAAAGCATCATATTTGAAAACAAAGTTAATCTAAGTAAGGAAACATGGTCTACTTTAAACTGTAGAGCGTAAAATGAAACCAAATGCAATTTGGTTTCATTTTATTCTCTCAAGAGTTAGATTATTGTGCAATACTTTTTGATTATTTGCCTGTAATTTCTCCCATGGTACCACATCGACGAAACCGTATCCAACGATAACAAAACATTCAAGGTTTTTGGGTCTGAGAGAGGCTAAATCTCATCAAATGGTGGTCCATGGCTCAGATGCCAAATAAATAATAATGGCCCTTGATATGAAAAAGGGTTGAAAACCACCAGGATATACTGTAGTAAAGGAAATACCACCTATCTCTCATCCACCAGAGAGATTCTATTCTTGCTTTTGCCCCCCTCAGAATATTAAATAATGTATGTAACGTGCAAAAAACGGCTGCAGGAAGAAAACTATGACCCTGTGTCGAGATAGGAGAGGAGGAGAGTAGAGAGAGAACACAGGCACACCGCTGCTGTCGGTGGATGGAGAGGGAGGGAAAAAGTAAAAGAAAAAGAGTTTTGCCCTTGAAAAAGCAGGCCAGGCACCCAGAATTAGACTGACACTCTGGGTCCCGAGCGAACAAGCACAGATAGCAATGTGCTATCGACACAGCTGCAGTCCAATCAGGTTCCAACAAGTTCTCTCTCTCTCTCTATGTATTATGGCACACTAGCGTTTGGCTCTCTCCGGATCCATTAAACTGAACTGACTGAAATGTAGGGCTGCATGCCTGTAGCAGTCAGTGCCTGTCTGTCAGTCTCTCAGAATCTGAATGTGTTTCCCTTCCAATCTGATCGTTCGAGAGCCCTTGTACTCGTTTCTCGTGGCCGAGAGAGGGCATTTTGTCGATCCTTAGGTGCACAGATCCATGCAGAACATGAAGATTAATATGGAGTCGAGTGTTTGTTCAAGACCCGCCAGGTGTTTTGCCTTCTTGACCCTCTCTGATAACATTGCATCGTTTCGTTAAACTCTACCACTGTAGTGCACTATAGCTGGTCTACTCAAATGAATAGCGTGAACCATGGCTGTGTCAAATGGACAAAACATAATTTACAGCATTACAACGTCGCTTCGGGCCGTGTTTCTAGCTTGTAGATATGCTACTTTTTTAAAATATATTTTTCTGACTTTCAGATTAGGGTACATGATATGCTACATCAAGTAGGGCATTAATTTACAACAAAACGCAAAAAGTAAAAATATAGATTCATTCACTGTCAGATACATTTTCCTCTGCATTTTTAGCCACTGCCAGGCTGAAAAAAACACCTGAGATGAAGCTACTTCTGTGAGAAAAACAAACGGGAAGCAGATGAGCATGGGATTTTTTAGATCGCCTCGCATTCTGTTTGCTTAGGGACTTTACACAAGATGGTGCTGTTCGCTGACATTAAGGGAAATTCTTGGCCGAAACCGAATGCTGAATAAAAAACGTCGTCCTTGGCATTGGACTAGAACTAGAGTTATTTTATTTATTTTTAGTTATTTTGCGTTTTTTGCCTATTGATAGGGTACAGTAATTATACAGGAAAGGAGGAGAGAGATGGGGAGTGACACGTGGTAAAAGGCCGTCAGGAGTCGAACCCACAGCACGCCGTCCGGCTGGTTTGGCAGCCTAGGTGCACAGACGGTTGAGCGAACCGTCCGGGCTCTTTCAAACTTCTATACCGTTTGTAAAAGTTCACAATGGAAAGAGAGTTGATGGTGGCGAACTTTAAAGAGGATACTGTTCAGTTTGAAGTAGAAAATCCTTTTAAAAAACGACCAACACGTTTTGGCCCGAGGCCTTCATCAGGGTCAAGTCGTCCTTGGCAGTGAGGGCCTTTGAAAAAAAAAAAAAAAAGATTTCTGCCCGACAGCAATGATATCCCCTCTGGCCGTAAATAAATGAATGACTGGGGGCGTGGGGGGGATTATATCATAAGCAGAGGTACGTATGCCCCCGGCCCCATCATCCCTTGGCCAGTGCATCCAGCCCTGCTTCAGTGCTTATTGCTGTGTGCTGTGCTGCAGGATTGCTGCCTCCGGCTCAGACCGGAGTATTGCAACCTGGAGCGTTCACTTCAGCAAGCAGTCCTGGTAGAAGTGAGCCTTATCAGTAAGACACCATACAATACTGTCTGCAGCTCATGCAATGGTGGAAAAGGTACTTTTTAGTAAGTAAGTAAGTAAAGGTATCAATACTGCAATACTCTACTTTAGTCCGTTATAACAAAGTTCAAAATGTACTTAAAGTACCAAAAATAAAAGTATTGAAAAGCCTTAACATTAGGGCTGCAGGATTGTCCAGCCCGTCTGGTCCATTGATTTCTACTGTTCATTTAATAGTCTATTATTTAACTCTCATACAGATAGCATAGAAGTGGCATTCACTTAAATAGATGGTGTCTATTTAAAAACCTGCCAGCCAGGTACAGTATACTTAAGCTGTTAACAGGGTGATATGACTTTGGAGTTCTTTTTTATCTCCCTACACGGCTCTGGCCATGTAGGGAGATAAAAATATATATAATACTATTATATTTTTCCTTAGTTTTAGTCCATGGACGGACGGTGTTACAATGATTGGCAGTGGTTCCCAAAGTGGGGTCCAGGGACCCTCAGGGTTCCTTGAAGGGGACCCTTACTGGTCTGTATACCTCTGAGAGTGTACATCAATTTGATGCATTTATGTTGTACACTCTGATGTAGCTATACCTCCTGCAGCACCTCTGGTTAGCAGTGAGCCGGACAAATAAAAGTGAAATGGAGTTGTGTTTGTGCTGTGACACGTGCAATGAAGCGCGGCCAGCCCAATGAAATAAATTCCACTGAAAATGATGACACTTCCGCAGTGGCGGCGGCATGATGCGACATGACTTGATGTTCCTCTGGTCTCTCGCAGTGATTTCTTATGGTGGGAACCGGTACGGTTCCCTCAGGGTGAAGAGATGACGAAAGTGTCTGTCTCAGTGGGATGATTTTGTTTGCCGAGCGTGTTAACTGAGTTTTTGTGCCTCCTATTCACCACTCAATTTATTGATTGTGTTGTGCGAGCCCAGCATTGCCTCACCGGGTGCTAGTTACCTATTACCAGACGACGAAGTATGCAGCTGTGTCTCCTTTAGAAGCACGCTCACAGCCTTGGTGCTTTATTGCCAGTTTATGTCCCACCGTGTGTTCCCAGAGTCTTTCACTTCCATCAGGGGTCACGACGACTTTTCATCCCAGAGAGCGCCAGACATGGTGCCCGTTTATTACGCCCGCGGTGTGGGATTGTACACCTATAGGGTGATGTATTCCTTTGGTACCTATTCATTAATTTCCCTGATTAATCACTTAAGCATTGTATTGTAGTATATTTTGTAGTATATTCAGCTGTCTGAACGTTTGACTCATGGACATTTGACGCTTAACCTGTATGGCCAAGTGTGAATTTGCAAAGGCCACAGTTTTTTGGGGGGCTATTTGGCTATTACCAGTGTTGCTGCCGTATAGGGTCATTTTCTACTGTGCTATGAGGTCCAAATGGCTCTGGTTCTCAGAGTGCCAGACGGTATTATGAGAATGGAACAGCCCTCATTTGTAATGCTCATGTTTTGGCTGCTCCTTAAACGGGGCTACAGAGTGCAACCCATTTTGGAGGCGCCGTTTGCAACAAAAAATTGTTTCCGTGCAACAACAAAATGTGCATTGGTCGCACCAGTGCACCTTACATTTTACAGGTCTGTGTGTGTGTGTGTGTGTGTTTGCGCACGCGTGTGCATGCGTGCGTGGGCCGGTGCAACTAAATTATAGTCAATGTCGTCATATATACTGTAAGAGTGTCACATAAAAGTAGCGAAAATTGCAGATGTACAA
This sequence comes from Protomyctophum bolini, assembly GCF_963924005.1. Classification (NCBI taxonomy): domain Eukaryota; kingdom Metazoa; phylum Chordata; class Actinopteri; order Myctophiformes; family Myctophidae; genus Protomyctophum; species Protomyctophum bolini. The sequence goes on along the minus strand of NC_137874.1, from coordinate 23,079,597 downwards.
GCTCACAACGCAATGCGAGACGGAGGAACGGTACAGTCAGGGGCAGTGTTGCTGTTACAGCCTGGTGATTTAGGTGTTGACAATGTTTTTCTCTTTACAAGGAAATGCAACGACACATCCGGGTCCAGCGACCCCCAAGGGTCCTTTAGGGGCTTTCCAAAGTGTCCCATGAGAAAAACAATTGATAGTTTAGGAGCCAATTGGACCCTTAAACGTATGTAACACCGCAAGTCTGTGGCCTAATGTGTACCGAACTGGGGGAGTCCAAAAAAGAAGAGGTTGAAAAACACTGAGCTAAACTATTTAGTTGTATAGCAGACTAAAATCCCTGAGTGTTCAAGAGAGAGATTCGTTGCCAAGAGTGAGTAACAGAAGAAAGAAAGAAAAAAGACAAACACATTTAAAGATTAAAGCTATCCAGAATTGTTATTCTTATTGATTTATGTTCCCAGGCGGTCATCCATGCCGTGTATTTAACACAAGCTTATTTTTATTTTTACTTCCCACTTCATTTAGAGGGACTGTGTACTAGTAAAGAACCTGAGGACTACTTTAATGCACAGGCTGCCTTTGAGAGATGAGAGTCCTGACGTGAATATTGAGACGAGCGCTTTTCATATTGTTTACAAATGTCTTGCTTACACATCATGTCATGTTGAATGAAAAATAGAGAGGGAAAAAAGCTGTGAGACAAAGGGACCTGTGTCTTCAGGCTTCCAAATGCTTCCAATTTACAAGTCGACATGCTGCATATCTGTGGTTGCCTGTGGTCGGCTAGTTGCAGTGCACAATATTTTTATTTCTAGATTCTGTGTGATTTTGAGCGTGCATGCGTGCGTGCGTGCGTTTGTAATACTATACTTTTCAGGGCCAAAGTGTCCCCACAAGTATGGTAGAATTTGAGAAAAATTCATTGTGCGGACAGTTGCATTTTTACAGGATAGGTTTACAGTTAGGGTTAGAATTATGCCTGAGTTATACTTAGTTGTTCACCAAAAATAGCAGATCTATAAACACCCAACATGCTGTGGCCATCATAGCTGACTGGTTAGTGAGGGCCCGCCTGGGCAGCCAGAGAGCCAACGGGTGTTGCAGGTTTGATTCCAGGCCTGGTTCCCAAACCTTTTCATGTCAACGATTCCCAAATTGACACTAATTAGCCCTGCGGACCCTCATTAGAAAATATATGCTAGGGACCCCCATAAGAGAAGATGTGTATGGCTCTAGCAGTGCTTCTCAAATAAATGCAGCAAATGACAAAATACCACCCCAAGGAGTGAAGCACAAAAGTTGCATTCATAACATCCATCATCCTAAATAAAGTTGATGTCCTCGCAAGTATAGTATGTGTGCGTGTGTGTGTGTGTGTGTATGTGTGTGTGTGTGTGTGTGTGCGCGTGTGCGTGCATGCGTGTGTGTGTATGCACGCGTGTGTGTGTGCATGCGTGTGCATGCGTGTGTGTGTGTGTGTGTGTGTGCGCGCGCGCGTGTGCGTGCATGCGTGTGTGTGTATGCACGCGTGTGTGTGTGCATGCGTGTGCATGCGTGTGTGTGTGTGTGTGTGTGTGTGTGTGTGTGTGGCTGTGCATGCGTGTGTGTGTGTGCATGCGTGTGCATGTGTGTGTGTGTGTGTGTGTGTGTGGCTGTGCATGCGTGTGTCTATATGTGTGTGCAAGGATTCACAGATTGGCGGGATCTTTTGCTTGCGTCAGTGCTGACCGCTGGGTGCCCCCAGGCTGTGTCATGGTATATAGCCTGTGGTTCTACTGTTATACCAGAGCCTGGGCTCTCTCCATTGTGCTCCTCTGTCCACAGAAACAAAGGCAGAGCTGTGATAGCGGGCCAGATGCATGAAGCACGTCCCAGGAGGGAGGGGGGGGGGTGTAGTCGTCGGGGCTTCAAAAGCAGAAGCCAGCCGATACGAACAGGGGAGCATTTCAACTTAGATGTGTCAGAGAAAGCAAAACTCAGAGAATTTGCCCAAAACCCACGACGTACTGTATACAATCGCAGGTCTGGAGCATTAGACGGCCCGATTCATTTTTAAAAGAAGAATTGTGAAGCATTTCTATTCAATTGGACAAAGTGGAGGGGAAACAATGAAGGAAACCACATGACAGAACTGTGAGTTGGTGGATGACCACTGCAAAGAAATGGTGCCGTTTTGCCTGTTCATCTTAAACGTATCAACACATGCGCGCTGCACACGCACACACACACACACACACACACACACACACACACACACACACACACACACACACACACACACACACACACACACAGATATTGAAAACGGGAATGCTGATGACATGTACAGTATACTAGTGCTGATGTACAGTATACACTAGTGTGGAAGGGACAAGTGTTCTTCCCACTGACCCACTATAAAGTGGTTAGGTCTGTCTGTGTGGATTTATAGTTTACCCAACGAAAAAATACTAATAAGAGCGTGTGACTCAATAATAACTACATTGGGTCCACTGGGAAAACAGCTTTCCATTTCCTGAAAATTATAATGGTCTCGGACATACAAGGATTCCGCTGGACATGGACTATGAGGAAAGGAAAACAGCTGACTGGTGTTAAAGGCGTTATGTAATGACATCCACTTCCACAAACTGCATTGCAACATGCATAGTGAATGTTTCTGCGTTTTCATTTTCGCTCTCTCCTCATTTCGCAAGGCACGCTAAAACTCTCTAAGTAAAAAAAATCCCCCCAACTAAATCAAGAAGAAGGCAGCATGTCTATTTGCCATGTTTACGTGATAACCACCACGTTGCACAATGATGCAGGGCAGTCGAGGTCATCTTATGGTGCACATTGTGTCTGTAAGTTGTTATCATTTAGAAACCTTGAATGTGTTTTCATTGTGATGCCGATCAATAGGACCTTAAAAAGTATGCCATGTCCACTTATCCAATCTGGAACAAAAACGTCTGACTGATCTCTACAATTTACAATTTAGGGCAGGCATTAGCAGACCAGAGCGATTTACAGCAAGTGAGGTAAACATGAGAAAAATTCATGGAAATAGTTATCTAGGATCACAGGTAAACCACCTATCATCATCTAAAGTTACAGGATCAATAGTCACCTAGGATCACAGGTAAACCACCTATCATCATCTAAAGTTACAGGACCAATAGTCATCTAGGATCACAGGTAAACCACCTATCATCATCTAAAGTTACAGGATCAATAGTCATCTAGGATCACAGGTAAACCACCTATCATCATCTAAAGTTACAGGATCAATAGTCATCTAGGATCACAGGTAAACCACCTATCATCATCTAAAGTTACAGGATCAAGTCATCTAGGATCACAGGTAAACCACCTATCATCATCTAAAGTTACAGGATCAAAATAAACACCCATCGGACCACTTAACACACAACACCTTTGATGGGTGGGCCGTGAACGCCTTTGATGGGTGGGCCGCGGACGCCTTTAATGGGTGGGCCGCAAACGCTTTTGATGGGTGGGCCGTGAACGCCTTTGATGGGTGGGCCGCGGACGCCTTTAATGGGTGGGCCGCAAACGCTTTTGATGGGTGGGCCGTGAACGCCTTTGATGGGTGGGCCGCGGACGCCTTTAATGGGTGGGCCGCAAACGCTTTTGATGGGTGGGCCGTGAACGCCTTTGATGGGTGGGCCGTGAACGCCTTTAATGGGTGGGCCGCAAACGCTTTTGATGGGTGGGCCGTGAACGCCTTTGATGGGTGGGCCGTGAACCGGTGTTGATTTCGGCGATGAAAACTATGATGCATTTTGTTTTGTCGGCTACCTTTTTTCACTGACGAAAACAAAATAAAACATAAGCTGTGATGACTAAAACTAAGACTAAATACAGTATGTTAACAAATAAAGCTTTTTAAAATAATTAAAAAAATGTTAGGGACGGACTAGTGGAGAAGAAATCCAGTAAAAAAAGGACATTTTACGCTTGGTTGCATGCTGAAAATAGCCGATCTACAAGTAGTAGATTTTCAGCATGAACATGCGGCTCTAGAGCAGCAGGTTGCCTACGTCTGAACTTCACTGTAGACTGGGAGGCATCCTTTGGTTAGACATAGCATTGGTTAGACATACTGTAAGGTTGGTGAGGGGTGCGTTAAGACGACCAGATTAAGGTTGGTGAGGGGTGCGTTAAGGGTTGGGAGAGGGATGACTAAAATATGACCAAAAAAAGAAATGTACCTTTAACGAAATCAAAACTTGCTGTCAAAATCAACACTACCCACATGGGTGGGCCAGGAAAACCTTTGAGATGTTCATGTATATGCCCTGACCCAGAAAAGCCTGGGAACCACTGTAGTACAGTAGGTAGACCAATAAACATGGTGACATGCACCGGGGGTTCTTATTCCTTCACAGCTAACCACCCGGGTTGCCAAACTTTTCATCTCAAGATACAAAATATATCGTCTCTGTCGGCTCATATATCCATAACGTAGGTTTTCAGTAGGGATGTCCCGATACACTTTTTGATATTGTGAAATGGTCCTTCGAAAAATAGTTTGAAGTAAATTGGATGTTTACTTGCGACCCATAATATTCAGTCCATAAGCCAAAAATGGATCCCGACCCATGCATACACTACCGTTTCTCTCTCTCTCTCTCCTCCTTTTCTCAGTCTTGTACGACTCCCTCATCTCCAAAGGAGGCTAAATTTACCCCTAGATCTCCGCTTATGTGGAGCGTGCCCCAATTCCCAAAGCCATTTATTCTGACTGCGACCGCTGTCAGGAATTAATCTCATTTGCGGTGGGTTTCCATGGCAACCAACCTACACCAATTATGCATGTATACATATAAAACAAAGGGGAAATTAATTTGCACGGTGTTCAGACCCCACCCCCCCTTGACACGCGTGTGCCCCTGCTATTTATAACGGGTTCACATTTCAAAGACGCTTGGATCTGAAGAAAATAATTTAAGACAAGACAAAACCTGAAACCTGTTCAAAATGACTTTGATACATGCAGTTTTACTCGTTTTGGCAACTATTCTTATACGAATAACATTAGGTGGGATGGATATGGAATGCATAAAACATGGGCCCTTTACTGACTTGTGGCTCCTCTGATAATAAAACTAATCCATTTAGAAGGTCATAAATTCTTGTACGCTCAACACAAAGTGTTGCTAATATGCGGTGAGGCCAAAATGCAGCCGAGACACCTCATGCATTTCTATGAGCCTCTGAACAGTGTTGCCAGATTGTGTCAGAGAAACAAGCGACCAGGTCTATGAAAACAAGCCCAAAAGAAGCCACACTAGGCTATTTGAAAATACCAGATCTATAAGCTCATAACACGTCACAGTTGTGAGCTTGTAAATCTGCTATTTTCCTAAAGCTAAATCTTGGGGGGGGGAAAGTGACACATTTGGAATATTTTTGAAAATTCTTAACAACACAAATCTGGTATGGGGGTCCCTAGCACAACATATTTTATATGGTCTTTGGACAAATACATTGATCTAGGGGTCCTCGACATGGAAATGTGTGAGAAAACAAGCTTAAATAAGCAACTACACATTAGAAACAAGCCCCAAAAAACCGCAAGCGGCAACTACAAATATTTACAAGCAACTTTACAGAAAAAGAAGCCCAAAGTCGACATGGCAACACTGCCTCTGAAAAGGAGGCCTGCTGGACTCTTCCCAGGGAGGGTTGGGGAGGAGAAACACGCCGACTACTACAGGAGTTATTCTAGACTGAGTCAACATTCCAACAGATGAAGGGGGATCGAGTCCACATTTTTAACCCAGGGCTGATCACACACAGGCCAGGAAATGAACTCTGGTGATGCGGCCCCGGTTCGGTGTCACATGTGCTGCTACGATGGCTATCCGTGTTTGCTTGCTAAGAAAACAATTTAAAACACGATTCTCATAACGGCACCGGCTGATTAACAGCAAGGGCAATTTAAAATTAATGAATGACAGCTGGCTTCGGTTAGGTGTTCCCCGTCCAAGCCCCATGCATGTAAACAATGATAAGTTATTCACCACGTACATTACCCTAGCCTGTCGGTTCAAAAGGACAACAAGGAAATAGCGTTTGATCAACAAACAAACTGAACAAAGTAACCGTGGCGGGTGGCCATTATTGTCTGACACGCCAGGTTCATCCTGCGAGTAGGTCGACAGTTCAGCCCGCTGTGGCACTTTGGCTTGTGCTGATTTCTACTGAACTACTGCCAATTGTCAGCAATACCTTTATGAGCTCTAGGGCTGATACCTTTATGAGCTCTAGGGCTGATACCTTTATGAGCTCTAGGGCTGATACCTTTATGAGCTCTAGGGATGATACCTTTATGAGCTCTAGGGCTGAACAGAGTTAGGATGTGGAACACCAATGCATATTCAAAGCCTATGAAATGGTATTCGGGGGCCGGAGTTAATTATGACTGACTGACTATAAATGAGAAAGCACATACACCTCTCATACAATGCTTATATGAGACGATTTTGAAGAAACCCAATGTTATTCTCCATAGAATAAAATATTTCCGGGATAAGCGAGTCACGTCAGGACTTCTGTGATATATTCCAAAGTGCTTGTCAGTTGCACTAGGCGAGTCCTCAGTTCAAATGTGGGGGGGGGGGGTGAATAGCTTGGGTCATATACATAGAAAGGTAGAGGAGACAGCTCTGGGGCGAATGCTCTCAAGTGAGGGCAAGCTTCCACGTTGGTGCCAAGGAACCTAATGGAAGGAAGGGACGTTGAGTCAGGTGACTGGACAGACGCCACCATGACACTAGTATCCATATAACTCACTTCCGCCCTCAGTTCAATACCGGTCGCAGCGAATGAGGCGTCTACTTTTCTGTGTCTATGGTTTGGGTACCCTTGGTCTACGGAAAAAAGTGGTCAAAGTACTGTACAGTTGTAGCCCAAGTTCAGTTCTCTGAGACAAGAGGGTTTGAGTGGGTAACTTGCATGATGTGGACATATAACTCAGTGTTGGAACTTGTGTCCCCCGATGAGACTTCACAGAGTTTATCTTCTCTACAGGGCCTTTTCCAGCACAGGTCAGCCAGCTCCTCTCCAGGGTTATCCATGCTTAACAGTCACCTTCCGGCAGCAAATGGCCGGGCTTATCTGTGAATGCTGTTGTACTTATATGCAGTGATAACATATTCGAAGTGCAGCAAAAGTCACAAGGGACATCGCGTGGCCGGTGGAGTACGACATTCACAGGGACCCAAGGTCAATTATGTATTCAGGGGAAAAAAAGAAAAGAAAGCTAGTATCTTCTCAGGAACGGAAAAAGAAGGTTTCTTTTGTGCACAGAGTACCGCATTTGCCATTGCCAATATTTTCCCCCTCACAATCCAAATACTTGGTTTGAAACTTATTCAGCATCACAAACCACAAGACGTGTCCATTCATGAGAGAACCTTTGAAAATATATGACCCAAAAAGGACCTGCTCTCATATCTTAAGCAGACAGTGTGTGGACCAAAACGCATTTCACGGCCCGGCACCTCCCTATACTCTTCCTCCTTCTAAAGTGATTCGAAAATGTGAAAACCATTTCTAATAAAGTAAACTCTCCAATGCTTGCAAATAATCATTGAAAAATGTGATGCCACAACTTTTTCCTTTCGCTCTAAACTGATACACACTAAAGCCCCAACCACACCAAAGGGTCGAGACGGTTTTAGCAATGACCCAAACCACACCAAAGGGTCACCACTCACAAAACATGCATTAACCACTTATGCCCTAATTTGGGTATTTTCAAAAACATTTGAAATGCCATGACTTTTTGCTACTTATTTTGATGCCAACACTTTATGTACACAACATCTCCATCTCCCTTTCTTTCTCCTACACAGTGTGCAGATCAACAGTGTTCAGAGCAGATTCATCGCCAGTCAAGAGGAGTGCAGCATCTCGTCACTCTCACCGGAGGAGACAGCCTGTCTCGCACATCTCAAGCTGCCGCTCGTTTGTGAATAACCCATTCAGCCCTGAGGACGCATCTGTGTCTTTAGTAGGGGTGCAACGGTTTTCAACCGAAAACCGAACCGTTCGGTTCCACATACACGGTTCAATGCGCTCTAATGAACCGCGCTATTTCGGTTTGCATTAATTCATTTATTACAGCTGCGAAGAATGTATTTCTCGGTCACACACTGGCCTACTTAGAAGTCTAGCGCTCTATCGGTCACACACCGTCCTACTAAGAAGTCTAGCACTCTTTCGGTCACAGAAGTGTAGCACTCTGTCGGCCCACCCCCTACACACACACACACACACACACACAGAGAGAGAGAGACGGCATGATGAGGAGAATCCAGCACTCGTCTTTAAACGTCGTTCTTGGAATAATTATTGATCGTCATACACAGAGACACACACAGCGGAGTAACCTCGCGCCAACAGGCTTCTAAGCACGGTCGTTGTAAGTTTGTTCAGATCTGATTCTGCATCTGCACTCGCTGTTTGAGTGCTAATTAAGAGGGAGAGTGAGAGCATAAACAACCCGCAGCAGGACATTCATTCCGTCAGAAAAGTACCAACAAAATACTCCCATGTCCAATCCATGACTGTAGATAGAAGCCCTTCTTCTAATAATGTAAGCATAATATCCTTAAATCCTCATGTAGACTTATTGTAAACTTTTGTAGGCTATTTTTCTGAGACACGACGCATTCACTGTGAATGACTCCCCTCCCAGGAGGCACTCTCCTCTCCTCTTTCCTGCATGTGCTTAATGCCCCGTGTGAGCGCATAGGTGCATTTATTTCCCCTTGAAAATAATGATAAGGCACATTAAAATAGCAATATAAGGTATTTTTCCCCCTTTAGGCAGAAATGCCTAATAAAATAATATATGCTAAAAAAAGAGAAGAAAAGAAAATGCTATAAATAAACTTTTTTGAGTGGTGCAAGCCACTGCCTGGCTGGCTGGCTGGGTATGAGCATGAAAACAGCGTGGTTGTTTTTCACCACCTGTGCACAACCTAACACACACGCACATTATTAACTGTATATATGATGATTTCGTGTGTGCCAGTACAGTGACACTAGTACAGTACAGTACAGTACAGTAGAGGGTACAGTAGGGCGCGTTCCTGGGGATCACTTCACAAGGGGGTATTTTTTTTTACTGTACCGAAACCGAACCGAAACCGTGGCCCCCATACCGAGGTTCGAACCGAACCATGGTCTAACTGAACCGTTGCACCCCTAGTCTTTAGCTGTTGGAAAAATAGCAGATCTGCAAGCTCGTAGCACGGCACTGAGTGCCGTGCTACGAGCTTGCAGATCTGCTATTTTTGAAAGAGCGTGAAAAATCAAACGTTTTTGAGTGGTGCCTCTGCTCCAATACGCAGCTATGTATGTCTGTCTGTCTCTGTATGTCCGAGCACAGAAAGCTGCAACACGGTAACCCTGTCATTTCTCGACCATTCCAGACATGGGGTGGCTCGCCAGTTTGGATGTTGCGGGGACCCCCACACAGTACAGTTCCACCGCTCACTTCACACGTGTGATTTTAACTAATATCTTTGCATCTGGGGCCAATTCTTTGGCAGCCAATTACATTTAATTCTGTGGGTCTTTGACATCATAGAATTTGAGCACCAGTGCACCACTGATACGTTTTTTCAGGAAACTGTCAGGATTTGGAAGACATTTAGTAGAACCTAGTCTCAGGTCTTAATGGGATAATATTCCACAAGTATCCGCGTTCGTTTGACACGCAGGGCTTCGGAGGCATACGAGGTAATTGCCAAGAGGAAAGCAGATGAATCATTTTGTACAGACTTTATTTGCAGTGAGCTGTTTTATTTAAACTGTATATTATATTGTGTTTTTTATTTAATTTATTTACAATCTTTCTTTCTACCGAGAAACTTTGGTGTCAATTGGCGCTTTGATCAGTTTGACAGTAGTCAGCTATTTTGAGGTTCCTCATCACGTGTCATGTTGGACACACGATGCACTAATCCACTTAACTGTTTCACAAACTTTATTTTGGTGTGTGTGTGTGTGTGTGTGCGTGTGTGTATGCGCGCATGTGTGTGTGTGTGTGTGTGTGTGTGTGTGTGCGCGGCCGCATGCGCACATGTACAGTAAGCATGCATGGCCCCATTCACATGCTTTTCTGTTAGTTCAGAGAGCCAATGTTTCGTTGATAACACCAACCCTTGCAATCCTGTTCTTCCTCTCTTTCTTTCTCTCTGTCCCTCTCACTCTCCCTCTGGTTTTCTCTTTATCTCTCTGTGCGCGCACACACACACACACACACACACACACACACACACACACACACACACACACACACACACACACCACCACAACCCAGTTGCCATCGCACTGCACTGATGTTACCATGGAAACACCTGCACATCTCTCTCTCTCTCTCCCTCTCTCCCTCTAGGATGAGAGCAGCACAGCTTGGAGGAGGGGAGGCTTAAGGGTGAAGGCCAGGGCTAAGGCAGTACATTAAGGACCACTGGATTCCCCTCAGGATCATCACATCACGTCTCCGTTGTGATTGTCCAAAACGACATGCTTATAAGTAGCAGATCTAAGATTGGATATTTCTGTGATAAATACATTTCATGTATGGCCAAGTCCTATTGTGTGCAGATTTATTTGACAGTCTCATTCTCAAACAGTGTGACAAGAGCGGGATATGTGAGTTTTGTGCCTGACAGCAGTGATATGACAGTGTGATGCAAAGGCTTTCATCAGCAAATGAGGTCTCTGACCTGCACATGTATAATTACCTATCCACACGCACGCTGGTAACCGTCTCTATTCTGGGCATGTGATAATAGGCGGACATTCGTAGAAAATAGGCAAACGCGTCAACTTACATCAAGTATTCTCGGCAAAGAGATTTGTTGCAGAGAGGAGGGAATACGCTATTGCCTGTATGTCGGGTCGGCCAGAAACCTACACCTCACGTCCAAAACTGTTACTTTTCAGGAATTAAAATTCAAAAGTAGCAGATCCAGAAGCCCAAAAGCCTAAATAGCCAGTAAGTAGTCACCGTGAAATCAACATTTACAATGTTCAGCTCTCGACCCCACCACCCTAAAGAAGAAGGAGGCTACTCTCTGCATGATTGAATGCAGCAGAACATTAATTTAAATCAAGGAATTGATTAGTCAACAAATGACTATTAGTCACCCAATAGGGCTGTGGAGGACAGCCTACTTATGTCTGCATGTGTTCATTATTCCCTCTTCCGGATCCCTTCACTGATGGAAGAACTACTCCCTTTTCTTTTCTTTTTACGAGTAGCAAAACAACTCACTGTTTTCATTACTCTATAAGCCATATCACCAAAACTGGTTGGTCAAACTGAACAACCAATATGTCAATTTGAAGCTATGACTCCCTGCTTTCATCTGACATGAACAAAACTTCAATGACTTCAACGGTCACTAATGTTCAATTAGGGCAAAAAAACACAAAAGGTTCAAAAAAATTGAGATGTTTCTGGCCGACAGCAACAATATGTACTCAGTTACCTTCCACCACATATGGAGGTGAGCCATGGGCGTGAACCCGTTACACACCTGATCAGCTCCGCCAGAGAGCAGTCGCGGGGGATTAACCCATTTAGACCTGAGACCAGATTCTACAAAAATGTCTTCGAAATCCTGACAGTTTTCTGATAAACATTATGAATTTAAGCTGGCAAATAAGTGCTAATATGAAATGTAAACACAATTACATGCAATAATATGCTGGTCAAACATAAACATGTAAAGTTTCCATTAACATTAATTAATTAATATTTTTTAACCAATATGAATTATTGTCCAATGTCCATAATTATGAATTTCCAAATAAACAAATCAAAACTGTTCACAGAAAGAGAATCATGTATAAACTTACAGCCATTGCTTTCGAAGGTGTTTAAAAAGGTAGAGATACAACAAACATGGTCACCATGTGCTTATCTGCTTGTTCTCTAATGGAGTCTACACTAATGGAGTACACTGTGTTCTGAAGCTTCTTCTACCCACAATGCATTGCTAACTTCCTGCTACCATTGTAAGCATATCAAAATCAAAGCATTCATCAGTTGACTACAAACAAGCAATGTAAACTTAACATTTAAACATGAACTAAAAGCATGAACTCAAACTGAGGGCAGAACATATATATATACCGGTATATTTCGAAAGACAAATACCATGAATAAAAAAATTATAATGATATATATATATATAAACCTTTATTGCCCCTAGTGATAGCATGCTGGTACTGCCCCAGGGGCCGCTTGTCCAGGCCCACTCTAAGGAGCTTGTTGTCCTTCCGGGTTAAACAGGAAGGTGGGGGCCTCCGGAAGTGGAACGACACCACACAACACCGCCCACAGCCTTTAGCTAGCAGAACAACCAGCTACATTTTCTCAGCGATGCGATACAAAATCACAACTGATTTATGATCGTGGGGTGTGTGCCGGCTCACCATGGACAGCTCTCTAACCTTTGGAGATATATGGGTTATAATGGAGGCTCAACGGAGCTGGATTTAGAAATGGCATCGCTGATGGGGAAGGAGCTCCGGCTAAACGGTTGTCTACGCTTATAAACGTAGCTGGCATAGATAGGTCCCATTAGCCTAGCTACGTTTATAAACGTATTTGGCAAGAAAAAAGTTAAGAAGAAGTGAAAATAGCCTTCGCGCCGCATTGTGCGCTTGTAAATCTGCTATTTTCACTATAGTTTTGGGTCTCGACCTGAAAGGGTTGGGGAAAAAATGGTGTCAAGCTTTTCAGTGCTGCTGGTGTGTGTCTCGTCTCATTTGATGCCCTGCATTGTCATCATTTGGTGTGTGTGTGTGTGTGTGTGTGTGTGCAGCGAGCAGAGACCTTATCAGGTGCTGACAGGCAATGAGATCCCCTTAACACCTCAGCAGATAATGCTGGAGTGCAGAGCCACGCTATTAGCATCTTCTCCCATCCTGCTACCCTAATAGACAGGGGTGCATGAGCACCTGGCCGTTCATTCGTGCTCTATCTCCGACCAAGCCACACTTCCACCACACATCTCTCTATGCAAAATAAAACCTGCACACTCCCACAAAAGACATAGACTACATTGCATTCGCCAAAAATGTCTTCTTTACTGTTTAAATATTACTTTTCTGAAACACGCTATTCTTGCTCAACCTCAACAGCCTACGTCAGAATCGTCATGTTGGCGTCTACTACGCCAACTACGTTCACTTAATGGGGCCAGTCCTTCACAGTGACACACGCGTTACATCAACCACGCGACCGGGATGGTTTCTACCTCTCAATGTCGTGCCTACTCTACACTGCCATCCCAAGTCCCCTCCCCCTTTCACTGCTCCTGTGTGTGACCTGTGAACTACTCTCTGACTGCACTGTGGCTTGATTTATATGTGCGAGGTGGAAATGTAATGCACATAAATTAATTATAGGTCCAGCAAGCAAATCATGATTGTCTGTTTGTGCTCAATAGGTCACCATCACATTCCGATTTTAGGTGTTGTGTTTTTTATGACATTTATTTTGGCCAGTAGTTTCATATCTATCCTTTTCCCTTTCACCAACACAGACCATGCTAACGGTGTTAGCGCGTTAGCATCACACAGCTTACAGCGTCAGTGTTGCATGAATACTTTCAACCATGACAATGCCGACTACTTTTGCTACACACACTTCCCAAGGATTATGGAGATGTCTTTATTTATTTTTTAAGGTTGAGAAATGAAATAATTATGGTCGTTTCTAATCTCAGCATTTCACAAGAGAAAGACGTGGATGCCTTTCGCTGCTGTTGCCATGTCTCATAGAAACAAGTAAATAGGTCTATAAAAATAATCCCAAAACAAGCGCATATAACAGGGGTCTGTAACCTATTTTAAATGAAGTGCCATGTTTTCATTTTCTAGATAGTCAGTCAGCCACAAGCTCACATCACAACAATAATCCATGTAATAATCACAATAACAATACTAATAATAATAATCATAATAATAATAATAATAACAATAAACTTCTTTGTAAACTCACTCATTTACAAACAAGCTCACATCAGAACAATAATGCATGTAATAATAATAACAATAATAATAATAATCATTATAAGAAAAACAACAATAACAACACTAACAACAGTACAGTACAGTACAGTAAAGACGTACAGTAAAGTACAGTACAGAGGACAACATTACAGTACAGTGCAATACTAAGGAGTGCAGTACAGTATTATAATAATTTATAACCCATCCGTTACTACATGTGCAGGGCACACTACTGAGTTTAGACTTTTTATGCAGGGCCTGGGAAATAAGGCAGAATCTTTTGTTTGTGTAAAAAAAAAAATATCAACAAAACATATCTGTTTATTGTACACAATGCAATATTGAATGCAATGATATGGTGTGTCCTGTAAGCCCATGTGGGCTGGGCGCCTTTGGTGCATGACACAAAAATAAAGAAATCTATCTATCTATCTATTCAGGCCCATCCTGCTACCCTAATAGACAGGGGTACATAAGCACATGGCCGTTTATCCAACAGCTTTCTCCGACCAAACCACACTTTTACCACACATCTCTATATGCTAAATAAATTCGCCACACTCCCAGAAAACATATAGACTACATTGCATTCGCCAAAAATGTCTTATTTACTGTTTAAATATTACTTTTCTCAAACACGCTATTCTTGCTCAACCTCTACAGCCTACGTCAGAATCGTCATGTTGGCGTCTACTACGCCAACTACGTTCACTTAATGGGGCCAGTCCTTCACAGTGACACACGCGTTAGATCAACCACGCGACCGGGATGGTTTCTACCCCTCAATGTCGTATTTGCTGCGCCCTTCTAATGCTGCGCCACGCCTACTCTATACTGCTCCATAGACAGCGACTCGAAGTCGAACAGCAGCAGCAGCTCGCCTCCGTCACAATTTAAAGCCCACAGCACTGCACAGCCCCACACCCAAATGAATCGAATTAATGAATAAGGCGCTTATATCGCTTTTGCTCAGTGGATGGGACATTTACATTAAAAGCTATCGGATGGACGCGTGGACAACGGCATGGTTGTGTGCACTCGGAGGGAAAGGTTCCATATAGCTTCCATGCTAGCTGCTTCAGACACAGGGGAGGGGAGTGAGATGGCCCGCCTCACGGGACTCCAGTGCGAAATAGCGCTTATGCAACAATTACCCTAAAAACAACACCACAACTCAATGTCATTGTGAATAAGAATTTCGAGCAAAAAAAATATTTTTGGAAGGACACTTTCAACCAGTATGAAGCTAAATGTGGAAGCCGTGTGTGTCACACCAAAACGGGTGACCTATATAATCCTGTCACGCCGTGCATTCTGTGCTTGCGTGCGCATTTCCCAAATCTCAGTCATTTATCCACACATCGCTCTCTGTGTGTGTGTGTGTGTGTGTGTGTGTGTGTGTGTGTGTGTCGCGTCGCCCTCCAGCTGCAATTGCGAGTGTGCGCTTTGGCAGACTTTTTATGCAGGGCGTGGGAAATAAGGCAGAATGTTTTGTTTGTGTAAAAACAAAAAAGGGAATATCAACAAAACATATCTGTTTATTGTACACAATGCAATATTCAATGCAATGATATGGTGTGTCCTGTAAGCCCAATTAGCCCATGTGGGCTGGGCGCCTTTGGTGCATGACACAAAAATAAAGAAATCTATCTATCTATCTATTCAGGCCCATTCAATTAATCTATCACTACATTAGTTGCCTGTTCAAAACTAAACTACACTTTATGAAATCATTGTTGCAGCCTACAATTTACAATTTACAATTTAGGCATTTAGCAGACGCTCTTAATCCAGAGCGACTTACATTAAGCAAGAACAAAAAAGCATGGGTATACATCACATAAAAACATTTATCATGAAACATGCGTAAGCTAAGAAAGTAACAGTGGAATATCTATAATGAAACTATACATATAAGCTATACATCTATACTACTATGCTATACATATGTACTATGACGTGCTATGACAATAGCACATACAATGCACTTATGCTGTCTACATAACATGCTATAAGACTGTATCAAATGCTATCTAAGTCTACAGAATTGCTATCTAAGGGGGTGGGGTAAGTGCTATGGGCCATGATGGAGTCTGAAAAGGTGGGTTTTCAGACTACGGCGGAAGATTGGGAGTGATGCTGCAGTTCTGACTGCAATGGGAAGTGCATTCCACAGTTTTGGAGCCAGAAGGGAGAAGAGTTTGGGACGTGTGGAGTGTTGTCCCGGCGTTTTTAGTGAGGGTACTTCCAGCTTCCCTGCGTTGGCTGATCTGAGTGAGCGGGAGGGTTTGTAGGGTTCGATCATACTTGCAAGATATGGGGGAGCCATACCTTTGGTTGCTTTGAATGCCAGCATCAGAGTTTTGTATTCTGTGCGGGCAGCGACCGGGAGCCAGTGGAGGGAACGGAGCAGGGGGGAGACATGTGAGAATTTTGGCTGGTTGAAGACCAAGCGAGCTGCGGCATTTTGGATCAGCTGGAGAGGTTTAAGTGCACAAAAGGACACTACACACATATATTCAGGCCCATTCAGAACACATTTCCCAAATCTCTGATTTATCCACACATCGCTCTGTGTGTGTGTGTGTGTGTGTGTGTGTGTGTGTGTGTGTGTGTGTGTGTGTGTGTGTGTGTGTGTGTGGGCGTGTGTGTGTGTCGCGTCGCCCTCCAGCTGCAATTGCGAGTGTGCGCTGTGTGCAGGGCACACTACTGAGTTTAAAAACACAGCTGAAACATGAAGTGGAGTCTGTCAACTCCTGCAATTTCCTTCTTCCCATATTGCGCTGCAACGACACTGGGATGAGCCCGCCGAAGGCGGGCGAAATTCTAGTCTCTGTAATTACGCTCCATGATACCAATCAACCACCCGGGGAGGGGGGGGGGGGGGACTGAGAGAGAGAGAGAGAGAGAGCACACTCAGGTTCACTGACCCCGGCACAGTACATCTGCCGATGCGTCATATGTCGGAATTGTTGTGTTTGTGCGGTTGCCGTGGGAGGGAGGGGGGGGGGCGTACTTGTGTGTGCTGATTAGTTTAATAAGGCCATTATTTATACAGTAAGAAACAATCGTTTTCCTTGGTTTGTGTAAACAAACAGCGATTAAAACAAATTGGACGATTCGTGTACAAACATAGTCCACCACGCTGTTGTTTCAGGCAAAACAAACCAACAGACAACATGGTCATTGTTGTGATGACGAGACATTGCCAAAGCATTTCCAAAAACCCCGACCAAAAACGTTGAGAACCCCTGCTCTAGAGGGGCGGGCACCTCTAGTGCGAGGGTCTAGGGACCCTTGCACTAGTCCACATGCAAGCAAGCTAAAAGACAACTCACTGCATTATACGTCCGGAGACTTCCTGAGCATTTCTAAAAAATAATCTATGTGAACTGAGTGGTGCAACTCCGTGTGGGGGTCCCCGGAACTTCCAGACCACAGGAACGCACCCACGGTGCCGGCCACATTCCGTCGAGTCGCCTCGCTTCCGAAACGGTCGAGAAATGACTGTACTGTACTGTCACACCCGAAATCACGTAATGACTGCTAAAATCTCAGCTTCCCATCATGCAGCTGTGCACAGTGTGAAGCTCAACAGCGCCACTTTGTCACCTGTAATCTAAACAGACAGACAGACAGACATAGCTGGCTCTCGGACATAGTGGCTGCACCACTCAAAAGACTGGTAAACTGGCAGAGAGGGCGAGGCACAGACAGAATAACAGAATAAGTGTTGACAACATTGTAACAGAACAGAAAAAAGAAGGAGATTAGACCAGTGGATTACAATAGTGTGCTCAGGGGAGATGAGGCACAAAGGAACTCCATTTATTTCCCCCCCTGATTGTGTGACGCATCCTTCTGTTTCACATTCTCCCTGTTTGCAATGGCTAATTGAATTGGTGCTTTGTTTTCTCTGCGTGTCGTCTCATCCGACAAGCTCCACAGGCAACACGCTGGGACTTGTCTGACTGGAAAGAGTGGGGAGTCATCCGACTCATCTGTGATGACGCCATTCACTTCTATTCCTGTCATTCTAGGATATCGTCGCTGTCAAGCAAAAATCGTTTTGTGTTTCTTCGTAAATTAACGCCCCTATATGCATACAAAAGCATCAAAAGTAACAGATCCGCGAGGTCGAAACGCGGCGCAAATCAATGCCTTTTCAGCTTGTAGATCTGCTACTTCAGCCGTTCTTTAGTAGTGGGCACAGCACACCATGTAGCTTTGTGTGTCCGTTCGTCCGTCTGTCTATCTGTCTGTCTGTCTAGGGTACCAACAGGTGAGAAAGTGGCGCTGTTGAGCTTCACACTGTGCACAGGTGCATGATGGGAAGCTGAGTTTTTAGTGTAACACCAGACTTTTTCAGCACGAGTGTCTGTTTGGGCCTAAGTGTTGCCGTTGAGCTTCACACTGACTACAGTACCAGTACATCAGTACTGTAATAACAATTACTGTATATTTCCACCGCTCACTTCACACAGGTGTGATTTTTTTATAACAAGTTTGCACATGCAATGTTTCCGCCCGACAGAGACGACGTACATTTCTGAACACCTTTAGTGGCTCAGTTAAAACACAGACGATTAACCACATGAACCCTATACGTCTCTATTGTGTTATACAGAAATGGCCACAAAAATGGGTACTAGTAAACACCAGTAAATCTACAAGCGTACAGCGATACGCTTTAAGCTTGCAGAACAGAAACATTTGGTGAAGAGATTCTGTGCAGAGGGATCAAAGGAGCGAGGGTTAAAGCATAGAGCCCTGGTGTACCCCGGTCAACGAATTGGGTTTAAGTGGTAAACCACTTTATTTTATTATTTTATTAAGATTTTTGACAGCTTCGGCTAAAATGACACATGGCACCAGGTTGAATGTCAAAAAGTGTTTCTCAGTGATTCTCTGTGGTTTTTCCTCCGGTCTTGCGGGACAGGCCTGTCTGTAGTGAACAGCTATGGAGTTATTTGCTGCCAGAGACAGCGGATAAGTGTTAGTGTCCTGGTGTTTGTCTCTTCACAGCACCATGATCTGTGACAGATGTGAAAGACTTCCACACTCCCAGGACTCTCAGCCTATCCGCTTTAAACACCGTAACACCTCGGGAGGTCACGGCCGAAGCGCTACTTCTGATGAAAGTCAAACCTATATGAACCGGTGGCTGTGCTCAAACATTGTGTCATGTTGCGTTGCTAGCACAAATACCCTGCCTGTTACAATGGCAGCTACTGTATAACACCCTGTCGTATGTTGAAAAGAATTCCATCCTCTTCTTTCCTTCACAGGTGTTACCAATGATTTTTTAACAAAGCCAATTTACCATAGAAATACATGGCGCACGTTCTTTACCATAGTAATGCATGGCATTAGACAGTATTCGCTGCACACAAAAAACTACTTTCTGAGGACACGGCCGCTTTAATACGTTCAGTGTTTTTCACCAAGGTTGATTGGACCATCCCGTGCATTATAAGTGCAGCATTAAGTGGAGACTGAATGTTTTTAAAAATCAATTACAGCAGTGTCCTCATTAGTCAAGTACAGTAGTTGGGCTTAAAGAGGATTAGAAAAAAATAAATAAAACATCTATCAAACGGCCTCAGCCGTGGTTCTGTGGTCCCAGTCCTGTCCTGGCTGGCTGCGAGGTAGACTCAAAGTGCACGTGTGCGCCTTATCGTCGCAGTCGGCCAGAAACCTCGATATCTCCATATTATTTCAAGCGTCGGCGCGTTTGTTACTTTGACGTGGAAACAGTGTCGCGCCAACGTATCGAAAATAGCCGATCTATTGAACATTTTTGAAAGTGAACGTTAAAGAGGTTAAGTCTGTCTGTGGGCAGTGGTGGAAAGTAACTAAATACATTTACTTAAGTAATGTACATTTTGGGGTATTCGTGCTTTACTTGAGTATTTCCAATTTCTAATACTTCAACTTCTACTCCACTACACCTCGGATCCAAATATTGTACTTTTACTCCACTACATTTATTTCAGTCCATCACAATGCGTTGCGTTGCGACGCATTGTGAGCTTGCAGATCAGCTAGTTTCAAATGTTTTTTTTTATACATTTGAAAGCTTGAAATGGGACATTCTGCACAATGGGTACTTTCTACTTTTGGTACATTTTGATGCCAATACTTTTGTACTTTTCCTCAAGTGCATTTTTAATTCAGAGTATTTCTACATTGCAGTTGATACTTTTACTTAAGTATAAACATTTGAGTCCTTTTTCCACCACAGCTTAAAAGTAACATACAAGGTTTCAGGGCCTGACGTGCGGCGGCATGCGGCCGATTCTGTCCCCAGTGCTGCTGGCTGGGAGGCAGATGCAAAGGTGCACACGTGCGACTTATCTATGCCAATGTCAATTGTCAATTTAAAAAAAAGGCAAAACTCTCACCTTCAGGCAGAGGAAGAGGAGGAGGAGGAGGGTTGACGCCATGCAAGGACATTTGTACAACCGCCAGGCAACAGGAGCGGAGAGAGAGAGAGAGAGAGGAGAGAGGACAGGAGGGGAGGGGATGGGAGGGGGGAGAGACAAGGAGAAGGGAAATCATTAATACAGCACAGCAATCCAAAACAAAACAATCCACGTTATCTCACTGAGCCCAGAGGTAAACCGGTGCGTTTGGTGTGCCGGCAGTTGTGTTGGGTTCCTGAGAGAAGTCATGTTTGGATGCGATGTGACAGCATACAGCCCACAAAGCTAAATATTCCCTTATATGAATGGCTGCCACACACTGGCAACCACACACAATGGTACACACAAAATGTCAGCCGCTGCACGGTTGTGTAAAACTATAAACGTTGCACGACTGCATATTCATGAAGTCACACAAGGTTTGTCCCGTGCAAAGCCTTTCTTGCCGGGCCAGTGCAATGAAACTTTGAAGCAATATGCAGCTGGTACAGAGTTCTATCGATGGGACTTTGTAGGAAATGCAAATGCAGGGGAGAGAAAAAAAGCTTTGAAAATATCCTTCCCGAATGATCGGCTATGTGAGAGAGAAAAACTGTGAACGGATTTTCGAATGATGCTTCTTATTTCAGCCCAGTCGAGAGTGCATAATTATTTTGGCATCTGACCGACATTGGCACAGTCAGTCAAGCCAGACACAGGACAGCTCTCAGCGGGTCAGCACTGAATTCAAACAGAAGCGATAATTCGGCAATTCTCAGTTGTATCTACTGTTACGGCTTCAGAATATCCACAAATGAGTTATCTAAACAGAACACAGACACGAACTAACAGGGTGAAACAAAAAGAAAAACAAGGGAAAGTTTTCCGGCCCCAGGCTAAATGTAGTTTCTCAACATTGTTATTAAAGTTAAGCACAAAGGCGCAAATGAAGAGACCAAGTGGGTAATGCATATATCTTTAAACTAGAGCGGTGCATGTGGGGCCTCTACAGCGGTGCCTGTTGGGCACTGGCCTACTTGGAACAATGCAAGTTGGAAATGAATGCCCCAGCCAGATATTATCTGTGTCCCTTTTATTCCCATATATGCAGTTATTTGTCAGGCATGCCCCTTATGGAGTCTATGCAGACGTCAGAATGATGTCAGAACAAGCCAGCTTCATATATGGACCCTGGGCAGGGGCCCTACACAGAGCCCGGACAGAGGCCTTTTTGGGGCGGTTCTGGACAACCGTGGGTCCGACCGACTCGACACCAGCCACTGCAACCCCTGCGATGGTGTGGATTGCGTGTGTCGGCTTTGAAGTCTGTGGGGCGAGTTACGTGGATTACACACACACACACACACACACACACACACACACACACACACACACACACACACACACACACACACACACACACACACACATTTATAGATATAAGATAATAAAACAAATCTGCAAAGTAACTAGTAACTAAAGTTTTGCCTCTGAGATGTAGTGGAGTAGAAGTAAAAGCAGTAAAGTGTACTTAAGTGTACTTAAGTACAGTACTTAGGTAAATGTGCTTAGTTCCTTCCACCTGAAAGCCAGAGGGGGGCACCGTGCCCTGGATATTATTAATAGTCATGCTGTTAAGAGTCTGGCCGTGTTATTAGCAGAACACGCTGGGCCATGTGTACAAACACACACAAACACGCACGCACAGTCTAATTCAATTGGTTAAGAAACCACGCAAGTTGTGAATGACGTACTGTAAGTCGGAACGCATTTATGCCACAGAGCACCGAAGTCTGACGTCAATATTGCTAAAGGGCGCCAAGTCCACAGGTTCGTGTATTCATGTATTTGTATTATAATCCCCATTTCTAGAAGAAGAAGAATCAACTGACTGAGAGAAAACGCTAAATGTTACTGCTGCAGAATAAGTAAGATTTTCGCTATAAACAGACTGCATCAAATATGACTGACTGACTGTCGTAAACGATACAGAGACACCTCCCCGACAATATCGCTGAAACTGTTTGTTTATTTTTGGACCACAATTCTTATATGAGATGATTTTAAGATGACCCAATGTTATTCTCAGTAGAGAACAACGTCCGTGAACCCCTTGGAACCAGGGGATGAGCGAGTAATGGCAGGACTTCAACGCTCTATACCCATTGTTGTTGTTTTTTAAAGTTTCAGATCAAGCTTGTAGATCTGCTACTTTTGAATTTGAAACGTAACCGTAGGACAATATGCTGTATATAGTTCCATTGCCACTGACTGCACTACACCAATGGTTTTCAACCAGTGGTCCAGGGACCACCAGTGGTCCAGGGACCACCAGTGGTCCAGGGACCACCAGTGGTCCAGGGACCACCAGTGGTCCAGGGACCACCAGTGGTCCAGGGACCACCAGTGGTCCAGGGACCACCAGTCCAGGTGGTCGCCAGCTAAATGATGGAGAGTTGTTAACCAAATGGACCCTTCTAGATTTTTAACTCTTTAACTCTCAAAAGTTAAATTGTTGTTAAACATCTGCATTAATTAACTTACAAGAAGTCTACATACATAATTAGAGACTGCACTAATTGTTATTTTTGTTACGTTTGCCTATCTCGTTTGTTATCTCTCTTATCGTACCAACATCTATACAGCATGGAATTGTGGACAAAATACTATCCAACAACAACAACAAATTCTAAGGTCTGAGAGGCTAAATCTTCATCAAATGGTGGTCCATGGCTCAAATGCAGAATAAATAATGGACCATGATAGGAAAAGGGTTGAAAACCACTGCACTACACTGCTGCAGGGTTGATGCCGACGAACTCAAACAGCACTACAAACAGCCCTGAGTAAAAGCCTGGCCTTTCCTGAACTATGTTTTGAACCACAGTGTCACATTAAATCTGTCAACTTTTTTAAAGCCACTGTGACAAAGGAGAGAGGAAGGTCACGGCACAGCAGCCAACGTGACGGAAGTGACTGAGAAAATGAGAGGAAAAAGGAACGCAGGGAACCTTGAAGCACGCATGCACAAGAGTGTGTAGCTTGTGCACACGCTCGCACACGCATGCACAGGAGTGTGTAGCTTATGCATGCGCTCGCACACACATGCACAGGAGTGTGTAGCTTGTGCACGCGCTCGCACACGCATGCACAGGAGTGTGTAGCTTGTGCACACGCTCGCACACACATGCACAGGAGTGTGTAGCTTGTGCATGTGCTCGCACACGCATGCACACGAGTGTGTAGCTTGTGCACGCGCTCGCACACACATGCACAGGAGTGTGTAGCTTGTGCGTGCGCTCACACCCACCGCATGCACAGGTCAGTATCGCTATACTCGTGAGGACATCAACGATTTAAAAATCGAAGAACGACTGACATAGAAAACATAGCTTTTTCAGAAAACTGTCAGGATGTAGAAGACATTTTTAGAATCTGATCTCAGGTCAAAATGGGTTAAGTCTAAATCTGGCATAACTCTTAACCTCAACCACTAAACCAAACCTCTAATGTGATGTCTAATCCTAACCCCAACCTGAATTGTAAGCATACAGTAACTCCGCAAAACATTTTCAAACCATAATGAACAACAATGTCTATTTTTCAAATTTCACTACACTTGCGGGGGCATTTGGCCCTCACAAATATATAGTAATACATCACTAACACACGCGCACACGCGCACACACACACACACACACACACACACACACACACACACACACACACACACACACACACACACACACACACACACACACACACACACACACACACACACACACACACACACACACACACACACACACACACACACACACACACACACACACACACACACACACACACACACACACACCACAGATCTATGGTGGTTGGTGGTTTGGAATGACCTTAGAGGCAAGGCAGTCGATCCGTTTGGGAGTTTTTGGAAAGCTAGTGCTTCATCACCGGCTGTGCTCTTGATGTGACACAGCACATAATATTTGTCAGCGGTTCTATCGATTCTCTTCTCAGGGACACAAACAAAATCTGCCAATTGAAAAATCTGGACCCAAATAGAACTCCTTAAAGCAAACCCCGAAAAGAGTCATGAAAATGAAGTGGATCACACCAAGAGTGCTTATGTAGCCTACTGTATAATATAAATCACACCCGTGTGAAGTGCCTGGGTCCTCACTTTTTATACCCAATACGTACATTGCTCAGCCAATCAAATCATCGCTATGGGCTGCTCAGCCAATCAAATCATCGTTATGGGATATGGTATATTGCTCTGAATTCCTATACTGCATGGCAGTAAAAGCATGTTGATAAGCAAAGTAATGTGTCCTAAACACATTTGAATGATTCACAGTACATCAATACGCACCGTCACCGAAGACACACACGCAGAATGCGTGGTGGAAAGTAACTGAGTACATTTACTCAAGTACTTAAGTAGAACAAAAACATGTAGCTGGCTTTAAGAAGTTCAAAAATTAAAGTATGACAGAAATAGAATATTACTGGAGTATCATGCATGGACCTTTTTTCCTTTCCTTTGAGGATGAATTAGCCTGAGAGCAGCCCCAGAGCAACAAGAGCTTCAGCTTTAATGTGAATTGTAAAGTTCACATTGATTCGGTTCACACAGAAATGAGATCAATGTCAAAGAGAGAGTAACAAAGACCACCAGAGCTATGATGCACACACACACATCGTGGCACCATGAGTCTTGTTGACAAAACAGCTTGAACAAAACCACTAATGAAAGAGCTACAGTAGTACATGTCTGCGTGTGAAGTCTTCTTTAACCACTTCAACCCTATACTGTATATACACAGTATATATATATATATATATATATATATATATATATATATATATATGTGTGTGTGTGTGTGTGTGTGTGTGTGTGTGTGTGTGTGTGTGTGTGTGAGAGAGAGAGATCAGAGGCTGTGAGGTTCTCCAACATTTTAAAGGGATCGTGACATAAACAGTTTTTGTTTTTGCAACCAAAAAACCTGAACTTTTAACATTCAGTATAGATTTACTGTGGTCTGGAGTTTTCTGGCTCAAACAAGTGCTCTGATTTGTCTCTGAACTGTGAGGTAAGAGTCTACAATTCCCATATACTGTATGACATGGAAATGTATATCATGAAACCTTTAAACAAGTTGCATAACATCATAACTTAGTGGCTATACAGTATACTGTAATCTTCTCAACGTGATATCAGTTCAACTTGTCATACAAAAATATCCTTAATGTTTTTTAGTTTTAGAAGTCACTAATGTTGCTCTGGAGAGGGAAGTCTGGAGATGGATGGATGTATGGATGGATGTTTGAATTCGGTGACTTTGTACTTGTGGACCCCCTTGAACAACAAGATGGTCCATCTCAAGGGGTTATTCCCAATAAAGAATGTCCATATAGATCGGCTATTTGCGCGTAATGTTCTCCCATTATGACATGACCAGAATGGGGACACTCAGGCTCATGTGGATAAGCTGCTTGGCTTGAGGAAGTGTTGGACTGGCACAGGATCACTCGTTGACAAAAGCAAAGTCATTTGTTCCACTCTATTCTCGGGCTACTTTAAATAAACTGGGCAATTAATAAACTGCAATGGTGGTACTCTGATTTTAATAGTTGCAATACCACGGTGTAGAAATACTCTGTTACGTTGCAATACCACGGTGTAGAAATACTCTGTTACGTTGCAATACCACGGTGTAGAAATACTCTGTTACAAGTGAAGGTCCCGTGTTCAAAATCAAGTCAAGAGTATGAGCGTATTAACATCATAATATAATTAGCCAAGGTAAAAGTACTCCTTAATATGCTAACATATTTTATACTCTGTGAGCTTGTAGATATACTATTTTGGAAAGATGAAGAATAATTTTAAAGCGTAATAACGTATTAATAATATAAAATCTGCCGAGTAACTGTTAACTAAAGCTGTAAATTAACTGTAGTGGAGTAAAAAGCACAATATTTGTCTCTGAAATGTAGTAGTAGACAAAGACTGTTCTGACATCATTCTGACGTCTGTATATACTCCATATTTGGGAATTCCCGACAAAGAACTCCATATGTGGGCATAAAAGGGACACGGGTGGGGCATCCATTTACAACTTGCATCGTTCCAACGGGCACCGCTGTAGAGGCCCCACGGGCACCGCTCTATAGGGTAATAAATTGGGCTAAATGCAGGCAGACAGTGCCCAGCAACTCATTTATAATACTTAGTTGCATAATAGTGTGGTGTCACTCACTCACTGAACATACTGATTCCCAAGAGAAAATCTGTTCATTTGGGCCAGCAACAGCAATAATATACCAGTATAAATGATGAGCCAAAAAACAAGCTTCAGAGGCAGTGCTGCTATCTGATGTAGAATGACAAGTAGCCAATTTGGGAAATGTCAACTCAAGGGAAGTGTGACAAAAACGTTTTTCTCTCCGGGAGGCATTTCCAACCAACCCACAGACACATTGTATGTCCAAAACTGTCAGAAAATGGACATAGGAACCTGTGTTCTACAAATACATCTGATGTGATTTAGTGATAAGCTATTGTCAATAGTTTCAATTGGTTGAGTTTTTATAAAAGCTTTAATCGCTTTTTCTTCCAAAAAGAGCAAAAGATAGCAGATCTACAAGATCACAAGATTCACATCGTGACATGATGAGAGTTTTAGATAGGGCATCAGTGTTGATTTTCGTCGACTATGACAAAAAAATTGTAATTTTTTCACTGACAAAAAATAGGCCTAAATATATTGACCATTTTGTCAACAAATACACTTGGTTGCATGCTGAAAATAAGTGAGCTCACAACGCGTCGCAGCGCAACATGCTGTGAGCTTGTAGATCGGCCGGATCATTGCGTCGGCATCAAGGCGCACCACAATTCATTTTAGTAAACTAAATCAACTGTAGACTAAAATCTAGTAGACTAAAATCTTATTATATGTAGTCGACTAAAACTAAACTTACACTAAAACATTCCAGTTGATTAAAATTTGCGGTCAAAATCAGGGCATTCAATTACGAACAATATGGAGATACAAGGTTTCCCGGCAGACGGCGGCACTATAATAGAAAGGTACAAGAACCACGGGGCATATTATATATAGCATGCATTTCACCATTCTGACTACTACAGCCGCGTCACGTTCACCGCCGGGAGAGAATAACTATATGCCGCATGCCATCCGAAATAGCACTTCAACTTGCTGAGGTGGCCCGAGTGCTACAAAGTGTCCGTTTTCTCCAACATTCTCCGGCGATTACGGAGACCATGCTACCGCACACGTCCCTGTCAATTATCTCAACTACTATAACAGCAGACTTAGCACTCGCCGCCCTGTGCTGTTTCCCCACAGAAAGCCGTATTGCTTGGCGCTTTGCACACTGAATTGGGTTTCCTTTTTTTCTCCTCTGTCTCTCCCTCTCTCTCTCTCTGTCCCTGTACGTGCTAGCAGATGTGGAGATAGAGGCAAGTGAGCAGGCACTTTGCAACAGTGGCAAATAAGGCCTATTTTTTGTGACTCTCTCTTCATGTAGGTAAAAGGTAAGCAGACAGGGGAGCCAGAGGAGGAGAACGCCAGTGTAAATCATTTGGCCCTGCCCGAGACTCTATTAGTCCAGATGTTGAATTAATCATCATTCCCCCCATCTACTCTGTATGCAGCTGGTGGATCTTTTAAGTCATAATATCCTGAATTATTCATGCTCCCCCTCTGAGGAGTAATTTCTCTCTGAAATATTGAATTCAACAGCTCTGGCATATACACTGTCTGATTGGGCCCCTTTAATACAGCAGCCAAAGCAGCCTGTGCATGCGCGTGTCATATTTCACCGTCTCTATTTTTGGAGGGATTCGCGGTTAAGTAACTTTTTGGCGTCTCCGGGGTCATTCTGAATAAAAGTATTCATTCAGTCGGTTCAAACGGTTTTCAAGGTTCGCTTGCATCGCACTGTCGCTCATCACTGCACATCGAAAAGGAAACGCTTTGCCGACGCTGCAAGTTGAAGCAAGTTGAAGCCGCGTCCAAGCATCATTTCCATCCACCAGAGTTTAAAAACCAGGAAGAGACGCCCGCTCCAGGCAGGCTTTCTTGCCGCCTCTTGACATGTATATGCGCCCTTACAGCCGTATGAGACCACCAACCAAATTTGGTGCCTTTAGCTTTCTGGGAACCCCATGGCTGTTAAAAGCCCAGCCAATAGGAAGACAGAGGGAGTGGGGATTCAGCAATTATAGCTCGTCCCTATTGGTGTGCATAAAGCAAATTCCGAGATGGGAGCATGCTGAAACCAGCCCAGTATATCTGTTTCGCAAAAAGACATACTGTATTTTGCATCAGAGCAAGGAGGCTGTTTCTGAAGGCCAAGTGTGCAATAGGCTAGCATCATAAAAATGCAGACTGTACGGTAAATATGCCATTGGAAAGCATGGAGTGCAGTGGTTTTCAACCATCT
Organism: Protomyctophum bolini; assembly: GCF_963924005.1. Classification (NCBI taxonomy): domain Eukaryota; kingdom Metazoa; phylum Chordata; class Actinopteri; order Myctophiformes; family Myctophidae; genus Protomyctophum; species Protomyctophum bolini. The sequence goes on along the minus strand of NC_137874.1, from coordinate 23,050,675 downwards.
TCATATCAGGGCCCATTATATATTCAGAATTTAAGGTTCAATAGTTTCAGTTTATGTTTACACGTGACAGCCCTCATCATGGGAGACAAATATATTCAGTTTTATTTTAAATACACAAGTAGAAGATAATACTGGGGGGGCTCTCCTATAATAATACACGTTCTCTTCTAAATCATGATTTGTTTGCTTTTTAATTCTTCATAAAGTCAGAGATAAAAGCTACAGCAGGTTACAGGGGGAAAAAAAAACCAATTAGCTTTTTTTATATATTTATGTTTTACCAGATCTGCAATGGCACAAAAATGGCACAAAAACAGAAACATCGGCCTCATAAATAATAGTCTCTGTTCGGTTCGGTGGAAAACACTGGCTGTTGTCTTTATTTGAATCCTGGAAAGTAACAGTAGCAGATCAAATCTGCTAGTGTTAATGTTTTTGTGTCACGCTGCATTATGTATTAATTTACGAAAAAATTCAAAAAGTTAGAATATGAAGATACCGTAAGTCAGAGGTGTCTGGCCCAGGCGGTGGCGTAACCGTCTGGGCACCCGACTGGTAATCCAGTCGCAGTATGCCGCGGGTTCGACTCCCAAGCCCGACACGGCCTTTACTGCATGTCATCCCCCCATCTCTCTCCCGTTTCCTGTCAGCCTACTGTCTGTCCCTTCAAAAAAGCCAATAAAAGGCTGACCACAACAAAATGGTGCAATTATACCGCATCTTTTCTCCAAAGAGCTTTACAATGCGGATCCCCAGGAAGCCTATAGCACTCACTAAATCTCCAACTAACGGTGATCCAAATAAATAAATTATAAATGTGCATTAAATTCACTCCGTCTGTGCTGGAGGAGGAACCCATCCTGCTCATGGGAGGCTAGTTGCTTCTGGGTTCAGTGTCGTCAATGCTCAAGGACGTCTGAGTCATGCAAGCAGGAGGAGCCCATAAAAAATGGGAAACTTTCCTCTCCCCCCCAGAATACATACATATGAATAAATACGCTATCTGTTATTTCATGGCAATTGAGAGCTGAAATAGTGAAGCATCGCACGGCGACAGCTGTGGGGAAGCATTCAACAGAAGGAATTGGGAAAGCATCCAGTGGCACCACATAGAGATGTACAGTACACTCAGTGGAATCCCTACAGTATATACGATGCAGCGAGACAACATGGGGGATTATGGATGGTGCATATTCCCTCCTGGACAGCTGCCACGGGCCAGAGGCACATGCAGCGTCTGCACAATTCACCACCAGACACATCCCTCAAAACGGTGAGAGATGCCTAACCTTGGATCAGTCGAGCTGCTATATATTTATCACATGTATAGCCTGTATTCATCTTAGGTGTGTGTGTGTGTGTGTGTGTGTGTGTGTGTGTGTAGGGGGGGTATAGAGAGGGTGACAATTTATCAGCCCTAGACCAATCAGTACCAGGGTATGTTGCCATCAAACATGGTTTGCTGTGTTGTTCAGGTGCAACTTTGTCTGTGTCTCCGCAACTACGTATGTGATGAAGACATGATCGTGTGGACCTTCATCATACAGCAGTGCACGTTTGGGTGACACACACACACACACACACACACACACACACACAGTCACACACACACACACACACACACACACACACACACACACACACACACACACACACACACACACACACACACACACCTAATGTCTTATGACATGCAGTGGCTCAGGAGGCAGAGTGGCTGCCTGGTTCCCGGTTTGATCCCCGTCTCCCCTGGGTTAGTGTCAAAGTGTCCTTGAGCAAGACACTGAGAGCTCCATAACTGCTCCCGATGAGCAGGTTGGCGCCCTGCATGGTTTCCTCTGCCCATCGGTGTGTGAATGGGTGAATGTAAAGCACCTTGGATAGGAGGTTCTATATGAATGCACCATTTACATTTAGTTTTGCCCAGAATAGCATCGCTAGGGGTTCAGAATGATCCATTCCATCCATTCCATAGGCTGCTAGCCATGGTACAAAATGTTCAGGCAAGCCTCTCTCTGAGGCTTAGGATCATGTCTGCCGTGACAGGCAGGCAGAAAGTAAGCAGGCAGGTGGAATATGCCCAGGGACCGAACCCAACCGAGGTATAAGGGGAGACATGAGGCGTTGTGGGTGGGGGGATTAGCATGGCTGGATACATGACAGGGAACGGGATTAATGAGGGGGAAACGGTGGAGTGCAGTGAGAGAGAGAGAGAGAGAGAGAGAGAGAGCGATAGATGCGTCGGAGCCAAAAGACAGCGTCGCCTTCGAGCGCACGCGTTCTCGCTCCACAGACAGCGTCAGTGTTCGTGCCGCTTCAAAAGTGACATTGTTCCTTTTCTCCTGCGTTCCCCTTTCTGTCGTCACAGTGGCTCACACGCACACGCACTCGCACTCGCACTCGCACACACACACACACACACACACACACACACACACACACACACACACACACACACACACACACACACACACACACACACACACACACACACACACACACACACACACACACACACACACACACACACACACACACACACGCGCACGCACGCACGCTTTCCGGGTTTTGGAAAGTGGTATATAGGTATCAGGAGTGACATGTAGCGTTTGGATGAATAACGGTGAAGGTCTAATGGTGCAAGTCGTCTGTGATTCTCAATGTGGGGTCTGGAGACCCACAGGGGTCCATGAGATCCAGGGGGTCCCCATTTAAATAATAATCGATAGTTACCAAAAATGGTCTGTAACTCTGAGTGTACAAATGGAATAATTTGGTTCCATTTGCACAATCTCAAAGTTAAATTGACACTGAGGATATTGCAATGTCAAATCAGATCACATCAAATGGGGGGTTTCGATCACATTGGGGTCTTACTGCTGAGAAAAGGCCTGTTTGGATGGCAGTGTGACTTAGCCCACCTTTACGCAACTAATCTCCGTTTAGTTCAAACAAAGCCTGTCAAAGCCCTACTGAGACAACGCAAACATTGAGGTGATAATGATGATGATTATATCGTTTTTCTTTTTCCCCCCATTTTCTTCTTTATGTCTTTGATCTAGTACTCATGCGGAGACTTTGCAATTATCTTTCTTGTGTGGTGAACACACAAGGTGAACAAAGAGCCTCTTTCCACACAATTAGAATTTAACCAAAGCTGTGGCACTTCTTCGTGCGGCGGTGCCGCGTAATGAAAATAGCCGGTCTACATGCGACGCGCTGTGAGCTTGTAGATCGGCTATTTTGGAAACTCTTTGAAGCTTCCGGAAAGATTCCACCTGTATAATGACTGCCCATTCGCCCATAATGGCATCCTAGAATAGGGAGGTCATTGCCAAGTTGAAAGTGGCTAAGCAGCCAAATGCACGTAGTGCTGACAGATCTTTGGGAAATATTATTTCTAGTCACACTGCAATAATGCAATAATATACGTATAGTGGTGATGTGTTAATGTGGTAATGATGTGTTAATGTGGTAATGCCGGGCGAGACTTTGGGCTCAGACTATATGGGATGGATGGGAGGCCTTGTTGTTTGTCAAGCTACTGTGCAGTCTTTGTGCATAAAACAATGGACTCCTGTACATAAACAGACTTCATTCACAAGCCAACACAGCTGCATGTCATACTCTACTGTACTGTACAAACATGACGCCATATTGATTGACACATTGAGTCGTTATGTTACGCCACATTAAGCAGGCTATACTGTACATATGTTCCCATTATGATGCTAATCGATAAATTGATGCAAGGTTTGTGCAAGGTAGCCTCTGGCTAAATGATGAATGACTGGAGTAATCTCTGCTATCACGTGTCTGATTATTATTATACTGCATGGGTCTATAGTAAGGTAGGTTCAGGAGCAGCGTTGCCATGTCTGCTTACCATAAGCCACTTTCTGTAAAGGCGCATTGCAGATTTCTGGGCTTTTCTTTTTTAAAGTGTGTGTGTGTGTGTGTGTGTGTGTGTGTGTGTGTGTGTGTGTGTGTGTGTGTGTGTGTGTGTGTGTGTGTGTGTGTGTGTCTGTGTGTGTGACTGTGTGTGTCTGTGTGTGTGACTGTGTCTGTGAGTGAATGTCAAGGACATTTTAAAGTGCATCTGAGTCAGGGGTAGGCAACCATTATAATCAAAAGAGCAACTTTTGGCCCAAAATAATATTACAATTCCATTTGGAGCCGCAAAATATGTTTGCTTTAATAAAGCAAATAAAGTATACCAGTAAGCCAGCAGCTTTTGTGGTTCTATTGCCATACTCATTGAAGCTAAAAGGTCCAGTTGCATGCACTAGTAGTGCACTAGTACAGTTGTTATGAAGTCCACAGAGCAAGATCTACACACAACTAATGTGCTCTGAAATAATAGCTCTGGCGAAAACACCAATGAAACAAGGTCTGAAAATGCACGTTGTAATGGTAAAAGCAACGTGTCTTTGATTCTGTATTTCGAGCTAGGTGTGACAGATATTTCAAATCAAATTATGCTGTGTAGTTTATATATATATTTCTTTACTATATTACAGACTTAGACTTGTTTGAAATGATTTCCCTTTGATCTATTCTCAGCAAATGAACTGTATGAGACACCGTCGATGGCCACCAGGGACCAGGAATGTAAATGAGCACCTCCTGGCTGTCTCTGGGGTACACGCTCGCTGTACTAGATTTGGTGTGCATATTTGTCCCTGTTAAATAAACAAATACAATAAAATAAAGTGTACTTTGGTCAGCAAGTCCCCGAAGGAGACCCTGACCCTTGAAAGCATTGATTTAAAATTAACATAAATACATGTATTTACACAACAAGTAAATCATTTTTTTCTTCTCCCGCCCCCCTCTCCTGCTGACTTAATTTCCATTGAAAGCGCCTTTGGTGCAAGGTCGTCACTATTGATGGGTGTACGGTAAAGAGAATAAAAGAAAAGTGTGTAATGTTGAGAAATACTACACTTATCTTTGCCGTGGCCCTAAAAGACTGCGAAGCTATACAGAGGCTTAAAAGAGGCATAGAAGTGCGGTATAATTCATCTTGATACAACTAAACCCCTAACCCCCCAAAGAGAGTGCCTTAATACAGAGGGATGTAATATTGGCATTCCAATAAAGTGGCTATTTCTGTGCTTGTGAAAAAGATGTGGCACACCTGGTCCAATGGAGCTTTGCTTTGGAACCACTGAGGTGTTCTGAGAAGCAGGGTTGCCATGTCCGCCTATTATAAGCGACTTTGGGGTTGTTTTACTGTGATGTCGCTTGTAAATAGTAGTAGTTTTGGGTTTGCTTCCTGAATGTTGTTTAAACCAGTGGTTCTCAACCATTTTCATGTCAAGGACCCCCAAATTAATATTTGTCCATGGACCCACATCTGAAAATATTTAGAGCTGTACCAGATTTGAGTTGTTAAAATCTTTAAAAAATATTCCACATTTGTCACTTTTTTTAAAATAGTAGATACACAAGCTCACAACGTGTGTACTGTATGTATATAGGTTCAAGTGCTCATGGACTATAGTCACTTGTTTTGGGCTTGTTTTCATAGACCCAGTTGCTAATTCCTCTCCCAAAAAACAACTTCTGGAAACTCATTGAATTGTCACTAAGAAGAACATTAGGAAAGCAATGCTGTGCCTGAGGGCCGCACTTTTAGGGGTCAAGCGTGAAGGGGCGAAGACCCTTTATTGTTTTTGTAACTTTTTTTTTATTCCGCCATTTTCCGCAGTTTTGGCACTGTGCTGTTGTTTTCCACGAAATTTGGCAATATGGTAGCGGGTCATGGGAAACGGTCAGGAGAACTGAAGCTCACAGTCATTTGTCAAAGGACCTCTGACCTTTAGATCTCCCAATGAATGCATTATATGATCCGCTCTATCCACGCCTGACGTCAAGACTTTCATAGCTTGGTTTACCACTCGAATTTCCATTCATTTTATGTGGAGTCTGGACCCTGCTAATGGTTGGATGCCTGCGGGAGTACAGCGTTGACAGACAACCCCTTCAGCCAATCAGCGTAACAAAAAAAGTGACGTCATCTCCTGTCTCCGACCAGCTATTTAAAGTGCTCATATTGCGTATAGCTCATTCGAAAGCACTATCATTAGAAGACACAAGACAGACAGATTCTGAAAGAGGACTGACAGGAATTGACGAGGAACTTCTAGGGACTTTTATAGCTTGACCCTGTCTTATCGCCGCTTACAATATATACTTATTTGCGGCAGGCCAATAACGAGATCACGTCACTTACTGAGGACTGACCCCTTAAACTGATATGTATTTGGCCGAGGAGACCCATCATTTAAAAAATATATTTTGTGCCAAGGTTGAAATAGCACATCAACCTTGTCGCATTGTGATTCATTGTGAGCTTGTACAATAGATCCTCTGTTTTTGACAGACTGATTGACTGACTGGGTGACTGTCTGACTGGGTGACTGTGTGACTGTCTGACTCCCCCATTGTTGAAATACACGTGTGACTGAGTTATCTGTTCCCCACACAAGTACGTATAAGTAGACCCCCAGGAACTAACACGTTTCCATTTACAATGTAGGCATTTATGCTCTTACCCAGAGAAACTTATAGTAAGCACGGTAAACAAATGCAGAGACAGCAGTGCATGGTTCTTGAAGAAACTATCATCCCAACAAGAACCTGCATCAGTCTAAACAATACATTATTGAAATAACAATTTGTACATTGAAATATGATACCAGGTAAAGAATGAACCTAGCATTGATCCTTATAAGGTACCATCAAAATATCAATCTGTACATTTAAACTATAGGCCTACGATACTATGACGAACAATGTTCGTCGACTACCTTTTTTCACTGACGAAAACCTAATGGAAACTAAATTAATTTCGTAAGAACTAGACTAACATGTTAGGAAGGGACTAGTGGACAAGAGATGCAGTATAAGTAAAAGACACAAGTCATTTTACACTTGGTTGCATGCTGAAAATAGCAGATCTACAAGCTCACAATGCGTCACGTTGTGAGCTTGTAGATCGGCTATTTTCAGCAAGTGTAAAATTAGTCATTATGACAGCATCAAGGCCCGCCAAAATACATTTTAGTCGACTCAATTAACTGTAGATTTAGTAGACTAAATCTAGACACTAAAACATTCCAGGTGACTAAAATGTGCCAACCAACATTTGGTCGGCAATTGCGGAAGTGCTATTAAAGCGCTATTAATGTGCGCTCTATGTTAAATAAACCCCAGCTGTGCAATCGTCCCTCCAGGCTACAGTATTTTTTTTTTTATCTTGTGAGAACAGTTGTGGAATCTCTATTTCGCTTGTACAGTCCAACAAAAGGTTTTAGCATAGTTAGCATAGTGCTAGCTCAACGCTCAGCTATTACTAGCAGCTCCCGGCAATAGCTTATCTGAATGGAATACAGATTACACACTCTACAATATATTCACTTCTTTCCTGAAGTGGGAGTTCTATAAATGGCATCATAATAAAGTGCTGGCATTGGGTCCTCTTAAGGGCACGATGATAATGAAAACAGGTTAGAAAAGTGACTCACTCACTCACTCACTCGCTCATGCACTCAAACCAGCATAATCAGCTGTGTACATGTGCACAAACAATTAAGCATGCTTATCTCAGGACATAAACATTATCCGAACGAACGCAGCAGAGCCCACACGGAAAGAAAACAGTTGTGCAAAAACGACAGCCAGAGGCATATGTTAACACGGGGCTGATGACACAACCATGCATGGCCCCATCTCCAGCTTCCACATCTGGCAGTCAGAGGAAGAATCCATTCCAAACCTCCGGCTGCCTGAGTTTGTTTCCCCCAGTGACTTTTATAGTCCATATCTTAACTGTCATAGGGACTACTGTAGGCCCATGTTTATCACGAGATTTGACGTCAAGGACACCCAAATGTAGTTGGCCGAGGACTAGGGTTGACAAATAACAAAAATTCAAATAAAGGACACCCAACCAGGCATCCCTTATTTATAAGAAAGATGAGGCCTGCCTAGACAAAGACAAACATCTCACTGTATATTTTGTACTGTATGCATATGCATATTTTATATATTATTTACCCACTTGAACCCCAGCATCTAGGGGGGACATTAGCCAAAAATAGCAGATCAGATCTACAAGTTACAACGCTGAGCTTGTAGATCGGCTCTTTTTGTAAAGACATTTGGTGTAGATAGAAAAAAGCGGTCCAAGTGCAGGCAACTCAGGTCCATTTCACTATAAGCAGTGGACTGGTGAAAAATAACTCACATTCAGTATCAATACTGTAGTGTAGAAATACTCCGGTAAAAGGTTCAAAATGTACTTGAGTAAAAGTACAAAAGTATTGGTATCAATTTTTTTTTTATGTACAGTACTTAAGTAAATAATGTATACTTAGTTACTTTCCACCACTATCCTGTACCAGAGTATACTTTATTCATATGAGCTGTTTGAACATGTAAGTCTAGAGGTGTGTCATTGAATGACTTCCAAAAAATAAGGAACAACTTAGCAGTTCAAACGTCGTTTCTAAATATGTGACGATTCCTTACTTCAAGGGACGGTTGGCAAGTGGCAAACCTACCGAGGACCCCCATTTCAAAATATTTTGTGCAGGGACAGGATCTGTCCAAAAAAAAACCTTTTTACTGTTCACATCTGAAACAAACGTACTGTACACGTCGGTCTGAAGCGGCCGACCGGTGTGATCCGATCATCTAAAGGAAATACAGCATCCATCATGCTACCGGGCGCTGACAGAGACAAGCAGGGACTTTTTTTTTCTCCTTAATGTGACATCGATCCACTTTGCAACGCGCAATTTAGAGCGCAATCCAGGCCTCATTATTCAGCTCCATTGGACACGAAGAGCCGACAATGCATCAAATCACATTGCATTTTCAGCCGCAGATGAATGATGATGAGGGAGAGCTGCCATTTTACTGACTTCACAGCACAATTCACAGGCACGCGCGTGTGCGTGCATGTGTGTGTGTGAGGGGGGGGGGTTCTTTAAATAGCCTGCCAGATAATTAGGCTGTGATTTACGGGATTTGAAGACGTGACACATAGAGTAGCACACTTACGCCGAAAAACAGGCGAGCCGCAATAACGGGGGAAATGTATGCACGGAGATGCACTTATGCGGTGATGCAGCCACAAGGCCTTCAATGGCTGCGTCAGCATATTGAGCTTAATAATAATGGCACACACACATTATGATCCACCCTCTCTTCCAACGCGTTATTCAGTGATTAAGACCTCAAGTTCATGGATTCGATCCCGGGCACCGCCAAACTCAGCGTTATGAGTAGCATGGCTTGGGTGGTAAGTACTATAGGAGCAGGTGGTAGGTGTGGCGCTCCACCTGAGCATCCATCTCCCAGCAGTCTAGCGCGTTGTAACGGGGACAGCCAAACCCCCACACTGTTGGTGTCCAAAATGCAGTTCTTCTGAAAGTCTGCAAGGAACTTAAATTAGTCCAAATGTATTTGGTCGATTATAAAAAATGTGAGCTTGTATGTCAGCTGTTCTTGGCGCGCAATACTATTGGTGGGGTGAAGAATATATCTGTCTCACTAAGGGTGCGACACACAAGAGGAGGTTGAATTAACTGAAACCAGCGCTCCCCAAAACAACGGGTTTGGGGATCTGTTGGGAATTGATTACATGAAACCTGCGTGTGCAGTCTCAATGTTTGTAATCTAGAAACCCATCTATATCTTTTCACTTAATTGCCTTCCAAGAGTAGCTCTGCTCTGAGTCATAAAACAACGGTGCGAGCGAGCTGGGAGATAGAGATGAGTCACTTGTACTGTACGTCGACCTGACTCACAAAATAATGAACACAATCACAGTGTTTGACAATGTCAGACTCCACTTTGTTGCTCACAAGTGTGGTGTGTAATACATAATCCCCCACCCCCCACATTTTGTTTGTCTACCTTGGTGTCTTGTTTTTAACCTTTTGAACTTTTTTTTATCTAGTTTATTTTTCTAATAAAACAGTGTTTATTATTTTGTTTTGTAAAGCGACTTTGAGCACCTTGAAAAGCAGTACCTATAAATCACATGTATTATTAAATTGTATGTATTATTGAGAACCACTGCTCTAGATTCCTGCCTGTGCAAAAGACACAAAAGAAAAAGAAGAAAAAAAAAAAACAGCTGGGCCTAATTAGAAACAAAAGGCGGTGAAATTTGTGGGGTCGACTACTACCCATAATCCAGGCTGTGTTAGAAGGGAACCCCTAATCCCACACAAAGAGAGCGTCTTTTATCCCCTTCAGAAGTACAGCCTGACGGGGTGGGGGTCGGGTCGGGTTGGGTAATAATTCTGTTTGTGTATGTATGCCGGCTGTCTATTCAAGAGGCGAGGCGAAAGGGCCCCCTCTTGGACCGCGGCTTCACAACTCCATTTATTTTTCAAAGTGGGCCGGATCGTCTTTGTTTCCTGCTGCCGTGACCACATGTGGCCCATGTGGAGGTATGCTGTTTATTCGCTACATCTGGCGCCTGCCCACACTCTCCGCCTCTCTCCTTTCATTTGCTGCACGTTGTTTTCCTGGAGGATCAGGTCGCCTCGGTCTCAAATACCACCGTAACTCTGTGTGTCGTTAGCGGTCTTATTAGTGGATATACATCTTTTTTGTTGTTGTTGCCTGCTTATTTTATAGTTACACACGTTCTCACCTGAGAGTGGCCGTTTGCAAACGCAGCGTTGTTTGTATTTTTTTGGGGGCCACTGAACAGCTTGACTGGAAGTCCGGAACACCTGGAAGTTAACCGCTTCAAATCTAGAGTCCCGCAGTGCACAGAGCATAGTTTTGAAGATTTTTTTTAACTTTACTTGAAAACTTCAAATTTTCAATACTTTTACCTCTACTGGTTACACGCCGGCATTCTGAAGCCTGGTATTCCGACGCATTGCCATCGCCCTGTCCCTTTACTAAACGCATGCGGAAGCCACGCAGTCAGCATGCCACTCTGTACCCGCTTCAACTCTATATCTCAGGGGAAAATATTGTACCTTTTAGTCCACTAACATTATTCTGTAACTTCAGTTACTAGTTACTTTGTAGATCTTTGAAGTATTAGGAAACAAACTTTAACCACTTCAGCCCTATAGACTATACTTATGCTATTTTTTTATATAACCGATGTACAGTACAAGCTTGTAGATCTGCTGTTAACCCATTTTGGACAGGAACTTTAGCTTACGCGCTACGAGCGCTACGAGCTCAGATCTGCTATTTCTTTAAAGTTGTGAAAATGTGGCACAAATCTTTGAATATATAGGCTACTAGGGGGGGTTGGGGGCCTAGAACTACATATTTTCGGGGATCCGTAGCCAAATACAGATAATTCTGGGGGTCCTTGACATGAAAAAGGTTGATCACCACTGACATAGAAACATAGGTTTTTCAGAAAAGCCATTTTGTAGAATCTAGTGTCAGGTGTGTCTAAATGGGTTACCGGTAAGTACATTTTGATGCCAATACTAATGTAGTAAAATTTTAATACCAAACTTGTACGCTTAACAGACTATTGGTACAATAGGGTATTAATACTTTGACAAAAGGTGAGCACTTCCAGCACTGCACAAAGGCAAACATTCTGCAAAAATAGCTGATCTACAAGCTCAGCTTGCAGAGCGGCTCCCTTCAGTGGTTGTAGAGGTGGGGAAAAACTAGCAGGCCAAGGACAGACTCCTGGGGTACTCTGGTCAATTAAGTATATCTGGTTTAATTGCTTAAGTGCCTTGATCGAGAGAACATCTGCATTATTTCAGTGGACAGGGTTATAATTGAAACTATGGTTTCCCAATTTCTTTTAAACCCCTAACCAGAAATCGTTTAATCACAGGCTTGCCTCTCGAACTCCAAGGCTACTGCGGCATACGTCTGGGAAACTTGTCTTACGTACGTATACAAAAACGCATAAGGAAGCTCATAATGGAGAGAAGGTAATGACGCCGTTCGGAAAAATTATCATCAAGTTATTTTGTCTCGCCAATAAGATACATTTTAAATTGAAGTTTTGTCTCGCCTAGATCATTTAAATCAAAGTATTTTTTTATCAAATTGATATCGTTTTAACTACCCAAATATCATGTACACTTTAACCACCTTCGTCCTTCCTATGAACACAGGTTCACAGGTTCGCCTTTTTGTTCTTACCACTACCAAAGGCAATATTAGAAGATGTAGGAGGGAAACTTCCAAGAGCTCTTCAACACGAAAGCCAGGGCACTGGGGATCTCGCATGGCCTTTCCCCAGATTTTGCTTCAGGTAGATATTGCGTTTTCGCCCTTTTCACCAGCAAACCTCTGCCACGCGGGGCTCGCATTGTTAAGCCTCTGCAGCGAGAACCGACTCTGTGTAAGTCAGCGAAAACCGCGGAGGAAGATCCGGAGGAATTTCATCTGGAAATATCTCATCCCCCGATTAGAATTTTTTGCCCTGGTCTTTTTTTTATGCTGTGTTGACTTTTCCGCTCACAGAGGGAAAATGAGCGCTCTCTGGAACACTGAGTTTACACCACAAGCGGGTAGAACCTTTCAGCCAGAGCTGGTGCTTTCATCGTCCAGCAATGTACAGTTGCATCGGCTAAACCTGTCACAGAAGCTCTGCACCGTTTGTGCAAACAGTAGGCTAAGTGCTGGATACAGCTGCTAAAGCGTAGCTACTGCATGCAAACTAATACAGGAGGAGGGTGTCGGCTCAGAGGGAACGGCCTCACTGCACAAATTATAACATCGGGAGTTAGTTTATTCGAGTTCCAACTTTAATTGGAAGCAGATTTCTGACCACCATAGGCCTCCCATTCTGAGCATGTCAAAGGTATTAGTTAGTTTGGGGTTAATTTATCAGACACTGACTTTCTCTATTTCTTTCAACCTCAGTGTTTGGCCAAATTTGAAGACTTCTCATCATCTAAAATCATCGTTAGAATTCCTGTGATCTTTTTTTCTCAGACATCTGAAGCCTGTAAGCCCCTAAGCGTTGAAATCTGTCCAACACATCATTTCTTTCAGCTTGTCTTCAAAGAGTGCAGCGATGATGAACTGTGGTGTACAGGTCTGTTCATTCTCCCCTAGAACCCTATTCATCTGCCATGGCAGCGCGCCCACATTACACTGCATTGTGTTATTGCTAATTTGTCAAAATGTAATTTGTTTTTAATCTCCATTACCTATGCACTTGAGCAGCAGCCCATCCGTTTTAACACAGCGGGCATTATGGATCAAATAGAAGCCAGTGGAGAACTTCCAAGTACAACTGTGACGTGATATATTGTATGGGTTTCTTAGCCCCCGGAACTGCTTATCCCATGCAAGATGAACTGCAGCGACAGCGTCCATATACTCTGGAAGGGGGGGGGGGGGGGGGGGGGGGTGGACATTAGCCAAAAATAGCAGATCAACAAGCGCAGTGAGCTTGTAGAGCTCATAGATTGTCAATTTTTAGCGAAGACATTTGGTGTATAGACGGTAAAAGTGGTCAAGGTACAGGGAAAAGTACAGTTGTAACTCAAGTCCAGTTCTCTAAGCTACAGTAAGACTAGAGAGGTTCTGATCCCAGCTCTGGGTCAACAATAACTGCATCTATGTGACCCATGTGCTCTTCAGCTGTGGCTCATGCCCAACTGTGAAGCCCTGATTCATACTGGTACTGTGCACCGAAAATAGCCGATGTACAAGATCAGTCTTGGGCCAAGACTGATCGGTGCAGCAGCAGCATGATGAGAGGATACAACGCTGTTGGCTGACAAACGTACTTTCATGTGCTCCCCCCTCCCTGCTGGAAGTTGCCTGTGTTGTTTCTGGACTTGGTCTTGGAAGCCAATTGAAAGCCATGTGGGTGAATCTTATAGGCCTGGCCCCCCTTAGCTGCAGCAGTTAGCAGCTAGCAGCAGAGTATTGTATCCAAGCCAAGAGAGCACAAAAGTGAGAGAGACAGAGCCCGAGAGAGGGGCAGGAAGTGATGACCATAACTGTTGTTTGGCAAGCGCGCGAGGGTTGAATAAAAGGGCCCCACTATTGGGACGGGGAAGAACCGCTTCTGTCCTGTTCTGAGAGGCGCGCCATAAAGGCTTCTGTTTGTCTTTCCCGGTCGGGGGCTGAATGTGTACAAGAGGCGAGGGAGGAAGGGCGAGTGAAGGGCACTGTGTGCACTGGTTTCACCGGGGCGATGGTTCAGCTGCTCTGAGGAATGTATGGAGAGACTCCTATATACCAAGTTGCTGTGCTGAGGATGGATGGATTCAGTCAGTTAACTGTCAACTACGGTTTTTCCTCCACATGTAAACCACAGGGAAGCTCTTGTCTTATGATGTGTCCAGAGGTACAGTACAGTGCTGTCTTAGTTTATGTTACTCACATATATTACTTTTTATTAACAATACCTCAAATAATAATGTTCAGTTGGCTGCCCAACAGAGATCATCCACTTTTAGGTGGAAAAGGTCCCAGGTTCAGGGTCAAAGTCAAGGTCACAGTTGAGAATAGATGGGCGGACTATCGATGACATTTGTGGGAACGATCAGCGGGCAGCCCTGAAAGATTATCACGTTTCGGGTCGGAAAGGACAGAGGTCAAGGTCATAACAACTGAGAGAACAAGTAGAACAAGAGATGTCACTTTTAATCACATTCATGGGAGGGCGTTGACCAACACTGTAACACATTGGGCTCAAAGCGGGGGGATGCAGATGGATGCAGTTACAGTTACCTACAGTCAGACACAGAGTGAGAGGGGATGAGGGGGGGGGGGTGTTAAAGATGGCTGGGGGAGCCATAATTATAGTTTATTGGGGAGATGAACAGAAAGAGAGAGAGAGTTTATGTGTGTGCATGTGTGCATGCGTGCGTGCGTGTGCGACTGTGCGTGTTCTGGAGCTGCTCAGTCTAACGTCTGGGTGTTCCCTGGTTAGCTCATCAGTTGCTGTTGGGCAGAAACCGCTTAACTCCATATTTTTTGTAAATTCCCCACGTGATCATAATACAGCGTCACAACAAAAGTAGTGGCTATTTTTGTATTTGAATCCTGAAAAGTAACTGTTTTGGACACCCGACCCTCATATACTACATTGACTCAACAGCTCATCATTGGTATTGTGTAGAAGGCCTATGTACAGTACAATACCTCATGTACTGTAGCATTATAGTAACACGTAGCTTAGCATTTAACATTTAAGCCCTATTTTATACTTTTAATTCAAATGTAGCAGATCTGGCCCGGACGGTTAGCTCAACCGTCTGGGCACCTACAGTAGGCTGCCAAGCCCGCCGGACGCCCGACGGCCTTTGCCGTGTGTCACTCCCCATCTCTTTCCCCCTTACTGTCTATATACTGTTCACTATCAATAAAGGCATAAAAAGCCCCAAAAATGTCTACAAGCTTGTACTGTAGATCCCGGGGAGACATCGTCAAATTTCTCTTTTGGGTCTCAATATAAATACGTTTAGTAACCGCATGCTCTAATAATTGGTTGGGACAGAGCGTGGCTGCTCATCGCTGTTGAAATGTTACCATCAAGCTACTGTACTCTCGCACACTTTAATTGCATTATCCGAATCGTCGACACAATCTGTCCTTTCTTTTTCACTGCCCTGAATCCGTTTAAAGTGGATTTTCCACGCCGTTTTGTGGCCCTTAGAGTTTGTGTGCCTGACATTTACATTTAAATAGATCAGAAAGATACATAGGTGCTGGGGCACTGGAGGAAGAAGAAACATTTAAAAGAAAATTTTCCAGCAGAACATTCAACCTGACCTTTATTATAGTGTTGCCAATATGTGTGCCTGTGTAATGTTGGTCTATAAGCATAGCATGTTGTCTTTATCAGCGACATGATTTGACAGTCTACAGACAGACATTAATCTGTTGCTGTGCTGTCACCAATGAAGAGGTGGCATTAATGATTAATACCCTTATCTGTGACAATGTGTTCATCCCAACACAGATGGGCCCACAGAGGTCGCGTGAGGTTTGCTTTTTAAGGGGCGCAGCTAGCCCCCAAAAATCAACATGCCCCAACAAAAATCAGCATGCCCCCCATGTTGTCATGTGGCAGCAAAGTCTATGGACTTTTTATGTTTCGTCAAGTATGTACACCCCCCCCTCCCCTCCGTGAAGTACAAAAGCAAACAAAGGTGCCCCTCAATAGGAAACGGTCAAATATCGGAGATCCGAATATATAAGGAGATCTAGGGGTGGGGTGATCAGGTCCAGAACCAGGTCACCAGGTCAGTGGATTTCAGACATATGTACACTTTTATACTGTAGATATAGTGCCCAATGCTCTAAAGGTTAATTAATGTACATCACAGCAACTGACAACTCCAACAGCTTAAATCACAGCATGTCACTTGAGGTGACACCTATTCCATTGTACAACACTGACACCCAACGCGTTGTTTCTTCTAGTGACGCCTATGCGACGTCATGTGTGTCACCATGTGTTCTATGTGAAAGACAACAGCAAAACAAACATTGTTTGAAAATGAAAACAATGCATGAACTAAGAAAGATTATTATTCCACTGGCACCGATATAAAAAAAATAGTAAGTAAACTGCCAGCAAAGACTAAACAAGATGCTGCTGTCCGGAATTTGACGTAATTTCTCACACTGTGCATGCACTGCATTGTGATTTGTGAGCTTGTAAATCGCCTATATTAAAATGCTGGGGACCCCCTGGAACCCCCCAAGGAGTGGGACCCATGGGATTCCTCAGACCCCACTTTGAGAAGCAGTGCACTACATTTACCCTGCCATCAGGAGCAGGTGCTGCCACATTAATACGCCATCCGGGGAGCAGTTATAGGGCTTAAGTGTTTGTCTTGTCCACCTTGAAAACCTGTATCTCCAAATATTTCAACCTTTCATGTTTTTTCATAAAACCTATACCTACTTGGTCATATGACACAGTATCACATAAAAGTAGCAAAAACAGCAAACTCACAACATGTGGCGAATGGCGACGATGCGATGTAGATCAGCTACTTTCACTCTTTTGGAAATATATTGAAAGTGAAAGTGAATGTGTAAGTGGGTTTTATACATATTGAACGAATGGAAATGATTAACAAGACCTATTGACTAGTATACTAACAATATGGGATCAAAAGTCACTGTTTCGGTCATACAAAGTTATGATTATCATCGCTGTCAGGTGGAAACCTCATATGTACCAAAACTGTTACTTTTCAGGATTCAAGTTCAAAAACAGCAAAGGTATACTATTGATTATTTCGTGACGCTGTAAAACTCGTCACAAAGTGAAAATATGGAGATAAGAGGTTTCTGTCTGACATCCAGTACCCTATAACCCCCCCCCCATCTCTTTCTAGCTTGGTCCTAAATAAACCAAACACTTGGTAATTAACTAAGTGGCCAGAGCAGGGCCACAGCCCATTGTTTTGCAGCAGCTATCCCATCTGTGACCCACCGCAGGCCACCCTCCCAATCTCCACGATGTCGCTAATGGAAGCGTATTGATTTGTGGCTGATCCATATTCACAGTATAGTGGAGTTAAGTGTACGTGAGTCGATGTCGTTTGCATTTAGCCGCAGTGGTTGAGCCCTGCTTTATTTGGTTTTATTACTACAGGCCGACTGGTTTCACATGCTGGAGTATGTAATGTATGACTTGAGTCTGAGTGTGAGCACAAAGCACAGTATACTGTAAGTTAACAGTGAGAGGTCAGACACGTTTAGTCAAGGTCAGAGCCATTGTACTTCTCTAACCGACTTTCACTCTAAAACGGCGTTTCCAAAACATGGAAGGGTCCATGACCCTTTTGGGTCACGGACCCATTTCTATAGTTGAGTGGAGTTGTCAAAGTTCTAGTTCTAAATGAGATGAAAGACTGACCTGCATAGCCACATCTGCATGCATAGTTCTAGTTCTAAATGAGCCTAACATTATATAATATAAAAATATAATAGTCATGACTGTCTGTCAGCCCTAAGTATGACACCAACCTTTTATTTGAGTTCTCATACTTAATGTCTATTATTGCTCTTACTAATTATGAATTATGCCAAACTAATTTGAATTGGTAATTTCCATATTAATGACCGCACTGATTCAAGGGCAATGGAATTTCATGGGTCCTGCTGCTATAGCTTTAAGCTTGTCCAGCATGTGAAGGGTGCATAGACAGAGGGGTGGAGGAGAGGTAGATGTTTGGTTTCCAGTGCAGGACACCCAGATTCAAGTACAGGTACACATGCACTATACAGTACTGTACCCAGACACACACCATGACGGACCATCTTTAAGTCCATGCTTGCATCGTTCTTTAACCATTTAGGCCTGACGTCGAAACAAAAAGAACGTTCGCTCTGAAAGAATATATATTCAAAGATTTGTGCCGCATTTTCACAATTTTTCTAAAATAGCAGACCTACAAGCTCGTAGCGCGCCACTCGGTGACGCGCTATGAGCTTGTAGATCTGCTATTTTTCAATAGCTAAAGTATTAAATAATGCTTAGTTAAAACACCAAAAGGGGTTCCCGCCCCGAATGGGTGAATTTAGGTGGTGTCACGGTGACGGTACTTACTCTGATCCTCTCTTTGTATCGGGGGAATAAATCAATGTATTGACCATCTTTAATATGCACATCATTTTGGTGAAGATGATAAAAAAAAGTCTCACCGAGTTTCACCGAGATTAGCCAGCGAGAGTGCTGTCACACTTATTGGAATGAAATGCTTAGAGATAGATAAAGAAAAATGGAAATAGCTTCTCAGCTTCATGATAAGATTTCAACCGATTTGGCGTGTAATTATGACGAGAATATTATGTTATATTATATATAATATTATGAATATTATTACAGTGGCTATTCACTGTAATAATATGCATTGTAGAACTATCACAGAGAAAGAGAGAGAGAGAGAGAGAGAGAGAGAGATGTGGCACTCCGATGCGTCATCATGAGCCTAAATTGGTCCCAGAGCGCCGTAGAAGCCAATGGCTGCTCACTGCCAATAGTTGTTATAGCATGGGTAAAATGCAGAGGAAGAATTTCACCTACTGTATGTATACATACAGAATACATAATGTGACAAAAACACCCCAAAGGAATTTTTTCCTATTACTGTATATATATATATACAGTATGTATACAGTACATTATGGAGATAGTACAATGGAGTATAAATGTGTCACTTAAACCCCAGCGTCCTTATTCTGAGGAAAGCTTGCGCAGACAAGTAGCAGAGCGACAAGATCGTTGATCAGCTTATTTTCAGCAAAAAGATTTCCCCACATTAACGGAAAACAAACTACACTAGCATAGACCCCTGAGGGACTCCACTCAACCTGATGGGGTTGAAGTGGGTAAGTCGATGTGAATTAAGTTCGCATAACACTATGGCAGAGTGACAACATGGTTGGCCTTTATATCCCAAATTCAGAACTGTCAAATCATGATTAATTTTTTCTTACATGGATTTTATATATTAAAGATCAAGGTTTGATCTATCTCTTGGTATTTCGAGACCTTTTTTAAAGTTTAAACTTTTGTTCCAAAAAGTTCTGGGAAAAAAAACATATTCCAATGGTAGCTCTTCAAGAATGTACGCTTAAAATCGAATTCAGACCTCTCTTTGAAAGGAACTAAAGAAGACGTTTCCTCACTAAAACAACCATGTTGTTGCAAAGATATTGTAGTTTCACTTTCATTGGATGCTTAAAATGGTGCCAGCCCATGCAGGATACATTTCACTCAAAAACACATCCAGTTACACAACAACACAATACAGTGAGAATGTTCCTTCTCTTGAAACAATTTACACAGGATCTAACTAGAAAATCTGACCCGTCTAAAGTGAGTGGTACTGTACTGTACTGTACTGTACTGTACTGTACTGTACTGTACTGTACTGTACTGTACTGTACTGTACTGTACTGTACTGTACTGTACTGTACTGTACTGTACTGTACTGTACTGTACTGTACTGCACAAGCCCTCCTCCCTGGCCTGTGTGTGTCTGTGTCTGTGTGTTAGGCTGTGCAACAGTAACACTTGGTGGTGAACAAACGCTATAACGCTATTTTCGTGCTCCTGTTGGTGGCGCTATAACAGGCCAATGTGAAAAGGGTGGGATATATTCCTCAGCCTTGTAGGAAAGTGCGTGAAAGATTTCACATAAATTGCACGCTGCGTTCATGATTTGAAAGCCAGATGTGAAAAATGCAGGTCAAAGGTTTGTCCTTGGCCTCTAGGGAGTGTGCATGCAAGGTTTCACGCAGATCGGTGCAGTTATAGGTCAAAATGGTGAAAAGCTGCTGCATGGTGGCGCTATAAAAGGCCATTGTGGTTCGTCGTTGGCATCCAGGGAGTGTGTGTCCAAAGTTTGGCATCAACCGGGTTAACAGTGCCGGAGATGAACTGTACGCAGACGGATAGACACACGGGTGGAGTGCAAAACATACTCTCCCCATGCCTTCAGCTGGTGGAGACAATACAGTACGTGTTGATAATTGTGTGTGTGGCCTCTAGACTTGTGAAGGATTCAGCCTTTCTGTTTTTCAATGGCGGATTGGCATATACTGTAGGTCGTCTCAACCTTTTTTCAGAGAGCCCTGGACTTGACTGAATAAAATGAGCGCTGATCGAAGCAGCAGTTGAGGTACCACAAAAGAGACGATTGCTTCCCACGCGTCTACCGAGCTGTCTGAAAACACACTGACCATTGCAAAGCAGCCAGTAACAGCAGTGGTGGAACAGCAGTGGTAACAGCAGTGGTGGAAGACACACTTTCTTTTACTTCAATAAAAGTAGCAATACAAGAAATATAGAAATGCTCTGTTACTCTATCAAATGTTGCTTGAGTAAAAGTACAAAAGTATTGCCCTTAAAATATAACTAAAGTACCAAAATGTAATGTTAAAGTTAATAAAGTGGTGTGAGCTTGTAGATCAGCCATTTTTTTTAATGAAGGACGTACACTATACAATAGGCCTAGTCAAACACACAGACATTATTTTTCTGGCCATAGGGTGCAAATTTCTAATTGTGCGTCTACTACGAATACTATTAACATTGAGTGACTGCAGCGGTGAAATGTCCCTTTAAATAAAGTAAAAATAAAAATAAGCTTAAGAACCTAACAGTGGAATATCTATCTAATGAAACTATATGAGTATACACTATGCTCTGTGCTATGTCTACATAAAGTGCTATTTAAGTTACATAAGTTGAGCCTATTCATACACCTGTAGGAGGTCGAGGCTAGGGCAAGGAAGGTACTTTCCACCACTTCAGTGCTGATGTAAACCACCAAAGCCTCCAACATGAGTGCTATTCTTCTTTTGTCCCTAGGAAATAGAAAGTGTTAGTATGTGGCAGACTAATCTTGTGTTTTCCTAAGTATACAAACGGGTGAAGGATGACAAACACATAAGAAAATGAGAGAACTGGATATGGAAGGTGATTCAGCGTCCACCAGCACACAAGTATCTTCCTTTCATATTTGCAGGTGCAATGTATTGCATTATTTGAATGCTTAAAAGGTGCAACCCTAACCCTAATCCATTTCTTATCTGCACCTCTAAAAAATGCAAAAGCACATCGTTGCTGCCGGGTGGAAACTTTGTGTCGTTTTTTTTTTAAATAATAGTATTTGAAATAAAATTATGAAAATAGCCCATCTACAAACCAATCTACAAGCTCTCAGCGTCAGCTTGACGAAATATGGAGACAAGGTTTCTGCCTGACATCAACGGTATCAGTAAGGGACACAGCATGTAGCTGTGATAGAGTCTGGGAATATATCTCTTTGTTTCCTGCCAGGGAACCACACACACACACACACACACCGGTAGTGTTCTAATTAAGTTCCGTTCCGAGGCTTAGATCTACTTCAATTTGCCAAAATGTTCCCATGCTGATAAGGAGCAGATTTTACTTTGATCAATGCTGGCATGTCAGTCAGACACCCGGCTATTGATAAAGAGACACTGATCTTCAAGATCAATGGCCATGTATTGGCCAAGTAGGGCTATACACGACTCCATTGGGGATTCAAAATGCCCTCACGTCAGAAGCTTATCCAATATATCAATATCAGGAAATTGGAGGTTATTTCAGCCCAACCAAAAAGTGAAATGAGCTTTTATTTTTGTTGCTGTTGATACACTGGAAGGATTCATATTTGCTAGCAATGCACGTATAGGATTCAATGGCTTTAACCTAGCAGAGAATAGCAATCCTGTTCCTGGGCGATCGGGTGGTGCCTGTGCACCACCGCAGAGGTGGGGTCCCTGGGGTCTCAAGGACCTGTGCACCACCGCAGAGGTGGGGTCCCTGGGGTCTCAAGGACCTGTGCACCACCACAGAGGTGGGGTCCCTGGGGTCTCAAGGACCTGTGCACCACCACGGAGGTGGGGTCCCTGGGGTCTCAAGGACCCTGGGGTCCTTGAGAGCTAAGACCATATTCTACAAAATATCTTCTAAATCATGACAGTTTCCTGAAAAAACCCTATGTTTCAGTGGTTCTCAAACTATTTTGTGTTCAAAAATATATGTATTGTAAATGTGCACACTTTTTCATGATTTTTCCAACAGCTAAAGTTTAAAATAATGGTTAAAGTGGTTAAAAGCTCTGAGGTGACACAGACGCATCCTCAGGTCAAAATGGTAGTATAAAAATGAGTTTAACCACCGTAAACCTATATACAACTATCAACTACTTGAAAATGTACTACTTTCCAAAACATCTTGAAGGAAATGTGGAACATTTTGAATATTGTTTTGAATATTTTTAGAATCCACCCTGGTGCATCTGGTTTAGCCTCTATGGGAACATAAAAGCCACAGACAGACTTAACCACTTTCAGTCTGGTGTCCCTACTTCGGCAATGTCATTATAGGTTGGAGAAGAAAAAAATAAGTAATTACAAAATAGCAAAAATAGCCGATCCACAAACCCACAATGGCTCACATCTCGACGTGTTGCCAGCTTGTATTTACTCAAGTTCTGTACTTAGTATTTAAAATTTCTAATAGTTTTACTTCTACTCCATTACATATCAGAGGCAACCGCAAGGCTCCCAGTTCGAACCCGGGCTCTGCCAACTCCTTTCTGAAACCAGTCCCTTGACTTGAAGTGCTCTCGGGAGGTTCCCTCGTCAGGAAGTGCCCCTCCAGCTGAATCAAGTTCCCTTGATTAGGGTGCTGGGTATAAAAAACTGCGAGAAATACACTCGTCCTCCTTGTTCAGAAACAGGAAACAGACACCATTCGTTGCCATGGTTACCATCATGCAATTGTGTTACCTGTTATTTTGTTTGTACAGTTATATTGCATTGCATCGTGTATGTTTGTGTGACATGTGGATTTCATTAATATGGAATTAATGGATTATTTTTCACGGTGGGGTAAATAAAGAGCCCTTGTGAACATCAGTTGGAGCGTTGCCTATTCTGCATCAGATGATGATTGTTTAGGAGGAATTTATTTATCATTTATTTGTGGTGGTACTTACATTTGTACGTTGCATAAGGCACTAAGAGATGCCCCCACCCTCCAAACCGCCCTCAAGACCCACCTCTTCAACATTGCCTTCCCTAGCTAACCCTTTTCACTGTCTTTTAATGTTTTTTAGCTTCTAGTGATTCTTTCTTTTTTTCTATTAAAGTTGTTTTTATTTGTGTTGTTCTCTGTAAAGACCCCCCATGTAAAGCGTCTTTGGGTACTCAGAAAAGCGCTATATAAGTTTGAGATATTATTATTATTATTATTACTTCCACTCAAGGCTGCTTGGTTTTGGACTTCACTTAATATGGCGCAGCCTCGCATGAACGCCCATATCGAGGGCAAGTGTGTAGGGCGAGTGGGGAGGAGCTGGTTTCAGAAAGGGGGCCAGAGTGTCGAAGTGTCCTTGAGCAAGACTCTGAACCCATAATTGCTCCCGATGTGCAGGTTGGTGCCTTGCATGGTTTCCTCCGCCATCTGTGTATGAATGTGTGTGTGTGTGTGTGTGTGTGTGTGTGTGTGTGTGTGTGTGTGAATGGGTGAATGTAATGCACAATCTATGTAAAGCGCCTTGGATAAAGGCGCTATATAAATGCACCATTTACCATTTCTGACCGACTGCAACGTCATACCGTTCAATATAGCTGTAGCAACACTGCAGGCAGCTCATTGCTCTCCATTACGCAATAAAACAAAGCAATCACAAAACTGATTGCTGTTTGTGTTTCACAAAAAGTAATGGTGGGTGGAGTGAGACATCATCCTCCGTGAAGTAATCACAATCATCAGGAGAAATTGATTGAGATAAACCGAGTGCATTATAATGTCAAATGCAAAAGCCGGTGGTGGAAAGAGGGCTTGTATGCTGTGTGTGTGGGGGTTTAATGTTGCGGGCGAGTGCAAAATCTCAAATTGAATATGAAACCTGGCCGATTTCCACAGCTTATTTAGCAGTTATTTGCATAATCCGGCACATTTGGAGTGTTTCGGCGGTAGATAACAGAGGTGGTGAGTGTATCCTGTATAATTACACAATCTCTTCCATTGTGTGGATTACTTTGATGTAGCACGCAGCTGTGCGGCTGAACCTAAACGCGGAGAAGCGCATGAAAAGAATCATGTTACATCTACCGTAAGGGTTCAAACAGGAACACAATGCCGGAGAAAAGATACCTTCAGTGTCAGTTGTTTCCTAATGATGTACGTGGCTCGACTGGGGGAAAAATATAACTGGATACCCCGATCGTTATTTTTATTTAGTGTTATTATGACTCCAAACCCGGCAGTGCCAGAAAACACTGTTTGAATCCCTGTAGTTTCAAACAATGTTCTGTGGCAAGGAGCTCGGGTTGAAAACAGATAGTTTGTCGGAAAAATTGGGCGAGTTCTCTGCGTCGGCCCATGGCGCACAAAAGACAGACAGCAGGGCATTATAATGCATAGCTTTTTCCACGAGCGGGTGGTGAATGTTTGGGTATCCTGAAGCATAAAAGAACACTTTAGATTGCTTCTCAGCGAGAACAAAGTCCAGCTTGACAAGATGGCCAAAGTAGGCAGTCGGCCATGAAGAAGAGAGGGACAGTCTAATACAGTGTGCGCCATGAAGAAGAGAGGGACAGTCTAATACAGTGTGCGCGCTGGGTGAGTTCCATAACTTTTTCAGATCGAGACTCAAAAGCAAAAATGTTGTTTCCCTGGTTCCCAAACTTACTAAAATGTATTGTGAATTAATCACTCAAGCCTTATTATTAGTATTTTTCTGCCTCGTCACCAGGTCCGCGACCTCTTTCTTTTTAATTATTAAAAAACAGCGAATTAAACAGAATAAACAAATAGCGGTTTAGTGTATTACGCAGCACTGACACATGGATTAAATAACGGGGAGCGCGGGTTACGCAGTAGAACTGTTAATTGGATTTAGGACTACTCTGTTGCAAAAGCAGTATTTGAAATGATACAATTAAAATATTAAATATTACCCATTCCAGAAACACGATATTATGCTTCTTTTTTTTTGTTCACCGGGTCATGACGACCACAATAAAGAAGTCAGGAAACCAAATCAAAAGCTCCTACATCAGTGATGGTGGTGCTTATGGTGCAGGGTTGGCCAGATTAGATCAGCTAGGCAACTGAGTTTAAAGCCAAAGCAGGCAGCGCCTTGATAATCTAATTTAATTGAGATGTTCCTGCTTTTGAAGAGTGAGGAGGGGGGGGTCTAATGGACTACCATAATGGCAGCAGGATATGGCTCATAAGCCGTAGGCGATCCCCCCCCCACCCAGCACCCAGCCCAGATCAATGAAGAACAACGCAGCCCAAGCCCATTAGCGGATCACTGCAGCTTCAAGCCACACACACACACACACACACACACACACACACACACACACACACACATGCTCGCGCACGCTCTCTTGTGCCTCGTGCACACTCCTTTCATCCGGCCAACTTTTATTTATCTACTCTGTCAGGAGGATCAATAGGTACTGATTCTGTTGCAAAGCTGTGCTCATCATCATCCATCCATCCAAACAGGGGGACGGGACAGAACCCCACCCCCCACCCACCCACTCACACCATTCTTTAGTTGCCCAAACTTTTTAGAGCA
Organism: Protomyctophum bolini; assembly: GCF_963924005.1. Lineage (NCBI taxonomy): Eukaryota > Metazoa > Chordata > Actinopteri > Myctophiformes > Myctophidae > Protomyctophum > Protomyctophum bolini. The sequence continues at coordinate 23,024,582 of NC_137874.1, read as the reverse complement.
GTGCTTTTCAACCCTTTTCATATCACGGTCCATTATTCGTTTGGCACTTGAGCCACGGACCACCATTGATGAAACTCATCAGCATGCTATACTGTACTGCTACAGTATATATGTAGCGCTGCGTAAAGATGTCCAGTGGACAGACATGGTCTAATGAAGAGATAGAATAAAAGATGTCCAGTGGACAGACATGGTCTAATGAAGAGATAGAATAAAGAGTTTGCGCTCGTAGTACAGTACAGACCTGGACCGGGAATGCTGACGCTGATCTGGAGCCAGACTAAAGTGGTGTGTGTGTTTGTGTAGAGTAGACAGTTGAGTAGGCTGCTCCAATTAACCTACCAGGTTTATTTATGTATGTAGGCTTTAGTAGGCTAGCCGCTACCACACACACACACACACACACACACACACACATGTATGATATCGGGTCTCTGATGTGGTTCCCTGCTGCGGTTTGACACAGCCAGTGTGTAGGCAAACGCAGCTAATGAAATATGCAAGAATGATGCAACTTCTCCACCCATTGGCATCGAGTCGACCGAAGTAGAGGTGAGAATGCGACCGGATGTCTTTGTCAGGGTGGCTTCATGGCTTGCCATTTCAAAGACTACATTTTGGATTCATTTATCCCCCCCCAATAATTATGCCATGCTTTTAAAGAAAAGAACACGTGTAGAAACCTTTTGCCATAATGTACCGTGTCTTGTGAAGCAAACAAAATGACATTCACAATGTCAAGGTGCACTCACTTTATCCTGCCGTTTATACTCAATTTAAGATCTGAGCGCATGTTCATGTTCTGAATCATATCCGCTGCTCTACATGAGACCAGATTCTACAAATGTGACTCTTTTTGATACAGAGACAGTCATGGCAGCAAGAAAAACATCCTCATTAAATCCAAAATGAGATAAAAGCACATGCAGACTCTTCTCATAACTGAGCATGTCTGAAATAAATGTCGACATGTAAATAAATGTTAAACATGTGGCTAGGTGTAATGTTAGAGTCCACAGAAGTGAACCTTTCAAGCCTGTTTTCTCAACTCGCTGTTTTCTGCAAGACATTACTCTATAAGCCATATCTCCAAAACTGGTGGGTCAAACTGAACAACCATGTCGATTTGAAGCAAAGAACATAAAAAAAAATGCAATGACTTAGAAATGGTCACATTAATGTCTTCTAAATCATGACAGTTTTCTGAAAAACGTACATTACTATATCAGTGGTGCTCAAACCTTTTTGTGTCAAGGGCCTAAAAACATATAGGTAGGACTATAATTGGCCACGACCTGTGTCTCAAAATATGTTGTTCCAGGGACCCCTGATTTGAGTTAGCTGTGAAATAATATATATTCAAAGATTTCCACACATTTTCACGATAAAATTTTTTTTAGCAGATCTACAAGCTTGTAGTACAGCCCCAGCTTGTAGATCTGCTATTTTTCAACAGCTAAAGTTAAAAAAAACGTGGCGGTGACACAGATGCGTCCTCAGGTCTAAACAGGATAAACCATTTCATTATGTCAAAGCCTTTCCAGAGATTTCACCAATTTTCAACCATTTTCAAAATGAGCAAGAAGAAGAAAAAATAATATGGAAATGAGCACCGACAGAAGTTCATGAATAGAACTCCTCCTAATTTTTAATTAATGCTCTTTCATTGAATCCTAAATAATCAGCTAAACTGGTTGATTAAGTTATATTCCACTCTAGGAAATTAACCAAAATGGAGCAATGAAACGTAATTGTTAACCTTTGAAAAACATGTATCTAATTAATCTTCGTTGCGCTGTTAACCACTTAAACCCTCTACTTAATACTTAGTTGACCATTTGTATGTGGTCTCTCCAATGTTCCCCCCAAGAACAGGGACAAAAATAGGCTGCAAAAATGGTTAAATATATACAACGTGTAACCCGATTAAAACAGCACAGTGTTGTTTACAGTGACACGGTGCATTATGCTCTATACTGATTCAACAGCATTGGTCAGCTTTCACATTATGAGATCATGAGATTAATACTGTGAGCAGTGATTAGTAATATACTGTAGATGTGGCTGAGCATTTTACCCACAACAAATACCCTCTCCAGCTAGCCTTCATTTCTTCAATTCACCAACATTAAGTGTGCAGTCTTGCGCGTCCCTAGTTCCATTGGAGCAGTCGGAGAAAAAATAAGGGCAGAAGTAGCCTACTGTATCTAAAAGAACCGGAAAATTCCCCCCTCACTTTTTAGTTGTTAGCCAATTAAGAGAAGCCAATTATTTTTCCACCCTAAAACATGATCATCAGGTATTATTATAATATAAGGAAGAAGAACTTTTTCCAAAAAGTGTACAGTATTTGTTAAATCATGCTTTTATGTGGACACGCCCACCAGTTCATTAAGTATGCCTGGTTGGGTGGTGATCCACCTGAACTGAAGCCACACCCACAGCTGTAGTAGTATGATAAAAGAGGAGGGGTTAGGGGAGGGGCTGATAATGTGATGTCACTATATTACTGTTTATTTCATTGGCCCGTTTGACTGTCAAGGGTTCGGCCTCCAGGAAGAAACCCTAAATGCAAAGTTAATACACCATTGCACATAAAAATGACTCAAGGGTGTCTAATGAACTACTGTCACCTCATAGACACATGAAAAATACACAAATTGTGGCACAAATTGTGGCACTTTTCTGTGTTGCCACTGCTGTTGCGCCACACTGGCACACCTGACAGTGAGGAGCCCCCACCGGGAGGACAGAGTGCCACTGTCCTAGTCCTCCAGCCCAACATTCCCTGTAGTGTAGATATTCATTCTGGGAATACATTTCTTACCAAGAATTTTCTTTACCAATGTGTTCTTCACCAATGTGAATTTTCTTCAAACAATGTGTTTGTAAAGGTGTCTACGAACACATCCCACTTTGGTTTCTATCCAGCCACCCTAGGGGATTTTTTGTCAGCTGGCCCAGTGTGTCAAGGCTATAGAGTCTTATTGTCCTCGTTAATAGCGCACAAACCTGATCCGCACCAATCTGGCTGTGTCGTTAAAAAAGGCATTTCTGTTTGTCACCCTTAATTGGCGCAGAATTAAGAGCTTGCAAAAGAAAATGGGGATCTGCCGGCAACTGTGTTTCTAATAAGTGGCTGAGTCACAGATGAAAAACTAGACGGCATGCAAATGTATGTATATGCACACCATCATGTACATCATGCAATCTACTTTTCAGCGATTCACTTCAGATAAGAGCAAATCACCCTCGGAAGAAGTCAACAGATTTGCGCATAGTTATAAAAAAATATCGATGCCTCATTGGTCGCTGCAGTTCATTGGAGCGACATGTCTGCAACGGGAGGAGGAGGTAAAGCTGCGTTGCTGCCGGACGCTGTCACTCAAGTGACTATAATGGCTAATTAAATCACATCTTTTCCGGGATCTTCCGTTTACATTGCCAAAGCAAGTGCCGCTGGGAAAGAAGGAGTCGCGCCTCTGATTGGCCTACCGAACTTCCCCTTCCATTCTTCTGCTTTCCTTCTGCTATGCTTCGCAAGGAATCTCGGGAAGGATTGGCAATATCGCCTCCATGTTCCTGCCATTGAGATACAGACGCCCCAGGGCCGGAAGAGGCATCTACGTTTATATGTCTATGGTTCCGGGTCCCCCCGGGGAACCCCCACATGGTAACTGTCCTTTCTCGACCGTTTCAGGACGTGTGGCGGCTCCCCGGAACCGAACCGCCCAGGGTTTGGATGTTCCGGGGACCCCCCGGGGACCCCCACACGGTAACTCCGTTATTTCTTGACCGGTTTGGACGTGGGGCGGCTTGCCGGAACCAGGCAGGCACCCTGGGAACGTTCCTGGGGGTCTGGATGTTCCGGGGAATCCAGCACAGTACACTACAACACACTACAGAGCACAGTAGAGTACAGTAACTATAATACACAGCTCACTGCACGCCAATAATTAGAAGCGCACTCCACACCCCACCCCCCTCCTCCCCCTTTACCTCGAACGGACACTAGCCTAACGTTTTGATAGATGTCAAGCAACGACGAGGTTCTTGATGAGTTGCCATGGCAACACCTTTCTGCAGCTGAATTAATCCATTAAGACCTTGAGACCAGATTCTACAAAATGTTTTTTGAAAAACCTTTAATATGTTTCTATAAATCAGTGGTGCTCAGACCTTTTCATGTCAAGGACCCCAAATATTATCTGTATTTAGCCGCCGGACCCCCAGCTGAAAGTATGTTGTGCAGGGACCCCCCACCACCCACCCCAGAAGCAAAGATTTGAGTTAAAAATGTTCGCTGTAAAAGCATATATTCAAAGATTTGCGCCACATTTTCACTATTTTTCAAAAATAGCAGACTCTGTACTCTACAAGCTTGTCGATCTGCTATTTTTCCAACGGCTAAAGTTTAAAATAATGGTCAGAGAGGCTAAAGCGAGACACAGATGCGCTCCCATCCTAAATGAATTAAAGCCGGGGGAACACGCTCAGTGAATAACAATAGGGCCCGGTTTTCCACCGCTGACTTCATAGAATGGGCCACAGACAGACTATATTATCACCATTCTTCTTCTAATGACCGTGGGATTCTCACAAAAGAAAAGGAAGAGAAAGAGAAACAAAATGTATATATCCAAAATCGTCCCTGTTGTTGTCGTCGTCAGGGCGGGGAAACACTGTATGTCCAAATAAACTGTTACTTTTCAGTAAGTGGGGGAAAAGAACCTGTTGTTTCACTTTCAGTGGATGATGCAATGCAGTTATTATTTTAGTCACACAAGCTCTTGTTGATACTTTCCGTTGGTTTCCAATGTTTTAAGACCCGAGACCAGATTCTACAAAACGTCTTCTAAATTCTCACAGATTTCTGAAAGAAACGTATGCCCCCCGAGGCAAAGACAAAACTGCATTTTATTCATTAACACATTTATCTCCGAAATCACCTTTTGACGCCTATTTTCCCAAAGGCCCTGAGCGCCAAAATCACCTTTGAACGACTATAGGTGCCCCTATTTAGGGGCATGTCATTAAGCAGGAATATTAAAAGAAAGTGTGACACGTCTATTTTCAAAATTCATAGGACTAGAGTGGTTCAATTATACATTAGTAGTAGTGGATTTGGTTTATACAAAGATTCTGAATACATAGAAAGAATGTGAATTAATATTTAGTGAAGCTTCTTGAACGAGCCCCATAAAAGCTCAGACAAGAGGATAACTAAAGTGACATTCGTTCTATTCAATTATGAATGGCTCCCTGTGTTGTGAAGTTGTGTGATTTCAAACTATTTATCAAATACACTGAAGACATAACCAAAGGCAATAATTATCTTCTTTTTTTTTAACAGTGTGGCTCCAATGGGGCGAGACATCTAAGAGGGTCTGTCTGTCTGTGCGTTTGTGTGTGTCTCAGTCTGGGGCTAATCTCGCAAACCACTGGGACCGATTAGTATTGCTTGTGCATGCTACCAGTAGGCCAAGGACGAAAGCCTCTTCTTTGGTGGTTTTCTCAACTTTCTGTTTCTTAGAACTTTGCATCGGAAGTCAACTGAGGTCAGATGTTGCTGAATCTTTAGCCAAATATAGATTGGAGATGATGACTGATGTCATAGTACTGATGTATTGATGATGTCATAGACTGGTCACATGATATCTGGAAGCCACGCCGTCATAGCCACCCCCCCCCCCCCCCCCCCCCCAAATTACGTTTTTAGGTCAAGTGCCGTGTGGCAAAGAATCTGGTGGCAGTGCAATGGAAGAAAGCATTTCAAAGGTGTGGGGTGGACTTCAGGGAGCTGAGCAGACGTGAGCGAAGGGCTTCTTAACTTTAGCAGCCAGTCACACCCTGCCAGGACTCTGATGTGAACACCGCGAGGCAGGCACTTTGGTTAATAAGAATTCACTCAACTTTGAAAGGCTGACTCTTGATTTACGAGTCAGATGAATTAGCCACTGCTTGTCCTTATTTGGTTTGAACAAACCCCCATGTAATGGGCAGCAAATGTGCATGCAGGTGAATGGCCAGTCTTTGTGGACCTCTCTGTTAGCAGTTAGTTTACCAAGCAGTGGGGCACAGTAACAAGATACATTTACTATTATCTGTACTTATTACTATAATTATTAATTATTAATTACACATAATAGTGAAAATATATCTGCTATTTTCCACTGTCTATTTATTTATTTTACAATTATGGAAGATGTGTGATTTGTTTTTATTCACTTCAATACTGCAATGCGTTGATATTAAATAGTCTACTTTTGAATACTGATTACCTTTTTTTAAACCCATTTAGACCTGAGAACTGATTCTACAAATGTCTTCTAAATCATGACAGATCTCCGAAAAATGTGTTTGTTTCTATGTCAGTGGTTTTCAAACTATTTCCCAAAAATGATAATATAATTGGCCGCCGAAAATATGTGAAATATGTGAAAATATGTTGATCCTTGTACCCCCTAGAAGCAAAGATTTGAGTTAAAAACATTTGCTCTAAAAGAATATATATTCAAAGATCTGCGCCACATTTTAACGATTCTTCAAAAATTGCAGATCTTCAGATTTCTTTTGCTATTTTTCAATAGCTAAAGTATAACACAATGCTTAAAACACCAAAAGGGGTTCCCGTCCTGAATGCGTTTAAGTACTCCAGTACATTAACTCGGGTACACATTTGACTGAGCACCACTCACTTAGTAGTTATACTGTATGTATGTAATATTTGACCAGGAGTATCGATTCTATACTTTAACTCGAGTACTGAGTACTTTGTCCACCACTGCTTGCTAGTCCCCCGGCCTGCTTTCATTGCACAATGCAACGCTGTTTTTTTTTGTTTTGTTTTATCCGCAAATAACTTCTGTCCTGACTGAGCACTTCAAAAGAACATTTTCATTTTGATACAAGTCTTGCTTTTGATCTTGAGGTAAGGTTGAGCGATCAATGATACGGTTGAGGGATTAAATATCTTCTGACAGAATAACATAGCAGGCATAACAAGGAGTTCTGTTTTTAATAAGGGAGTTGGTGTTTCCTTTAGCACAGTGATTTTTAACCTGTTTTCATTTCAAGGACAATTTACAATTTACAATTTAGGCATTTAGCAGACGCTCTTAATCCAGAGCGACTTACATTAAGCAAGAAAGGACCCTCAGTTTATTATGTATTAGGCAACAGTCCCCTATTTGAACCCCCGATTTCACCTTGAGAGTGAACAAATTTAGAACCAAAAGGAATGTCTATTTGGTTCCATCTCAGTTACAGAACCGTAATAGTCTGTTTGGTTCTACCCTTGAGCTGGGGACCCCCCTCAAGGACCCCTGGGGGTCCCAGCACCCCATGTTGTAGTATGTGATGTGTCTGTACATATTACGGTTGTGTGTACATAAGATGTGGTTGTGTGTACATATATGATGTGGTTGTGTGTACATATGATGTGGTTGTGTGTACATTTGTGTGTACATATGATGTGGTTGTGTGTCCCGCTAATATAGCAAAGAAAAAGAAAGACAGTTAGCCGAGTGAGAAAATGCTTTGAAATGCTCAGTGGTGGAAAGTAAATCATCTGAGCTTCAATTCAGAGATAAACGTCACTAAAGATCGCGGCCATCACATGACTCTGGAGCGGGGATCATCAATATGCAATGTTTTGTTTTAGTTTTTTTTTGTTTTGCCCGGTCCAAGATGGAGGCTGCCTATAATGGTAACTATGAGGAGATGAGGCCTACCGTAATATACAGTAAAGACCATTAACCAGCCATATACTATTCATTCATAAAGTCCATTAACCGGCCATACACGGGACTGGCATTAAAGTGCTGGGTTTTCTCAACCGCTTAGAAACGTGTATGGCTCAAAATGACTTCACTACACCACTACATATTTGAAAACTTTAGATACTACTTACTATGTAGATTTGTAGATCAGCCCTATATATCATTTGAAAATAGCAGATCTACAAGCTCACAATATGTCGCGATGCGACTTCTATTTCCAAAAGATTTGATACATTTGAAAACTTGAAATGGAGCATTCTGCATCATGAGTGCTTATGGTACTTTATTAAGCACATTTTGAAAACAATACTTTGGTACTTTCACATTGTAGAGTATTTCTACATTGCAGTATTGCAACATTTGAACACTTTTTCCACCACTGTAGCCGAGTGAGAAAATGCTTTGAAATGCCGTGCTCATTACAATCACATGTTCCGTTCTTACAGTGTATCCCCAAATGGCTCGGGGTTTCATTTGTAAGTTATAATGTGGTTATGAGAGGATAACCGCATGAGAGGCAGCCGCTGAATGCTTCTTGTGAATTCACACACCAACCAAACAATAGCAAACATCCAGGTTTTTTTCTGCATCATGTGGAAATAATAATGTTGCATCATTCAATGAGCTGGAAATAACATTAATCACGTCTGACAAACATACTCAGCACTTTGTGCCGTGTCACAAGCTTGTACATCTGCCATTTTTGAAAAATAAAAATAAAATCTTGAAATTATTTGTTGTTTGTTTTGAACACATAATTAATTGTCACTTCTTCTGAGGGTCCCTGCACAAAATATTTTCAGATGGGGATCCGCGACCAAACTGGTCCTTGACAACCACTGCCATACAGTATGCCCACAAATAAAGCCTCCTTCCCCCATGCATGCATGCAGACAGACAGACAGACAGACAGACAGACAGACAGACAGACAGACAGACAGACAGACAGACAGACAGACAGACAGACAGACAGACAGACTGGATGTAGCATACGTAGCATACGAAGAACTGGTTATTATTCCAAACACATGTCTTCTATGACACCACCAGTGCTATGTCCATTTCATTGGGCGGACACAAACCAAGGACATTTCTAAAGGAGAGAAAGCCCACAACAATCTTGTTGTTTTCGGCGAAACAAAAGAAACAACCAAAGAATGTGTGTGCCTCTGCCACGGTTCACAATCTAGAGGGTTAATTGAACTCTGAAAGTGTGAGTAGCAGGGTCCATGTTTACACTTGAATGAACACTCATAATACTGAAGAATAAATTAGCCTGTTTTGATGGTTGAACTACCGTGGATTTCAGGGAAGTGCTGTGTTTATTATAGGGTTGTTGTGGTATTATTAGGTACATACAAAATAATGTGCTGGAAAAATACAATACTGTATGTTTTCTGTGAATGTGATTTGACGCCACACAATGGCATTAAACACATAATTTAGGTTATTTCTGTCCACACACACACACACACACACACACACACACACAGTCACACACACACACACACACACACACATCTCCCGTACCTCACAACAATAGGATTTAGCTTAAACGTTCCCTTTAAGCTCAGTTTATGCTTCAGTTCCGTTCCTCCTCCATCTACTGTGCTTCTAAATGTACTTTTGTGTTCAACTGAAGTGCAGCCACATGCACAGCTACGTGTGGCGGTTGGAAAAGCCTCTCTGATAACAAACATCCCCCAGAGGAGCGAGGGAAGGACAGAGAGCGGAAGAAAGTTAATGCCCCATCTCTTTACTGCGCCGTACGACAGTGTCGCATGGCGAAGAAAGCAGATGTTGATTTTTGACAGCAAAATTTTGTCAAGTGAATTTCTTTGTGCTAGTCTAGTTTTAGACGACTAAATAGCAGAAGATTTTAGTCGACTAAATCCACAGTTGGTTTTGTCGACTAAAATGTATTTCGGCAGGCCTTGATGTTGTCTGACGACTGATTTTAGACTTGCTGAAAATAACTGCTGCGACATGTTGTGAGCTTGTAAAATGACTTTAGTCTTAGTCTAGTACTCTAGTTTGTATTAGTTGACAAAATTGTCAATATACTGCATTTAGACAATAGTTTTAGTTATCATAGCTTAGTTCTTATTTCGGTTTTATTCGGTTTTCCTCAGTGAAAAACATGAAAATTCAAGTCAACACTGGCCCATAATCCTCCACCGCGTTGCGTATGCGACCTGTTGCGAGTTTTACAGATCGGCTCATACAAATCAAAGACAAAAGGGGATAGGGAGGAGAGAGAGAGAGAGACAGAGAGACGCGGCCAATTACATATATTTTTGGGGGTCCTTGACATGAAAATGTTTTGAGAACGACATAGAAACATACGTTTTTCAGAAAACTGTCAGCATTTAGAAGACATTTTGTAGGTTATAATAGTGCCGAGTTCACAATAAGACCTACCTTCCTAGGTGTGTGTGTGTTTGTGCGCGTGCGTGCATGCGTGTGTGTGTGTGTGCACGCGCTTGTGATATCAATGACAACGATAGTAATGGAACTACTCGTATGTATTGAAAGGCTAGCCATGGAAATGTGAGATGCATTTACGTCTGCCAGAGCAAATCACACAGGAGTTAGTAGACACTGCAGTATACAGCGGCAAATGACGTTCAAGTTGGGTCTTTGTTCCCCACAGAATGTGTACACTGGAAATAAACAACTTTCTTTACATTTCATTATGTGCGGCATGCTCTCCACAGACCTTGCTGCTGGGTTAGGCCTCGTTACACTTAATTGCGTGCCGGTGTCGTGCTCAGTGACTTGCAGACCTACAAGCTCACAACGCGTCACATTCGTGACGCGTTGTGAGCTTGTAGATCTGCTATTTATGGCACGCAATAGCAGCGTGCCAGCTAAGTATGAATCTGCCTATTATGTTAATGTTTGGAGCTAATCCAAAACCCGCACTTACTAACATTATTAGTATGGAAGACTTCAGTCAAACAACATGAAAACCTCTGGTGGTGACCAACGCAGTCACGTTGGGACGGAGCTGTACCCCCGATCTAATTTAAGATGGGAAAACAAAGGGTGGCTTTGTGTACGCGCGCAGTGTGGCTTTTGCGAGAACATGCAAAAGAAGGCTGCTAAAACCAACAATGCCTAAATCGGGAAAGACTACACAAACAAAGGAGGCTATCAATTTTTGCCGTTTGTGCTGTTTATGAAGGGCATGCGTTTCCATTGCTTGCAACACCTCAGATGGGAGGGCAATGATAAACACAATACTGTTTATCCAGCTCGATAAATCTGATACTGTACTCTATGCCTCCCCCTCCCCGCAGAGCGGAATTTATTCTGGGACCCGGCCAAAAGAATTCACTCACCACGAAAAACAATAAATCCCCCCACGCAGTTACAGTAAGTAGATCTCTCTCTCGTTTTCCTATTCCCGAGGTTACTATCTCTGCATGTTTGTTTTCCATCGGCTTATCTTTTCCTCAGATGGCTTAACGGTGATATGCAGTGATAGGATGCAGGCTATCCGTCGCCATCAATCAACACAAACTATTCTAAAATAGACCCGACATTGCCTCATTTGAAGTGGTGGAAAAAAGTACTAAAACGTTTTACTTCAGTAAAAGTATGAATACTGCAATGTACAACTACTCCGTTGCAAGTAAAAGTCTGGAATTCAAAATGTACTCGAGAAAAAGTACAAACGTATTAGCATCAAAATGTACTCAAAGTACCAAAAGTAGAAAGTACTCACTATCCAGAATGTCCTGTTTAAAGTTTTCAAATGTATAAAAAACATTAGAAAATTGCAGATCTACAAGCTCACAATGTGTCACGATGCGACACATTGTGAGCTTGTAGATCGGCTATATACTTTTCGGCTATACCGAAAAGTATATAGTGCTGAACTGGTTACTGTATGTTTGTACTAATAATCAAAATCAAAGTAACTAAAGTTGTCAAATAAATGTAGTGGAGTAAAAGTACAATATTTGTCTTTGAAATCAAATGTAGTGGAGTAGAAGTAAAAGTGCTGAAAATGTGACATACAGTACTCAAGTAAAAGTACAAACAACTCTACTCTTACATTTACAGTACAGTACTTGAGTAAACGTACTTCATTTCCACTTGAACCTCATGAACTCCCAAAGTCACAATAAGCGAACATTTTGCAAAAGTACAGTTACGCAAGCATTCAGACAGTGAAAGCATAGCAGATCTTCAAGCTCACAATGTGTTGATTTATAGGAACCAAAATGGACTCTTACATTGGGGAGGTACAGTCTCTGAAACGGAACGCTGCAATGTGAAAGCCATCCATACTATTCATATATTGTGTACTTCTATTCATATATTTCTATATTTTTATAATAACATTCTTTTACCTGGAATATACCTTCTGATAGTTCTACTTGAATGTTGAAGTGATAATCCCGCTATAGTGCTTTGAGTATGGGTCTCCCAAAGACCCATAGTGCACAGAGCCCCCCCAGAGGCACCCAAGTACCATTACAGTTGAATCAAGTGAAGAATCATGTCCGCAGCATGAGGACCAGGCAATCATGTTCCGGAACGGTTCCAATCAAATGGGACCCGGTCTGAATCCGGCCCTGAGAGTTACATTAATACTGAAGCTTTCACAGTGTAGATTGGGTGTTCTAGACACAAAGACATTTGGTGCGAAAGGGAAACAGGAGGGGATCGGTATAACAGACCCCTGGAGGACGACAAAGGTTTAAGTGGTTAACAAGGACATGTGATCCCATTGGGCCTCAGTTTAGCCACACAACAGAATAATGCAGAGTCACCGCCGCCACCAGTTCCTCCGGAATGCTTTGGCTCCAATCCAATTACTTACCGATTCAACGAATAACAAAACCCTCACCTAATGGCAGCAGTCAGACGATAAGCGCCCTTGGGAGAGTTTTTTAGTTTTTGTTTTGTACCCCGGGCCGCGTGAGTTCAATAACACCACTTTAGCGGCAAACTGACAAACTGTCCAGTCAATCGCCAGCCTATATAACAATCTCTGCTAATAAGCCTCCAGACGCAGTTAAAATGATTAGGATGCTCCCCAGTGGTGGAAAGAAACTAAGTAGATTTACTGAAGTAAAATGTTGAGGTATTTGTACTTTACTTGAGTATTTCCACTTTCCAGTACGTTCACTTCTAACTCCACTACATTTCAGATCCAAATGATGTACTTTTATTCCACTACCTTTATATTGTAGATTTGTATAATCATTACAAAACATACTTCAGCCATAAATATATTGTAACGATCCCAGGAACCAGAGGCATTCACCAGTTCAGGACAGGTTCTCTGTTTATTAATCACCAAGTCAGTACAACTTAATGTCATTCAACGTAACTCTCTGTTGATCACACACACAACTCCAAAACCAGTAGCACACACACATACATCTGTCAATCACAGTCCCGGACGTCCCACGCCAAGTCTCTCCTATTGGCTGAAGCCGTAGCCGGCCGTTACTATATATTTTGGCTATCTACAAGCTCACAATGCGTTGCATCGCATCGTGATTTAGAAAACTTGAAACGGAACATTCTGCACAACAAGTTATTTCAAATTTTGGTACTTTAAGTACATTTTGATATGAATACTGCATTTTGATAACCAGACTTTTACTTGTAATGGAGTAGTTCTACATTGCAGTATTGATACTTTTTCTTAAGTAACAAAGTGGTTTTTCCACCACTGACGCTCCCATCGCTGAAGGCAGCTAGACAGCAGGCCTGGTGAAAGATGTGATTCATTCAGCTCACTCTCTTGGCGTGTGTGAGGAGGGCTGATATATAACTCAATCCATTTCAACAGCAGCCATACCCCGCCAGGCCCGCCTGCAGCCCCACGCTCACAGAAGGAAATGCCTCATTCCTCCATGCACAACAAAGTTGAACTTAAGAAAACCTGTAGTGCAGAGCCATGCAAGCCTATATTGGCGTTCTTATAGGGCTTAGAAACTATGGGACACTTATAGGGGTCTCCCAGTGGTGTGTACTTGGTAGGTAGTAGGTACCCTCCTTTTTTTGCCTCCACGCCACATCCGAAAGTAACCAGTCTACAGCCCAAACCACACCAATAGGTCAAGATGAAACAAAACGTTTTTAAAGTAACCAGTCTACAGCCCAAACAACACCAATAGGTCAAGATGAAACAAAACGTTTTTAAAGTAACCAGTCTACAGCCCAAACCACACCAATAGGTCAAGATGAAACAACACGTTTTTAAAGTAACCAGTCTACAGCCCAAACCACACCAATAGGTCAAGATGAAACAACACGTTTTTAGCGGATGTCCTGTTGCACGTCGGCACATGGTGGCGCATGTTTGTGATTCGATTGGTTCAATTCAATGGTTGCTTGCAACTACATGCGCCTACATCAGAGGTCCTTGAGGGAGTTCCAGGGGGTCGCCAGCTGAGTTAGGAACCAGATGGACCCTTATGGGTCTGTAACTCAGATAGAGTGTACAGATGGAACCAAACGGACCCTAACGGGTCCATTTGGTTCCATTTGTACACTCTCAGAGTTAAATTAACATTGTTCTTACGATATAAATTGAGATAGAAATGCCTTTAAATGGGGGTCCGTAGCCTGGCGGTGCACTGGCGGTGCTTGAAATGAAAATGGTTGAGAATCACTGCTAGAACCGTAATAAAATGATTCTCTTATGGGGGTCCCTGGTATATCTGTTCAAATGGTGGTCCGCAGGCTAATACGTGTCCATTTAGGGGTCCTTCACATGAAAGAGTTTGAGAACCACTGGTTCTCAAACGTGCATCTACTCGCAACCGTTTGGTTGCACGGAGTTGCATGGCAACCCATATTGGTGTAGTTTGGGCTTAAAAGCTCACCGCATTACGTGAGGCAACACATTGTGGGCTTACGGCTCGTACATCTTGTACATCTTGACATGTTACAGTTGTCGTGTCAATTCATATAAGAAAAATAAAATAAAAACAATGCTTCTCTTTTGATATATTTTCCAAGCTCCAGCCTGACAGAAACAAACGGAACACCAGCATTCACGGATCAATCTTCTATTTACTGAGGGCAACAAAATAAAAAAGCTGTTGGCTTAAACACAGTGTTTTGCCCTGAATAACCCATTCAGGATGGGAACCCCTTTTGGTGTTTTTTTTTTTTTTAATATATTTTTTATCCCACGATTTTGTAACCCATATTTCACCCCTGTGTCAATCATCTAATGTGATCCTGGGCTCTACACACCCTCCACCAACCTAGTCCCCATATATGGGGGACAAGGGGAGAGCAACGGACTTGAACTCATGCTTCCTTCATGCCGGAGTGTCCAAGTTGCTCCTTTACACCTGACAGGGGGGAGTTTCCCTGGTTGGATGTAGCGCGTGGAAGGAACACGTTATTCCAACCAGTTCCTTTCCCCTCCATCAGGCGCCCTGGCTGGCCAGGGGGAGGCAGTTTAGAGACCAGGATTACTGCATGTTTTTTGTGAGGGTACCTACCCTAGGGGACACGGGGAGAACATGCAAACTCCACACAGAAAGGCCCTTTTGCCAACCCCGCCTTCGGGTATGGGCACTGATGACGCGGAGGAGGAAACACGCCGCCAGCACCCACAGCATCCCGAGTGGGAATCGAACCCAGGACCTTCTAGCTGTGAGGCGACAGCACTACCAACTGTGCCACCGTGCCCCTCCCTTTTGGTGTTTTAAGCATTGTGTTATACTTTTGCTATTGAAAAAAAATAGCAGATCAATATGTTGTTCCAGCTGGGGCTGGAACAACATATTTTCAGATGGCCAAATACAGATAATTCTGTCCTTGACATGAAATTGTTTGAGCACCACTGACATAGAAACATAGGTTTCTCAGAAAACTTAGGATTTAGAAGCCATTTCATTTTAGAATCGGACTCAGGTCTAAATGGTATAAATAAAAGAGGATTGATCTGTCAGTGCTGCATGGCATTGTGTCTGCCTACATACTTTACTTGTCACAGCCGTGTGTGTGCGCGTGTGTGCGCGCGTGTGTGCGTGCGTGTGTGTGTGTGTGTGTGTGTGTGTGTGTGTGGAGCTGCCACTTTTACTTTTTTGTTTTGTACATTGACATTTAATGACATTTCATTTATTTTAAAACCTGTTTTTTTATCATGTACTTTCTAACACATGCACGCTCGCTCACGCGGTAGACTACACCCACTGTTTGAGTAACTATAATACTAATGCAACTTTGATAGTTGAAGCGGTGCCCTCCCCCTCCCCCGCTGCTTCCACAAAACCCTGTCACCATAATTAAACTATTGGGTTGGCTACCAGGAGAGAGAATATAGAGTGGGGGAGTGGCTTCCTCATTACAAAGCACTTAATTCATCCCTTCATTAATTCATTGTTATTGCATTGCAGACAGCTTTGTCTCGCTGGTTCCCAGAAAGCCTAGAGACAGTCTCTCTCTCTCTCTCTCTCTCTCTCTCTCTGTGCTGCTGCTAAATGTACAGTAGCAGTGGCGTGCACAGACATTTAGAGGGGCAGGTGCTCAAGTGAAAAAAAGGGCACCTTGTGCAGCGTGTGGAACCGTCCGGTTGCCTTAATAGTGTGAGATTTATAGATTTCGGGGCATAAATAATATATTATAAGGGGGGGGGGGGGGTCTTTTTTTTCTCCAAATGGGCACATTGCTGTCCAGAGGGCAAGGGCAGGTGGTGCTCCAGCACCCCCTAGTGTCTATCTGTGCACGCCACTGTACAGTAGACTGCAATATAATTGACTCTGTCGCGAGAAACCTCGTTTTGTTTCACGTTTCAACTTTCTATGATTTGGTTTTGGTCACTTAATGCTCTCCATCGTACGATAGTGTCACAGCAAGTATTGAAAATTGCTGATCTACAAGCTCACAACTGAGCTTGTATAGGCTGCTTTTCCTTCACTGTTCTGTGTGTTTGTTGAGAGAGAGAGAGAGAGAGAGAGAGAGAGAGAGAGAGAGAGAGAGAGAGAGAGAGAGAGAGACAGAGAGAGAGAGAGAGATGGGTGGGGGTTGTCTCCCTAGGAATTGATATATAAGGGGTTCCCTGCAGGTGGAGATGAAATATGGGGTGGCGTGCGAGTTATGCTGCTTTTCTCCCAGTCTCTCTCTCTGTCTCTCTCTTGCTCGGTCTCTCGCGTGTGCGCCTCAAAAGCAGGTGCAAGATGCTTTAACATTAGTGGTGGTGAGTGGGGCATTAGCCTTCTGGGCATTGATTCAAAAAGGGGTGCATTTCAAATTCTGGGCACTAGGGGAAGGAAAGAATATATACAGTGTTACAAGTACTGTACTTAAGTAGGCCTAATTTTTGTCATCCGTTTTCAAGCACATGACTTTTCAAGCACATGATACAATTCAAATAGACATATTGCACTTTTGACACCACTATATTTCTAGGAAGGGAACCTACATTATGAATTAAGCACTTAAGTCTCATTGTCAAATAGTGAAAATAGAAGATGTACAAGCTCACAACGCATCATGACCCCCCCCCCCCCCCCCCCCCCATCTTCTCCTCAATGCCGCCCTCTGTTCCATGCTGAGCTAAGACAACATCATGTCTGCTCAATGTGAATTATAGCTTGACGTCAGGCTGAAAACAATAGACTGCTAATCGCCAGTGAAAAAGCCCCTCTCCTTCTCTCTCTCTCAGCTTGATGAGACAGCTGCCTGCGCACTGCGCAGTCTGTTTTGGAGGGAAAGACAACTGAGGTCGACTTTCAGAGAGAGAGACACAGAGAGAGAGAGAGAGAAAGAGAGAGAGAGAGAGAGAGAGAGGGGGGAGGAGAGAGAGAGAGAGAGAGAGAGAGAGAGAGAGAGAGAGAGAGAGAGAGAGAGAGAGAGAGAGAGAAGATCAAAATAAACCAACTGTGTCAAATGCAGAATCACGTGTATCGTTTCTGTTTTAGGAATAGAAACAAGAAGAGGCTAGAGCCAGTGACGGAGCAGCAACATTTGTATTCCATCAACGTTTGCAAACTCTCCAAACTCCCTGACTGCACAGATTTAAGTCAACACGGATCTCGCAATTAAATAACGTTGAAGGTCAAATGCTCGGAAAATGTGAGACAAATTGAGTCTAAAAGGAATCCATTTGAAATTCAATTAAGCTAAATGGAAAAATAGAAAGCAGGTTTTCCGATTGCAGATGCTACTACTAGCATGCTGCCCAGTCAGAGCCAGCAGCCGTGCCAACATTAAAGCCACATTGGCTTCCCCCTGCGTGCTACTTGTGTGGTTTCAACCGATGACAAGAGATCTTAATCTGCCGGCAGCTAAAACCAATCCTGAATTCCAATCTCTCGATCCCCCCGCAGAAGATGAAAGTGAGATAAACGGGGGTTAGGCCCAATAAGCGGCCAGACAGACACACATACGGTACATTCATCCATGTGCATGTGTCTTCTAATGAGAGTGCAACATCTCTCTTGGAAGAGCCACCCATCGACTGATCTAATATACGGCAACCTTCCTTGTGTTTCTCAGTTTCACAGTTTGCCGGCCACTGCTACAGAGCTGACAATGAGGTTATATCTTCCCTTCTTCTCTGGAAACCTCCCTCAAAGCAGACCAGAGGTAGAAAACTGTCGTTCCCTGATTACATCGCTAGGGACACATGCATCGGTAAGCAGGAACTGGGGATGGCAATGAAGGACCGGAAGTGAAATCCATCATCTCGACTGTCGTCTAAAAATGATGATGATTACGACTAACCCACCCAGGTGATGGCAATTATACTAATCATGCCAATTTGACAATGTTGGAGGTTCACAGAATTTGTATGATCACATAGACTGCAATGCTCCGGTGTTACAGTACATTGAGGCTCTCCACCTCAGAGAGTGTGTGAACCGGATGCTTCTGGTGTCAAGTTCTGCACGTAACAATCGTTATCAAGTAAAGCCTCCAAGATGTGTTATAACTGCAGGAAGAGCACATTTCTGAGTGGAGGGAAGCTTTAATAACTGCGAGCTACAGTATAGCTGACAAAACAAAAATTGGTCTCTTACCTTGATGTGGTGAAACGAAACGGGGATCAGCAGCACATGGAAGAATGAGAGAAAGAGAAAAAGATCACGTTAGCATTAAACATTACAGCATAAGATCACAGCTAACCAGACGTAACACCATAGCGGTCACAACATAAAGAACCATTTTGCTTGTGTAGTTATTACATATTTATTAAAATTTGCACCATGGTAGACAGTTTCTTGATTTTTTGTCATTGTAAAATACCCATACACTAGTACCATACTATAGGAATACTAAGGTACTCGCTGAAATGAATGAGAGAAGGCCACAGCTCGTAGGCCACGAGGAAGGCCATTACAGAGTGACGCTACAGACTGAAAGGCTCTGTCATCTTTGGTCATTAAACCTGGTACGAGGGATGACCAATAGACCCTGGTCAGCTGACTGCAGGGTCCTACTGGGTTCTAGCAGGTCAGTTAAGGTCAGGACAGGTGACTGGCCATGCAGAGCTCTAAAAGTGAGCACCAGGACCTTGAACTGAACTCTAAAGAAAACAGGAACTGGAGTAATGTGACAACCTCTGCTGTATAGTTAACAGTCTTGCAGCTGCATCTTTTAATGGATTGGAGGCGTTCTAAAGACGTTTTATTGAGGCAGGTGGAAAACCGAATTGCAGTAGTCGAGGCAAGAGGACACGGAGTCATGGATAATCCTTTCGAGGTCAGAATGTGAAACAATCGACATAAGCTTTTGCAAGTATTCCTAGGTGTGGGTCACCGACGTGATGTGTCGAGGTGCATGCCTAATCAAAGTTTACGGGTAAGAAAAGTAACGCACATCCTCCATTGGTGCTGAGCCAAAACTGTAGAAACAGCAAACGATACAAAGAAAGCAGGGGCTCGCAACTCACTTTAAGATGCTCCAAACGTAATTTAGCGACAGGCAGGCAGAAAATACGACGTTTCGACCTCACAGTCTTTGTCAAGTATGTACTTTCATACTTGACAAAGTCTGTAAGGTCAAAATGTCGTATTTCCTGAATGCCTGTCGCTAAATAAAGTTTGGAGCATCTTAAAGTGAGTTGCGAGCCCCTGCTTTCTTTTTACTGATACAAGTTTATCCCAAGGTTTATTAGGGCTCACATTGTCTTTGAGGGACCCATTGGATGCAACGCTATCCGAGGCCACAATGAGCACCTCCGTTTTAGCCTCATTTAATTGAAGTTTCTTGCCAACCAGGCCTTTAATCTGCAACACAATGTTATACAATATGTACAGTGGGGGGGGGGGGGGGGGGGGGGGGGTCCCTGCTTCATCTCTCTCTCAGCTATAGGGTCCTTGGACTGAAAAACATTGAAGACTCCTGGAGAAGACTCAAATGGGAGTCAGTGGCCCAATGCATATCGAACTGGAGGTCCTTGAAATTAAAAAGTTTGAGAATCACTAAACTAAACCGACACTGTGAAATCCCCAGTTTAACATTTTAACAAAATGTACAAATGGAACTAAATGGACCCATAGGAGTGGCTCCATTTGGTTCTATTTGCACACTTTCTGAGTTTCAGTCCCTAATCCACTTAAACCCTCCTGATTTAGCAAACTGCAGCTGAGTTTGCTGTTTTCCCTGTCTAAACCAAATCTCTTTGCCAAAAACAGCCGAGCCATACAGGCACACAACGTGACAGCAGCACACTGTAAGCTTGTAGATCGGCTATTTTGGGACTAATGTTCCCCCCAGAATATGGATGCTGGGGTTCAAGTAGTTACCAATCGGACCACTTGTGGTCCCCGGACCCGACGTTGAGAAACAGAGAGTGGAACAGGCAGTCATGGTAAATGTAACTGGGTTATGGTGCTATTAATGGCCCTTAAACTTCAAACATTTGCCTCTGAGATGCAGTGGAGTCAAAGTAAAAGTACAGAAAATTGGAAATTCTCAGATAAAGTACAAATACACAGCCATTGCGGGTTTTCTACGTGGTTGGAATCCTAACGGTCCGGTGTGGGACGAGTAGATGTCTTTCTACACACACGGGCAATTTATCAACTAGCCCTGGTTCATAGCACAACACTCAAAAAAGCCTCTCCCCCTCCCTTCCTGAAAACAGGACGGGAGGGGGTTGGCGACTTGGCGTATTGTCACGTGATGGCGGCTCGTAGACTCCCATGCAACTCAGGTCAACAGAATCGCTGCATAACAAGCCGATCGGGTTTTATGTCTGACATAAAACTAATTAGGCTTTCTGTTCAAGAAAAGTACGTTACTACAAAAGCGGACAAGTGGACAATCTTTCCTTTGAGGTATGCTGTGTGATTCTCCCTATAAGAGAACATTTACTGTGGGCCTCAGAAAAGGTCCTTCGTTCGATGCATCACCCTTAGCACCACAAGGCTAGCTCTGCCCCAAATGGCTAGCAAGAAATGTGAAGTGCAGAAGTGCAGTAAATGTACTTCAGTCAGATAAAGAATAGATTGTACAAATATTTATTGCGATCACAGGTCGCAGTTAACTATGGAATAGTGCATTTCTCGGCAGTGTGTGTGCTGGTTGGTTGGTCAAGGTGAGAGAGCATGTGACATCATCAGGGATGGAGCATGTGACATCACGTGACATCATCAGGGATGGAGCACGTGACATCAAGTGACATCATCAGGGATGGAGATCCCTGATGTCATCAATATTGGCCAGCAACTCTACATCTGACCTCAAACCCTTATATCTCCATATATGGAGCTGACCTGTTCTGACATTCCATATGTTAATCCTTCCCCATCCATGTCTCCCTTTGACTGATACCTGTCCATTTTAATTTTTAACTCTAGACGGGCCTGCCCCAAAGTTATTAGTGCAGCCACACCCGGTGTTCGGCGTTCGGCTCTGCTATACATTTTTCTCCCTGCTCAGCACAATTATACAACCATCATTAAACATTAAGAGCAGGGAGATAGATATACAATAACAACCCCCATGGGGAACAGAAATAGCAGAGCCACCGGTGGTGCTGGGGTGGCGGTGGGAGCAAACAGTGCATAACAACACCAGGAACGCATTATGCAGAAGAAGGAACGCAGAAAGAATCTAGTCTTAGATGAGCTTAAATACTTATGCTAATGACATGTGGGTCTTAATTGCATAACACTGAATGAGCCCCTCGAGTATATCTGACTAAAACCGCGCAAGCTACGCATCATTTAGTTACTTCCCACCTCTGCATTTTAGTGCTGCGCAATTAATTGAAAAAAGATTGCAATCTAGATTCAGACTCCTGTGCAATCTCATTTCTAAATTTGAACAAGAATCGTGCAGCACTGGCTGTCCAACTCATTTAAGTTATGTTTTTCTCATGTTTTTTGCTACAAGAGTGAGACTTTAAGAGAGGTTTAAGTCGAGCACTTTGATGGTGTCTGTTTAAAGCCACAGCAGTTGGCTCCAGGTGCCACATTTTTAATGTAGTAATCTTCAGCTACAGACTAAAGACAAATAGACAATAAATATTTTCATGAGAAAAATGAGAATCGTGTGAGAATCGTGATCCCGATTCTTGTGGAGGAAAATCGAGATTCACATTTGAGCAGGAATGGTGTAGCAGAGATATCCACCACATATATAGACTCTGAATGACAGAAAGGGCTAATTGAGTGTAATTGAGTGTAAAGCAGTGATCCAGTGCCTGAAGACACGTGTCTCTGCTGCACGTTGGAAAGGTTACTGCTCCGTGAAGAGCTGCCTGCCATACAGTCCACATCATATGTTGTTATGCTGGCGCTGTGTAATGAAAAATGACTATAGCATATATAAATATAATGTATCTTCTAGTGTAATTATAGACTGCAGAGGATCAGAGACAGAATTATCAGGGATTTCTGTATGTGTGTGTGTGTGTGTGTGTGTGTGTGTGTGTGTGTGTGTGTGTGTGTGTGTGTGCGTGCGTGCCAGGGCCGGATTTACCCTCCCAAGGGCCCCCGGGCTAGACAAATTTCAGGGCCCCCTGGGCTGTGCGGTTCATGTATGTTTGCATCAATGTGTATGCATGTATGCATAGATATTCCATGGGTAATGGACATACTGTACATGTTTTACTTTTTTTAACAACAATCTGTATGCATGGTACAGTATGTGTACAATATGCACTTTTATAAAGTGAGTGGAAGACCAAGTGGAAAAGTGTGTTTTTCAGGCTCCCTTAGCGGAGAGAGATCAAGCAGGGACCCCCATTACATAAATTGTATATGAAACAGGGAACCCCATATTGTATATAGATGAGAGAGAGAGATGAAGCAGGGACCTATACGATTATGTTGCAGTTTAAACTTTTTCACAATATGTAGCAAACTTGACCTTTCACTCAGTCATTTTTACCTCTACAACACTAAACCTCTATCGTCATACATCATCTCATTCCGGCCAATCACAATTTGCGTCCTCACCTTTGTCTTCAATGTTTGTATTTACACAAATGTTGTGTTCACACAAACACTCAAAGCTGGACATAGGACATTATCCTATCACACAAAGATGTGGCCCCCACGTAGTGACTGTGAGGACTGCCTAGGGGTCCCGGACCCCCTGTTGAAGAGCCCTGCTGCACTACTGGCACCCACACACAGCACTGCCCAACTAATGAACCCCTACCCCACATGCTGTGAGCCAAGTCTACCAACACTGCAAAGCAATATGAACACCAGAGTGACCAGAGACGGCCGTGTGTGATGATGGCCTTGCATCACCTAAAGAATGAATGCTTCGTTTCCCGTTCTTATTTTAAAATACCAAAGCATTATTGATCAAAATTGAACTGTACAGCAGAGATTTGATATTTTGATATTGGGAATTGTGGCGTAATACAGGCGGTCGTCACGACAGTCTCGGCTCTCGGAATCCTCGTAAACTAATCCGTCTGCGCGCGCGTGCGCCTATAAATCTTCCAAAGAATTTGCATGTGTCATCTTGTCTCTTGGCCCTGACAAGCGGCCCTTCTCTATTTATACAGTCCGTCATAAATCAGATGGGGCCGGGCTTACGGAAAAAGGAGGGATCTAATATGCAAATCAGTCCTTTTTAAGACCTTTCCTGTGAACAATAGGAGGCAAAGAAGGAGGTTGGCGGGGAAAAGAAAAACAATCTTTCACATGGCAGGAGAAAGCAGCATAGGCTGCCGCTTTCCATGTAGTCATACTGGTTCAATTCTGAACCGTTTACTTTCCATTTAGCTGCACATTAAGCCTGATTTATACTTTGCGGCACGCCGGTGGCACGCACAGAAAATAGGCGATCTACAAGCTCACAGAGCTCACAGAGCTCACAGATCTACAAGCTCACAGAGCTTGTAGATCTGGTATTTTCAGTGTGCGCCACCCACACACAACTCAATATAAATCAAGCTTTCGCAAGCCTAATAATAGTCATTCATGCACACAAAAGAACCAATGCTCACGACTTATTTTGGTCACAGGTCACCCACACATGAACCAGGCAGGCCAATGATTGGATTCCGTGTTTACAGTGGCAACAGACATTAAGCTGCAGTACTGTAGATTAGCGGGATCTAAATTAATGTTTCACTTGCTCCCACACAACAAAGGCCGGAGTTGTTCATTTAACTCTGAGAGGGAGACATTACATTAACTTGAGCCCTAATGGCTTAGATTAAGATGCTAGAATTTTGCCGTGCCGTCGGGATTTGGAAAATCTTACATTGCAGGCGAGTGCAGCCAACACAGGGAGGCTGGCAGAACCTTCACTAACACAGCCGGGACAACGCTCCACACGTACCAGACTCCTCTCCCTTGTGGCTCCAAAGCTATGGAACACACTTCCCATTTGCAATCAGAACTGCAGACTCACTCCCAATCCTCCGCCCTAGTCTGAAAACCCACCTCCAGACTCCATCTTAGCGCGTAGCACTGGCCGTAGCACTTGCCCTAGCATTGACGACCTTACAGGCATATGCAAAGGCTAAGATCGCATTAGAACTCTTTAGATCGCATTTTATGTAGACACTCTATAGTTAGTGTATACGTATAGCTTCACTGTACAGATATTCTACTGTTATCAGATGTTAGGTTCTTAGCTTGCTTATGATTCTTGATGACTATTTATATGCAGGGTGTTGCTCTTGCTTACTGTAAATCGCTCTGGATTAGCGTCTGTCAAATGCCTAAATTGTAAGAAGTGTTTTTCTTTCTAGGAGGTCGATGTGAAAAAAAGGCAGAACACTCACACATACTTAGCAACAAAACATACACTGATTGAAATTGATTGATTGAAAATGGTACAGTACATTTCAAACGAAATCTAGCACACATCAATACAATATACAGTACATGCAGTACATTACATACATATATAAATATTCATGCATGCATGTTATGCAGTATTGATGTACAGTACACCATGTTGAGGCTCTAGCTGTGGGGCATAGGGGATATAAGCAAGGGGCAATGTTTACATAATGTCTCCCCACAGTGAGGCCTGTAACAGCAGCCTGTCTGCGGTGCGCTGTAGTAATGGAAGACGACATTAAAGGGCCGTGTAAAGCGACGCAGGGCAATATGGCTTAGATTACACGCCAACATCTCACGTGACAAATAAAGTGGTAAACTACTATAAATTGGGTGACTTATAACTAGGGTAATTTTGATTTTAGTTTTAGTCATAGTCTCTTGAATAGATTTCATTTAGTTTCAGTAACATTTTAGTCACCTGGAAAGTAATTTCACACTTGCTTGTAGATCTGCTATTTTCAGCATGCAACCAAGTGTAAAATGACTTATACTGGATCTCTTGTCCACTAGTCCCTTCCTAACATTTTAGTCTAGTTTTTATTTGTTGACGAAATTGTCAATAGGCCTATATTTAGTCTCAGTTTTAGTTATCATAGCTTAGATTTAATTTAGTTTCCATTTAGTTTTCATCATGTGAAAAAAGGTAGTCGTCGAAAAAATGTCGCCATAGAATTAGCAGACAAAATCTCATTAGGTTCAAATTATAAACGTTAACTTGTACCAGAGATTGGATATACATCGTTGCTGCCGGGCAGAAACCTCTGATCTCTCTATTTTAGAGTGAAAATTAACGCCCTTACTTGACCGTACTACAGTGTCACACAAAAGCATCACACGTAGCACGAATCCTGAGAGTTATGGACATAATGAGCATTCCTCCCGACAAAGATGATATATGGAATTGTGTCCATCAGACACATCAGTATCAATGCCTGTTCAAAGGGTGTTTTGGCAGTGCAGTGCTATTAGCACAAAGCAGGGCGGCTGAGAGATAACTCGGTCGGATAACTCACTTAGACACGTGAGACTGAAGCAATAGACTGCAACAACAATAACAGCTATGCACTTTAACACTCCAACAACACTTGAACTTTAACCAACTGTGACAAGAGGTAGAATAAAAGGGAATATTTGCTCAGACACCATTAACCCATTAAGACCTGATCGAGGCCAGCAGTAGTTCTCAAACTTTTTTACCATGCAAGCAACCCCCAAGATGACCAATATGAAAATGTTTTGTGCCAGCAACAGAACCCCAGAATATAAAAATATATTATTTTGAAAATATCAGATCTACGGCTACTCGTGTTACGGTTCATTATGGATTTCAGACCAATACATTAACCCAGCTGGTTCTGAAAAGTGGCGTCCAGGGACGCCCAGGGGTCCGTGAGGGCGTTCCAGAGGATCCCCAGCCAAATTGTTCATAGTTAGCAAACCAAGATCTTACAGATCTGTAACTCCAAGAGTGTACTGTAGCCTGATATAATGCATGGCAAAAACTGAGGGTCCTTGAAATTAAAAGGTTTGAGAACCACTGCATTAACCAAAGCCTATACTTCGCAAGAGCTTTAGCTATTTAGATTTGGATTTAAGCTATTTCAAGCTTCTTTTCTCTCCCAAAATAGGTTCGCCCCAAAAAGAGGACAGCATTTTGCAAGTCTTTAACACACAGCCCATGCTGAGAATGAAGTGTGAGTTTGTTGGGGGATTAGGAGCAAAACCTAATTTACGAGGCGTGCAGCGTACAGTACAGCACAATGCAGATCACACTACAGCCCTGCTGTGTTGTACAATGAATCATAAAGATGAGCCAAGCTCATAAAAAACACTGGCACCTGTGCAAGACAGCAGAAAAGGTTGACGTACATGTTTAGACGTCAGTGTGAGTGAGCGTCTATATAACAAGACAGTCATTTCCCCTTCTGACCATAAAGAAGTGATGGATGCGTTCAAGTCGACCACTTAAGCCCTATATACTTCATCATAGTATATACTTCATCATAGTAGGAGTCGCGGTTTGATGCGTCGCAAGCTTGGAGATTTGCCATTTTTTATCATTTGGAGAAATTAAATTTAAAAAAGTGTGGCTGTGTATAATATATAGAGCTGTCCTTCAGTCCAAACATGTTTGTAAAAAAAATGTAATAAAATGATCATCTGGAATTTTAGACACCAAAGCAAGGCTTTTAGGCTGAAGGCCGTTGTGAGAGTTCAAGGCCTCTTGTTCTCTTTTCACAGAGAAATGAAAGGTATGCTTAGTGCCCTTGTACACCCGGCCTGTGTTGCACTCCCACGTTAGGCAAGGTTGTCTTTGGATTGTTTGTCTCTTTTCAGGTCGGATTTCAGGTCACCCACTGGGACCTCAATACTGTTCACATCAGATACAGTCCTTAAGCTCTGTTGTCTTTGCTCCGTAGGAATGCGTGGACTAAAACCTGCTTAATATCCTCCGAAAATACTACAGTTTTCATGGCTACTTGCAAATCAAATATTGTTTTTACCTAATATCTCCGATGAATGGAGCAGAGAGTGGGGTTATGGGATCGAGGAATGCATAAACTGTTCGTCCGACGAAGACACACAAATATTGTTCCGGGGGTCCTATTGGCTGTGCTCGGTGCGGTGAGGTTTTGCATGCATGCGGAGAAACGGCTCCCAGGTGGATTTTTTTTGGGGGGGGGGGAATTAGATCAGGAATGTGGTGTGAGGTAGCAGAGTTCAAGGGTTCAATTGCTAGCGGTTTATCATAAAAGTTATCCCCCGTGTCAAAGACTTTAGATACTTGAGAAGAGATACAACCGGCACATACTGGCAGATTACGAGGCAGCTTTGAAGACAGACTGGTGGGCGTATTAAGAAGAGTGAATAAAATGCAAAGCGCGGTGGCCTTGTAGGCCTACACCTCCGTACCGTTCTTACCGCTCGGGTGCTCGTACCAAAAGGGCTCCGAATGTCAATATGAGCAACATTAACTAGCAGAATGCAGAGCACCTGAGTGAAATCAAAGCAACGAAAAATATGTTATTCAAAAAGAGGTTCAGCAATGATGCTGACCTGATGTAGTAGCATTTGCACGGATGTCCATGTCCACATGAATACAGATTCATTCCTTATGTAGGCTTTTAACGTACAGTGTGCACTGTGCGCCTCATCTCAGCGGTAAAATGAATAAGAGAACATCATTTCCATCGCATGGACACAGTGTACGGTTAATGCATATCATCCTCACAAGGCACTACCATCTCTGAGAAGTGGCCTAAAGAACTGGACACGCGGCCACCACTTCAACCTTCACTGTGCCAGAAAAGCCCCGCAGAATAGGGGAGGGGTAAGAAAAGCCCAACCCAGTAAGGGAGGGGAAGCCTCACCCCTGGGGGTGAGGCTTCCCCGACGTGCGGGTCGATGGAGGACCCTTCCTTCTGTCAGGCGAGATGGATCAACTGCATGTGCCAAACAGTGGAGTTTAAGTGTCGTTCAACAGCAGCATAGTGAAATATACTGCGTCTTACATCAACACGTGGAGTGCTACCCATTTGTTAAACCCAGAAGGGGAGTCGAGCTAATGCTCCGGTGGGCGCTGGGTGCCGCCGTGGCCGGTCACCCGTGCGTGGTCGGTCACCCGAGTCTTGTGCGTGCGCGGGTCTGCATGATGGATAATACAGGGCTCCGCTGCACCGGCGGAACCTACAAGATGAGATGTGTTGTTTGTGGCACGCTGCATGTTTCCTCTCTTTACCAGCTGTGAAACCTCTGCCGGGGCCTAGCTGTGCGGGCCGCCGACGTCTCTGCTGCCGTTGGGGGTCTCTGAGGGGGGTGATGTGTGCTGGCGATATCTCCCGCTCACTCACGCCCCTTAATGGAAAAGGTCAGCGCACGCCCAATTAGCGCTGACATTTACAATTATGATTCCCAATAACAGGAGCACCGCTGGGTCACTTAATCCCAAGCCCCGCCGATGGGAGTAGTCAGGAATAGGTCAGCAGCGGTCGGGAAAAAGCCTGTCGAGCGTGAGAGGCAGCAGAACGGTATAGCCCACCTCAGCAGCAGGCTGTAAACCACACAATCCTCCTCCACACATCCCTTATTCACCTGTTGAGCTGGAGCGGCCAAAAATCTAGGCTACATAAGCACAATGGACTCTATGCACACACGAAATAACTTGGGCCCCTTCCCTACTTCCTTCACAGGTGTTCCCGCTGATAAAGGCTCTGTTCCATTCTGGTCAAACAGAGTCAGGGTGCTGCTATGGTTGCATGTTGGCTCACTGGAAACACTCTGCTACACCAGTGGGTCTCAAAGTGACCTTGAGTGGATTCCAAATGGCCCCGTACGGGTGTGTAACCGTGCACGTACTGCACACTAAATGCAGAGCCTTAATTAGTATCGGTAACACCTGTGAAGGAAGTAGGAATTATTATTCCGTGTGCATAGAGCCATTTATTGCATAATCACCTGATCGCAGGTGCAAAAGAAGAAAAAAAAGCTCAGCTGGATTTATCAGAAATGTCATATTTCCATCTTCATTTCCATGCTACCGTCCATGCTCTTGTAACCACTGTCAACCACTGTCCTTTGTGTTTCTGTAATAGGCTTTGTATATTTCAGTTATTTAAGTCATATCTGTGCAGATTTTTGTTTTCAAAGTAAAAACAAAACAGAAATGTTTATTATTTTGTTATAATGATCCGTTAAATGCCAAAAACACAATTAAATAAATCGCAATTATTTGCATGACTAATCGTAAACAAAAACATGTCGTGATGATCGCGACAGCCTACATATAATAATGTCACTGGCATTTGAAATGTGACTGAAGAGACTAGTTCTGTCAGCCAACGCAGATTTCTCTCGGCACCTGCTGCTTAAACCGAGATAAAATTCCAAAACCTAGGAGGCTGCTGTCAGTAGCAAGCTGAAACAAGGAGGAGACTAAAGTAATAACGAACCATTCAAATACTGTACATCTCCAGTGTGGGAGTCAAACACATTGCAAACATTTTCTTCAGGGGAGTCCAATTTGAGTATCACCAAGGCCCCAAAAGGCGTGTGAAAAAAAGATTTGCTCTGTGTCAGAGTCGCAAAAGATGGCACCATGCTGCACCGCAAACACGCGTCACATCCATCAGATGTTTTGTCCCTTTAATGCTTGGCTGCTGGCCTGAATTTGCTGCACGCCTTTTGAGCTATAGCGCCCCAAAAGATCTTGTATTCCTGGGAGTTCCTAACACTGGCTGTGTGTGTTCTGCACTTCATAGTGTGACGCGTGGTAGATCACTTAAGAATCTTCTGCGCTCCGTTCACACTCCATTTGGGCAGAAAAAACTTCTCACAGCAGAAAGGAAACGCTGACCAGCACAAACCAGCTGAAACTGTCATTTCCATCTTTCTGACAAGCCTCCCACAGCAAATCATGTTTTTTTTGCTTTTTTGGCGGGGGACGCGAGATAGGAAAATATCATCTCTTGTTAGCTCTTTCTAAAATATCTGCCTGGCCTCCACTCTAATTGCATGCTTGTATCTGAAAAATGTATATTTGTTTGAATGGCTGCCCAAATTCTCCCAGACTCAACAAGAGGAACACATTCGAATGGAGAAAAAAAAACAAGCACGGTAACATTTTCATAACCGAGGCCACGTTCAAAGATTCACGCAGCCGAGACGTGGTGTGAGGGCTGCATGAGGCTGATTTACAAGTACTTAATTAAATGAAGCATCGGATTGAAATGATAATGGTATGCTGTGGCCCAGAATCTGAGTATGCATCGTCCAGTGAGTGAATGGCTGTCTGGACACTGCTGTATATTTCGGTTCCAAACATTGTAGGTCAATCCAGAATTAAATTGGCATTTTTAGAGGGACCATACCGGTGGTCTGGCATGTTGTTTAGCCCATTGACTAGTATGACTAACACGGTGGTTTGTTTGCGTTCATTTCAGTAAAGTATGAGAACTTGTGTGTTGTATTTTAAAGTTAAAACTTTAACTTTTGTATATTTTTTCGAAATACAACGCCTAAACATACTCACACGTAAACATACGCACTAGTACCCTGGCAGTGTTAAGGCTGGATTTTGAATAATGGGGAAAATATTTTGATAATAAATTATCAAATGCTCCAGTTATACAATTAACTTAAGCACCATTCTAATAACACACATAGCCATGGTATAATCATAATGTATGTATGTATCACGTATCATATCACAAATCCCTCGATTCACCCCAAAAAAGTGCCAAAAAACGTGGTTGCTAACCAAATCCCTTCACGTAGTATAATCTCCTTTAGACGATGACAAACTCCAATGGTTGGATCCAATTCACACCATGTTGTAAGATAGAATAACTTATTTGTAACAAAACTAAAATGGTAAAACACAATCGTGCCTTATTTGAATCTTAAAAAAACTAAAAGACGTTAAAAAGCTGAGCTCAATTGCGCCCCCAAAACCTATACTTTTAACATTCAGTAGATTGTCTGTGGTCTGGGGTTTTCTGGCTCAAACAAGTGCTCTGATTTGCCTGTGGACTGTGAGGTAAGAGTCCACAAATCCCATATATCACATAACAATTTACCGGCAGATGTCACTGTTGAGGGATTGTTCCCGTTTTCATTGCAGCTCAAAAGACTTCAGAACACAGAGAAAACCCCAGACCATAGAAAATCTGTGTGGGTGTAATTGAGGCCATAAAACTTAATTAAAAGTTAATGAAAATGAATGTAATGAAAAAGAAATAAGAAAAAGAAAATCAACAAACTCCACTAATGTCAGTCCAAAAACTGAAGCAAGACTGAAGCAAAGTCAGCACAAACCACAAAACTATTTGGTCTCTGAACTGTTGGCTGCACATCCAGCATTCCCACCCGTTCTATTTAAAACTTCCCACCTGAACCGTATAAAACGCACATGTTTTTGCAGTCTTTTTACTTATGTATGACTGAACATCACATAACCCCGGAAAATAATGGTGCACCACACAGCAAGCTCTTCATGACGGTCCCGGTCGCCTCATAACTATTTTATCCACCTGTGTCAAACAACAACAACAACATGTAGTTCGTTGAACTTGTGACAAATGTCACCATTTCCACTTGAAAGAACAACGGCATTAATCACGCAAAACATGAGAACAAGGTTTTTTACTCCTGAGGCCACTGGGAGGAATGTCTGATGATTAATGTATGGGCCTTTATGGCGGCATGGCACTAATCATATCCTGAGGCCAAAGGTCAGACAGCCAAAGGATCCATTGTCTGAAGTGTCACCAATAACGTCTATTGTGTCAGCCGTCCCGGGGATGGTTTGGCGCCCTTCTGCTCTGCAGGATCCTGCACTGACCTCCAAATAACCTCTCATCTTCTCAGCTCATAAGAGCGCTTCTCTCTCTCTCTCTCTCTCTCTCTGGTGCCAGTGTGACAAAAGGGAAAGGAGAGAGAGAGAGATCTCAGAGCATGGTGGGAAGCACTTTCGGGTTTTTGCAATAATACTCCATCAGCGAAAGCATCTCGGACAGAGAGGTCAAGTGTGACAGTCGTTATTACTCCTGGGAACCTCTCGTATTCATTTGTTATTGTTTTATAAACACCTCGGTGAACAGGAGAAGGCCTTGGACCTCCGCCACCGCAGGGAGTCTCGTTCGACAGAACTCAGCCTCCTTGGCGGCTCCGCGTGCAGATCAGGGTGACGTTAGTTGCTACGTGCTATTGGACTCTATTTCTTCAATAAACAGCTTAAAGATAACACGCTGTTGGAGCCGAGGACCACAATGTGAATAATGCAAAGGATGTGTGCTATCGTAGTGTAGGGGGAGATAAAAGCGTCTCGCGTTCCAAAAAAAGATCTTCAGATGGAAATGCAATCCGCCACCAGCAAACGAATGCAGGAGGGCTATATGAAACCAGTTTTGTTTTTTCAATCAAAGTGAACAATCTCCGCTTTTTAAACATCCGATTAAATATGCTGTGCCTGCTGCATTAAAGCTTAAGGGGGGGGGGGGGCTGAGATCCTGTTTGATTGTGCAAAGGAGTACAATACATTCCAGATGACATTCCTGAATTGTTCATTCCGTCTAGACTGAAATGAACTCGTTTCCAAATGTCACTTTTTCCAACCATTATTTCCCCAGTCCTTTTCCTTACCAACCTCTACATTACTATAATGTATACACCATAGAGAGTACTGTAGCAGGAGCAGCGACAGAGATTAATGAAGTACGCATGCAGAACATCATCTCTGTCGGGAAATTAAAATGTGTAAAATGCTTCTCCCCGCATTTAGAGCTTGGCGAGTAGTAGGCGAGTAAATCTATGAAAAAAAGCACCTTACCCCCAAAAAATTGCAACAAAAGGTTTCTCAACTGATTTATGTAGTATTAGGTGTCCTTAATAACATACTAAAAGTCTACCAAAGTCTGACCACCCGAAAGGTGTTATTTTCAAGATGGCGTCCAAGATGGCCTAAAAACCATTAAAATA
Source organism: Protomyctophum bolini (assembly GCF_963924005.1). NCBI lineage: Eukaryota > Metazoa > Chordata > Actinopteri > Myctophiformes > Myctophidae > Protomyctophum > Protomyctophum bolini. Next base: position 22,991,071 of record NC_137874.1, on the reverse strand, counting down.
GCCTGTAACTCCTTCATTATTCATCCTAGACAAGTACTTTTTGTGTCTAACCCTATGTTTTTGGGGTCTAGGAGTCCATTGAACTTGTCCAAATTGCAGAGATACAATTAGATAATTGTGAAATCCAATATTGTGTTTGTGACTCTGTTAAAACCCTCTGAAATAGTCACCAGTTTCAGTTTCAACTAAACTAAATATTTAATAAATGTCTGAATATTTATATATTTTTTGGAATAAGGTTTCAAGATATCCTCAAAACACAACAACACTACTAGTCACAATTTTCAGTAATTCAGAAGGTTGTGGGCTGGCAGAGAATATTGTCAGATAGAAAATAGCCATACATGATTGCAATATTGAAACGTTTTGGATAGTTCGGTGGATAAAATTTGGCTCAAACTACTGTAAATAATTCATCTTTGACTATACACCCCACCCAAAACTAATTTCTTGCATTATAGAGCGTCGCAGTCCCGCCCCCTTTCATGACGGCGCCAGGCCCAGGAAATAATTCCCAATGCATTTTTCCCATAGACATTTTGAAACGTATTTATTTAAAGACGTCGTACAAAGCCAACTCTTGTCGTGACAAATCATGACAACAAACACAATATTTTGGACCAAACAAATAATTACAAAGAAGAAGATCATTTCTAATTCTTTGTTTGGCCCAAAACATTGTGTAGATTGTCATGATTTGTCACGACAAGAGTTGGCTTTGTCCGCGGCGTAAACGTCTTTAAATAAATACTTTTTGAAAAGTCTATGAGGAAAATGAACGGTGATTTATTTTCCGGGTCTCTCGAGGAGGCGGGACTGCGACGCTCTATTTACTCTTAGTGCAGAGTAGTAGTCAGAAGTCTCTACCGGGTGCAGAGGGGCGTATGATAGGTGGGGTTGGGTGAGAAGGTAAAGGGGGGTCCGGTCTAGAGTTTAGTGGGTATTAGTATAGTTTGGGTATGGGGAGTGGGGGTCACTGGATTTCTCCCTGGGGACTTGGAGCACAGAAGAGCAAAGTTAAGAAGACCCTCATGGTCTTCTCCTCTCTGCATGTCCGAGGTGCCTCATACATGTCCCATTAAAGCTATGGGGCACTTGAGAGCTTGAGAGATTGGGGCTTATCTGTCCCTGTGGTGGTAGTTCTAAGACCTCCATCTTGTGCATTGCAATAGCCACATTCCAATATTCAAGTATACATTCTTCATGTCCAGGAGGGGGGAATAGACCTGCATCATTTTGAAGTAACAGCAATTATGACATGTCACACAGTTGGATTGTTGGACCGTTCCGGAGCTCAGAGGATTGTCATGTAGAGAAGGAGAAATGATACGCCACACATTTCAACAAAGACAGTTCTGCAAACGATACATGAAAGATATTTTCATCTTTGACATATCTCACTCCAAGTGGCTTAGGGAGCCTGCACTCTCCTCGTTCTCAACCCCTCCAAAAGCAAATTAGCATTTGGGATTCAAACAATTTCTAAGGCATGGCATGCTGGAGAACGGAGTGTGGAGGAGGTAGAAACTAAGGAATTGGGGTTTTGCTTAGGCTGGGAGGAGTGTTCCTATGTCGCCTGGCTCACTAGTCCCACTGGTCCCATGTGGACCATGCTGGCTCTTACTCCCGAGATAGGACCTCTTGAGTTTGCATAGGTAGTGAGGACAGTCTCCACTGATGGTGGTTATAAGACCTCCACATGTTGCAAGACTGTCAGGCAGACAGTCGTTTTCCTAAATGTATGTATGCTGGTCCCAAATGGACCTCCTGCTGGCTCTGAGCTAGGCGCTTGGGCATAGGTATACAGGAGGGTGAGACCCACATAGTGGTGGTTATAAGACCTCCACGTGGTGCATGATTGTTTGTCAGGCAGACAGGGGTGTCCCTATGTCGGACTGGCTCACAGGAGAGTCGGTGTCTGGTTGGTGGCTGACCATTCATATTACTGGGGCCCCCAGTGACTGATCATTATGGCGCAGAATGTCCTCTCCCCTCTCTAGAACAGCTAGTACAAAAATGAAAAAAGTGCAAAAATCACGAAATGAGGGGCGCCCACTGTATTTATATCGGCCACATGTCATCCTACATTGTCATTTAGTACCCTAAACAAACATTAAAGTCCATAGTCTTGGCTGCCACATGACTTAAAAATACATGCATTGGAGGGCCTAGCACCCCTCAAACATGCAGTCTGACCATTAGGTCTATGCAGAAAGAAATGCTTGTTTGTTGGATAGCAGCAGGGACACAGCGTGGAGGGAGGTTAGATTGGGATTCTATGGGGAGACCGACACTGGAGCCCAGGGCTCAAGGTTATTGTCAGCAGGTTATTGTCAGCAGTACCAAACTGCTTACTTACCAAAGTAAATGTGAAATTAATTTTACACACACAACTACTACAGTCTAGGGGAATAAGAAGATGTCTGTGACAAGCATAACTGAACCCTATCCGTGCGACACTCCACCTGCACCTGCCTATATACCAAGATACATGTGTGATAGCTCTGTACTGACTTACACACCTCTCTAGTCTCCAGGCCCATGAGGGGCCATTTCTCTCCACTGTATCCCCACTGAGGAGTCCATCTTCCCCATAGACCAGACAAGTGGCAATTTGGTTCTACTGACTGAGTGTGTTTGGTGCAAAGACACTCAGCATTGTGAGCTTTTATAGATTGCCTATTTTCACAATGTTTGTCCCGGCCCACAGTTTGGAAACCACTACCCTATAGGGGACTTATTTCTATTATTATTATTGCCAGACACCTTTACAAACAAAATAGTGCAGACATTTCTCTGTAAATGTATTCCATGATTTGTGTAATATTCCCATGCAGTCTATAACTTGGCAGCCATGCTTTTATTAATGTCACATGACAGTACCGCCCAGTAATAATGAATGTATTCCTTATTGTTATGGTATCAAAATAAATCTCCTGAAAGCTTCAACAGAATGTGAATTGTGTACAGGTGATGAATTCACCAATCCTGGGCAGTACGGCATTATAGAAAAGGGAAATGTCCTATTACACTGTTATAAACAATTGCTTTAATATATCATTGTACTTTTATATATAATTTATATATGCTAATTGGATTCCTAGATAACCAAAACATAGGGTTAGACACCAAAATTATTTTTCTAGGATGAATAACTGAGGAATAATGGTATTTTAAGAACTGGCGGCGGCCATCTTGAAAATTTCGGGAAGATTTCGGGAAAATTGTGACTAGTAGTGTTGTGTTGAAACCTTATTCCAAAAAATATATAAATATTCAGACATTTATTAAATATTTAGTTTAGTTAACTTGAAACTGGTGACTATTTCAGAGGGTTTTAACAGAGTCACAAAGACAATATTGGATTTCACAATTATCTAATTGTATCTCTGCAATTTGGACAAGTTCAATGGACTCCTAGACCCCAAAAACATAGGGTTAGACACAAAAATTACTTGTCTAGCATGAATAATGAAGGAGTTAGGCTATTTTAATGGTTTTTAGGCCATCTTGGACGCCATCTTGAAAAGAACACCTTTCGGGTGGTCAGACTTTGGTAGACTTTTAGTATGTTATTAAGGACACCTAATACTACATAAATCAGTTGAGAAACCTTTTGTTGCAATTTTTTTGGGGTGAAACCATATTCTTACCCGCCTAGCGTTCGTTTATGAAAAAGCACAAAAAGGTTTTGTTTTCTTTACTTCATTCATGATGTTAACATGTTTTATTGTGATTTTTTGTCACAACAAAAAAAAGAAAAAGCACAAAAAGTCTGGCCTGGGCCACGGCTTAGTGGTCCAGGCACCTAGGCCGGTAATCCAGCCCGACAGCATGTCGCAGGTTTGAGTCCCAAGCCTGTCGGCCTTTGCAGCATGTCTCCCCCCCCCCCCCCCATTTCTCTCCCCCTTTCCTGTCTAATTACTGTACCCTATCAATAAAGGCAAAAATAAAGCACACAAGTCTGGTAGCAGTGTCTGGTAGCAGCTAGAGCGTACGATAGGAATAGAGGGCGATGGAGGGTGAACTGCTAGTGGCATGAAGTGTGACCAGTGTGGCAGAACCAGTGACATGTCGCCCCGCCATGCTGCAAAACCACAAGAAATTGGTTTGGGAGGTCACGTGGTCTTGATATCTATCAACACACCAACTCTTCTCTCTACAGATTCACTGGAGCGCACGCACACACGCACGAACACACGCACGCACGAACACACGTCATTCCTATCGTGTCATCTGTAAAAGTGTTCTCACAATAAGTGCCCTCAAGCGTTTATTCCCTTGGGGGCTCCAGTCCCTACTATAGCCTCACCGCAATATAAAAAGCGAGACTGCTGAAGTCTGGTGGATGACTGACATCTTCCACCATCCTGTTAGGCAGAGCCATCTGTGAAGAAATAGATGAAGCCTTGGCTAGCTTCATCCCCTGTGGTGTAGGGAGATCAAATGCAACCCGCTAGTCCTGCTATTGTATGTCTTCTTCTGATATATATATTTTTTTTATATTCTTATTTTTTATTACATTTTTTATGTATGTATGTATGTATGTATGTATGTATTTGGTTAAAATGGGTAGGGTTTAAAAAAAGGCAAGAGCTTGCTCTGGTGCACTGGCCTAAAAGTGGGTCCTTAAAAACTGCTAAAACTTCTGAAATGTATGTATGTAGGTATGTATGTGTGTATGTATTTTAAAAGGGGGGCTTTTTTGTAAAAATCCCTGCCCGCAATACGTTCATGTATGTATGTATGTATGTATGTATGTATTGGATTAAAATGGGTGAGGTTTAAAAAAGGCAAGCTCTGCTGCACTGGCCTAAAAACGGGTTCTTAAAACTGTTTCAACATTAAGAGCCCAATATTCAGTTTATTTGGCCACCAGATGGCGTACCCAATAAAAACCAAGCAAACACGCACACACACACACACACACACACACACACACACACACACACACCCCTTTATAATTAATTTACATACAGTTACAAAATTCAGCATACATAATTACATATTTAATTTCATGTCAAAAACCCAACCCCTCCTATAGTACAAAGGTCTAATAATGCCTGATTCTTTTCTCACAAACTGTTATCATCTGTGCAACAAACAAACAAAAAGATATGGCAACAACGAGAATGACAAGCAAGCAATGACAACAATCTCCAGTACGTTCTATTTGCGTGCGTGCGTGTGAGCATGTGCGTGACGTGTGTGTGTGCATGTGCGTGTGTGCGTGCATTGTACGTCTTCTGCAGTTGGGGGAATGGCGGTGGTTTTTGGGTGCGAGTGGACGGACGATGGCTGCAGTATGGAATTGTGCACATCAAAGCCAAGAAGCCCTTTATTCCCCCCCGTTCCATCAAAGAGCACAGCCCAGAGTAGTTACAGCTGTTTTCTGTCTGAGTATACTACTAGTGGTGGAAACAACTTATAAAAGTACCAATACTGCCATGCAGAAGTACAAAACTCCAGAATTCAAAATGTAATCTGCATCAAAATAATACCTAAAGTAACGAAAGTAAAACTTATCATTGCGCAGAATGTCAATTTACACAAGTTCAAAATGTATACAAAAAATATTTTCAAAATATCTGAAATGTATAGCACTAAAGTGGTGTTTAGTAAATACTACTCAGAATCTAAAAGTAACTAAACTTTTCAAATAATTGTGGTGTAGTAAAAGTATTTGCCACTGAGATATAGTGGAGTAGAAGTAAAAGTATTGAAAAAGTACAAATACCTCAAAATTGTAGTACAGTACTTAAGTAAATGTATTGAGTTACTTTTCACCCCTTACACTGACTAGGCTACAATGGGGGAAGCATGGTAGCAAAGGTAATAAGTCAATCTGACAACCAGGCTGATTCTTCTCGGCGCGTTTGCGTATTCCTTTCCTGCGTGCGCATGCTATCTACGTAGGTCGTTATTTCGAGATAAACGAGAACCGTTATACAATGTGCCGCTAATCATTACGCTTAACGACAACAAAACACCCGGTAGATTTATGCCATGGGCCAGATATTGGTTATTTCCTCTGATGTCTCTAACATGGAGACTAGTGTGTGTGTGTGTGTGTGTGTGTGTGTGTGTGTGTGTGTGCGTGCGTGCGTGCGTGTGACTGTGCTTGTGAGTGTGTTTGGAGAGGGGGTACAAGACAGATGACCGTTAACAAAACCACAAACACAGTGCAATATAGCCAGGATATTATTTGGTCAAAGATGGCCAAATTTGACAGAACGAATCATCGTGTGCCCCTGCAGTTTTCCACTAGTTCCATCATGTGACTGTGAGTTCTAAATGCTGGAGTAGGCTAGAGTCTCCAAAAATAGTTCATCAATATTGAACAGATGTCGCTTTGCAAAGCAGCACTGCAGAAGCCACATAACCTCCCACCCCCACCCCCACCTATCCACATAGTGTGGAAATGAAAAATCAATAGTTCACCGGCATTGACCTTGTGTTAAAAAAAAGCGGCGATATTATAAACACTGAGCAGTTTGACTTTATAGCCCTGCATGCAGAAGTCAAAACTTCCCCATGCAGCGGACATAAATAAAAATAAATTAAACAAAAATAAAACGATTCACGGGAGGCAAGCAAGTATTCACCCGATGTGCATGTCTGTCTGTCTGTCTGGATGACACTTACTTCTCTTTTTGCCTTCTTCCTATTTTTTTTCTTTCTTTTTTTACATGCTGCAGTTGTTGTAACAGGCTCACATTAATCCAATTGAAAGACTGGATTAGGTCTCAGCCCCAAATGAGTCTCCATTAACACGAGCCTTCAACTGATAACATGCTATTAGAAGACACAAAATAAACCCTAACATCTGTTGGGACATTTTGTCAGTGGCAAAGTGTGAACTGCTTCCTCCTGATACGATAAAGCACACGAGGGCTGAGTCATCAAGGAAAGCTACTGTATACACTACAGTAAAATACTGTATGAGAGATGACTTAACAGATGAATTGCTTTTGATTTAAAATCCAACTGATTCTGACGGAATTCTCCGTCATTTAATGTACTTTATCGATGTGAAACTGTCTTGCTGAAGATCAACATTCAACACTGACCCTACTCTTTTGGACCGGGGCCACCCAGGGGGACTTTATACATGTACGTGTTCATCCCAGGGCCGGGATTTGGTCATTTTAGGTGCAAGGCCTTTGTTGTTGTACATTTTTGAGGGAATTGATTGATTGATTGATTGAAAACTTTATTGAAAATGAATTCAAAAGGATACAGACACAAGAAAGCCGAGACTAGATTATTATAGATTTTGTCTTATTATTTTTAACCTATTCTAATATAAAAGGTCAGTACATGGATTTAAAAATGTAGGTCATGTTATCAGCCAACCATCTTTTCAATGTGAATTTAAAGTTTTCAAAGGAACTGATCAGCTTGAGGCTGGAAGGCAAGTCATTCCACTGAACTGCTGCCGAATATAAGAAAGATGTTTTTCTGTAAAAATGGCAGGGTTTAAAGTCAGTAGGGCTACCTCTGGTGTAGTGCCTGTGGGTATCACCAACCTTTGAAAAGTAGTCACTGAAATACTTTGATGCTACATTATTTCCAATCCTGTGAACTAGACACATTTTAAATTGGGATACTCTCTCCTCCACTCTAAGCCACCCCAGACTGGTGAAGTGGGCAGGGAGAAGATGAGTTCTAGGATGCAACTACTGTATAAAACAAAGGCCAAATGCCAGAGCAGGAAGGCCATCAAATAAAACAAGATTCCATTGAAGGAATTAATTGAATTTAAGGGCTAAGGAATACTTCAAATGTAATGTTGTAGACTATCTGTAGTGAAATAAATACATGATGTACTCATTGTACTGTATTTACAATTGGATCCATGCTCAGCCGGCACCAATCAATGTCAATGGATTGGTTTAAAGATGGTGACTCAGGGGAGTTGGCCATGCACTTTTTTTTGAGGGGCACAAGGCCAAACTGAGGGGCAGACGATGGCCTCCGTTGCCCTCCTCCCCCTCTCTACACCACAATCTCACAGCGTACTGTAACACACTGTGACCTTGTAGAAGTCTTGCCAAACGTTAGCGTTATTATGACATGTGCCCGGAACAGGGACGTACGCTAGGGTTCATGTGGTTAAAATAATGTTGAATTCATTGACATGAGTTCCGGATCGCAGCTCTGTAATAAAACCGGAGGAAGCCTGACCAGTTATGTATGGTCGAGGCCCTTAATTCCATGTCGTCGGTGTCAGACAGAAACCTCCTATCTCCGTATTTTGTACTTTTTTTTGTACGTTTTTCTGTAAATTAATGCCTTACTTTGTCATACTACAGTGCCACAAATAGCCAATCTACAGTAGGCCTACGAGCTGACATTTTTAGCAATTTGTTTATTTTTTGGGGGGGACATAATAGGTTTCCACCCGCCAGCGACGACGTGTCGAATGAGGCAGCCATCCATTTCCCCACACGTCGGCTGCATGCGTGCTCTCAGGTTCACGTGCTACTTAAGAGGCCCGCATGGAGACATAAATTAAAGGGGTGTTTTTAACCGTAAAGCAGCCCTCTTAAAAAGAGGGAGCGTGTGGTCAAACGCAGCTGCTCGCTCCGTGTAACAAACAGGCTCCAAATGCAGCCTTATATGGAGTGCATTTCCCCTTTTACATGCATAATATGTAGCCATACGCCCTAGAGCCTCTCAGGACATGAAAAGCGACACTTACGACTGCAGATGAATCAATGGAAATCAGATTCGAGGGTAAAACCTACCAATTTCCCCATAGCTCAATGTTACAGTCAGTTACCGTATACTTCTACTCCACTACATCTCAGAGGCAAATATTGTACTTTTACTCCACTACAATTATTTGAACACTGTAGACTTCTAGATTTTGATTATTATTACAAAACATACATTAACCGCTTCAACCCTATATACATACAGGTACATTTTCAATTCCAGACCTTTACTTTTAACAGAGTACATCGCAGTATTGATACCTTTACTTAAGTAAAACATTTGAGTACTTTTTCCCCACCACATTTATAAATCGCCTCTTCTAAGTGTCAAGATAAAAACCTTATATAACCGATAAAGCAATTTCTTAGATGGCTCCTTGTGATTCAGTTATGGCTGCACCATGCACGCAGCTCGGATAGGCTCATCCCCCCCCCCCCCCAGCCAGCCAGCCACTGTTGTTGGCTCAGTTACTAGCAGAGTGCACCGAGAGGTAGTATAGAGCCAATGTGTCTAGCAGCTGCTAGCATATGGAGTCTCTCTCTCTCTCTCTCTCTCTCTCAACGTATGCGAGAGGAGCACACACAAAGAAAGACGCCGGCTGCACACAGCTGTCTAGACAAAAGCAAGCCTCAGACATTGAGAAGAAGAAGAAGAAGAAGGAGAGGGGAGGGAAAAAATATTAAGTTAACCCATTTAGAACTTCTAAATCATGTCCGTTTTCTAAAAACCTACGTTTCTACGTCAGTGGATCTTAAACGTTTTCATGTCAAGGACCCCCAAAATTACGCGTAATTAGCCGCCGACCGTGGCTAATCTACAAGCTCATAGCGCTGTGCCGCACAGATGCGCCCCCCCCCCCCTGTCCTAAATGGGTTAAAACTGCCCCCCCCCGGGTCCCAGGGGGGCCAACACTATACACTCCATGCTCGCTCGGGTTGCAGTAATGGAGAGCAGGGGCCCCGTGGTAAACATGGCAGTCCTTTGGTTGAGTTTACAAAAAAAAAAAAAATGCACACACTGTGAGCTATACATTCAAGTAAATCTTGGACAATGGGCCCGTAAAACCACTGTCAGGGGCGGAATCCACACTCAACCATGGATTGTACCGTGTTATTTATGCTCTAAAGAAAAAATAGCTCTTTCTATATCTCTGCAAGGGGTCTCTTCTTGACCAGAAAAAAATGTAACCGTATACCTTCCACACATGTTTTCTCTTTTGTAGTATTGCTGCATATGGGGGGGGGGGGGGGGGGTAGTGGGGGGGAGGGAGTGTAGATGGAAAAGCAACTGGCATGCACAAAGTTACGCTACCTTTCATGAAAGAGTAAAAAAGTAAAAAAGAAAATATTGAAATGGCTTCTAGGTATGTAGACTGAGTGAGAGTTGTGGAGACTGCAGGAAAACACGATTAGCTGCCTTTGAACGTCCAGTGTCATCTTTACATTATCTGACAGGCTTGCCTACTGTACATACCGATATAGAGTGGGTTTACCACTTCCATATCCATATTTTGGGCATTTTTCCAAATGTCAGATTTTTTACAGACATCTTTGAGACATATTGAAGCTATGCTTTATCTGGAGATCGAGGGCACAGAAAATCCCTATCCATTCATTTTATTGCTCGCCCTGCCCGCCTTTGGGCTTCGGGCAAAGGTTATGTCACAAACTACCTCCATGCACATTGGTGCCCTTTATGTGTCTATGTCACAAACTACCTCCATGCACATTGGTGCCCTTTATGTGTCTATGTCACAAACTACCTCCATGCACATTGGTGCCCTTTATGTGTCTAACTGTGCCAGTTTTGCAGCATTCATGCATTGGGTCCAAATTGGACCGTATTTGCAGTACCAGAGTCGGCCACATGGAAGCGTGTGCTTCGAAAAGCGATCCCAGCCCTGGAGGCTTGAAAGTGATTAGTTGAGAGCTCGTCTATGTGACATTTATCTATGTGAAATAAAGCTTAGTAGCTTACAGTGGTTTTGTAGAGCACACTGAGGCTGGAAGTTGGAACACACTCTGAATGCACTTACAAGTCATCTTCCAGAGGAGTTTCTTACAAAAAATTAATTCATTTTAATGAAGGCAGGCAAGATGAGGAAAGCTCTTTTGGGAGAGTCCCACTTCTCTCATGGCAAGGCAGAAATATTACAAACACGCGCAGATGAACGGATCAATGGGTCGGATATGATTCAATTACAGCTGTGCAATAAGTAGCGTTTGTAAAGATAAATCAACTGACCGGTTCGCTCTTCCAATCAGTAAAAAAAGTTGTTATTTATGAGGGATTTGCCCTCTTCGTTCCACGAGAGGGCAAATCATTTGCTCAGCTAAAAAAAAAAAAAAAGCATTTACACACACTGTATTAGAGAGCATTATACCTCCTGCACATTCCGAGTGGCGCTTACCGTCCCACTAATCAGGCTTAATTAGTTATTTTGCAGAGCCAATGGGGAGATGATAAAGATGTCAGTTGAGGCCGCCGAAAATCATTTTTGTCAGCATTCTACTGTGGCTCTCCTCCCTCTCTCTCTCTGCTACAAAGGCAGATTGTCTGCGAGGGGTGGGCGGGGGGGGGGGTGGCTGAGGGGACTCTGCTCTGCTGGAGTCATTATTATAAGCATTTTATCATGCTATCACACTATCAGCCTGCAACAACTGGGCATGTCCAAGGTCGGAGGCAGCTATATAAAGGTTTCTGTGCTTTGAGTGGCAGAGAGAGGAGAAGTCGTGACTCGTGCATGGTGGGGTTGAAATGTCTCATTTATACTCAGCCGTGTGGCGAAAATAGCAGATTAATGCGACGCGTTGCCAACTTCAATTTCTAGATGGGTTATGGTCGGAGAGTGACATCCTGCACACAACCAAACAACTTCTAGATGGGTTATGGTCGGAGAGTGACATCCTGCACACAACCAAACAATTTCTAGATGGGTTATGGTCGGAGAGTGACATCCTGCACACAACCAAACAATTTCTAGATGGGTTATGGTCGGAGAGTGACATCCTGCACACAACCAAACAATTTCTAGATGGGTTATGGTCGGAGAGTGACATCCTGCACACAACCAAACAACTTCTAGATGGGTTATGGTCGGAGAGTGACATCCTGCACACAAACAAACATAACATGACTCGTCTTTTACTGGATCCCTTCTCTACTAGTCTCCCCCCCCCCCCGTAACATTTTAGCCTAGTTTTTATGTGTTGACAAAATTGTCTTAGTTTCAGTCATCATAGCTTTAGTTTTTATAGTTTGTCAGTGAAAAAAGTAGTAGTAGTGTAAATTGTTTTAATTGACTGAATCAAGTCAACACTGCTACAAAGGGAAGTCTTATTCACTTGTAAAGTCTGAAACCACAGATGGGACTACATTCATGTGCAGATGACCAGGACAAGAAACCATTGCGACTTAAAAATAGACTCAAGTGTATTTGTGGAGCAGACTGGAGGAAATAATCCTGCGGTATCAAGCGGAAAATGATTGAAAGCAAAGCCTTGCCCGTGGTTTGGTTAACATGGGGACATCTCTTTTTTAAATAGGCCTATACTGTGCACAGATGGATAGCTGATATTACCGACCGTTGGCAAATCTGTAATCCTTGCTTGTTGAGCAACAAAACAATCCTTCACACTAGTTTCAGAGATTAGTTATTTTATGTTGACCAAACACAGAAATGCTATAAAATGGCTTAGCAATGACATTCTCCTCTCAACCCATTGACTACCCCCTGGTGGATGAAAGTGGTGGTGCTTGGATGCACCGGATCTGCATCTGTTTTAGTATGACACGTGTTTTATTAGCGTTAATACTAGCGAGCTAAAATGAGGCCATCCTTGCTCTAGAAAATGTGTTCCAATCACGATCACCGGACAATTAGAAAAAAAAAAGCCGAACATCAGCGTTTTGGTCAAAACCATGGAGAGAGCTGTAGATTTTGAGTTATGAGCAACTTTAGTCGGCATGTACTGTAAACAAGAAGTGAACGGCAGTGTGCATGCGCAAAACCGGTCAAGGAGTGCTGAAGAAGGCATGGTCAAGCCAAAAAAAAGAAAAAAAGGATTACAGTGATCCCGTTTTATATCATTAAAAATGAACTCATCTTCAATATTGTCTTCAACAGGCCGGACAAGCCAAAGGCCGTACAGGTATACTATGTTTTCATTCCTGTCTGTCTGTCCGTCGATCCGTGTCTCTGTGTACAAGCAGCCGGCAAGCAGCAGTTATTCAAAGGGTGCCTTAAAAGGCCAAAGATTCTCCCCATCCATGTAGACATCTACAACCCACCCACTGCTCGACTAGATGACCAATTTGGTCCCCACCCCACCAGCTGACTTCACCATCCAATCAGCTTGCTAAAAGGGAGTCCAAGGAGATCCCAAACAAACACCTGGCGTCAGACACAATCAACAAATCCCTGGCACCAACCTCCCAAGGAGACAGTGGTCTACGCTCATTAGATTCAGGACTGGATATGGCACCTGCCACAAATGGGGCAGTAGCCCAAGCCCACTGGGATTGAGGAGAGGAACAAACTATGGAGCACATCATATAAGTTTGTCCTCTCCAAAGACTGGAAGGAGCCGTTAAACTGTAGATACATACAGTAGTAGGAAGACAGGACATGGGCAAAGAGCGACATGCATCATCAAAGGCCGTCGGGGGCATTTTGAGCATATTCTGTCAAAACATCAACCAGGCTAGATAAACAAGGCCTTGTTCATACTCAGGTGTTAACCTGAACTGCATCTACTGACTTTATAGCTATCAAAATATGTCTTACTATGATGCCAAAAGCACAAATTCAGTCTCTTATTGGTGCTTGCTATTTGCAATGCTTTTGTTGAAGGTAAGATGCACACAGCTCCCCATAGAATGGAACACTGGAGCGGCCCTGGCACATATTCAATCTTTAAAATACTATTTTACTTTGGAAGAACATTTTTGGCCTTAGAGCATGCACACCTCCATATGAATTCAGGTGAAGTCACTCACCAAATATAAGCTGCTCTGGGGATTTGTTGTCACCACCAATGCTCAGGTGTGTCTTATTTTTCTCCCCCTCAAGCTGTCATTCATCATCAATGGATATAAACAACAAAATGTCATTCTGAACGGTAGGTCCTGTGCTGTGCTCACTGAAACAAATTGTATTCCCAGGATAGACGTTTTGCCCAGTCCCGAAATGTGTTCGGCATTCAAGCTAAATTTTTCCGCTTTCCAGAGTGGCTCTCTAAAAACAGAACACGTATTCGAATAGAAATATATAATTTAACACAAGGGCCACTTTCTCCCAGTATTAAAAATTGACATCCTATCATGAACAGTGAGTGTGCTCTTGCCCAGCTTGGATTATACCGTGGCTTTTTGGGGGGTGTCCCATTTTTCAAGACCAGGGAGGGTACTGCATGCAAATACATGAATATTATTTCAAATTATCAGATAATATTTAGCCTATAGGACAACAAAGATACAGAAAGTGATTCACCGTTGCAATGTTTGGAATTGTTTCGGTAAGATCTCCACCGAGAAACATACAAAATGCAGAGGCACACTACAGTGGACAGGCTATGGTTTGCATCACTTTTTTTTTCTTTCTGTTTAACAGATCGTCCCATGACAATTATGAACATAATACCCACACAGCCTCAAACAGCGTTCACTGGAAAGACATGTGTAGTGTGTGGCTGAATGCACATGCACAGTTGCACACGCATGGATGGCCACAGCAGCCAGCAATAGACAGTAGACATGTGTTGATTATTAGACACAGGTCATAAGAAATCCATGTACAAATAAACGCATAATTATGTTTAACCCATTCTGGGCCCCTTTTGGTGTTTTACGCATTGTTATACTTTAGCTATTGAAAAATAGAAGATCTACAAGCTCGTAGCTTTTTTTCCAGGGGAGCCGTGACCCACATAACGTAAGCTGTGCAAAAAGTGAATATTATTATTATTATATGGCAGGGCGGGCTTTTGGGAGGGGCTTTTGCTAACATAGCACATCTATAGTGCTAGCATAAGCTTGTAACTCTCTCCTTACTGGCCTACCAGCATACGCACTAAAGCCTCTACAATTAATCCAGAATGGTTGGTCTTTAAACAGCCACAATTCTCACGTCTCCCCCTTCTCAGCTCCCTCCATTGGCTCCCGGTCGCTGCCCGCGAGTACCCAGAGTACAAAACTCTGATGCTGGCATTCAAAGCAACCAAATGTATGGCACCCCCATATCTTGCAAGTCTGATTTGATGTATTACCATGTTTTGTTCTTGCTTACTGTAAGTATAGCTCTGGATTAAAAGCATCTGCTAAATGCCTAAATTGTAAGCTTGTAGATCTGCTATTTTCGCCGGATGTTTGGTCATTAAAACATGCCCAGAATAGGGACATAATGTCTGGTATCTAGTTCTAATGAAATACTACTACTGCGTCATAGCACATTAGCATAACTACACACGTACACACACACACACACACACACACACACACACACACACACACAGTACACAGAATATATATTTGTTTAAGGGTGATGCGTTATGCTCCTGGGCCTGGATTTAATTTGCTCCGGCACCACCTCAATTTCCAGGCAATCTCCCTCTCGGGCTGCACTGTATGAACCACAAATAAAAGGTACTTTGGTCCTGGATATTACACAGTAAGAAGTCTGAGCACACAAATATGCAGAAAGTTTTAAGTGCACTTTTCTTCTCTGTCTCCAAATTTTAAATGTAAAAGTTGAAATGGAGATGAAAATGAGTTTAATTACTCAGTGTAATTTCGAGAATAAATAAAACTTGAATGAATGAGATCACCTGGAGAGAATATCCTTTATGAGCCTCCACACACCACCCTCCACAAAAAATAAAAAATAAAGATTATATTGGCAGGCATACTGAGAGAACAATTGGAAATAACTTTATTTTTGTCCCCGGCCTGTGATTGTCTCTGAGTTGGAAAGGAATGTTTTGCTGCCACTGCGATTCTGGTACTTTTATCTTTCTAGCCAGAGTTTGAGGACACTTGCTATTGGAGGACATTATATATGAGGGAGTGATTTGATGCCATCTGTTCGTTGAGGTTAGCTACATGTGGCTTCAGGATTATTATAATTATGCTACAGAATCCGAGGCATTATCTTTAATAAGCCGAAATCCCGCCATTGGCCCTCTCGTGACAGCTAATTAATAAAATGTATTCCTCTGATATTTAAGTAATTACACAAGGCTGCCTTTGCCAGCAGGAACTCGGTGTCCATAAGGTATGGCAGTGACGCCGCGCTGTCCCCTGAGCTCACACTTATCCGACAGCAGAAGAACTTTCAGAACGTTCATGTAATTAGAGTGCATTTGTTGACAAATCATTAACTTTTTGTTTGCTATGTTGACTGCTTCTTATATAGTAGCTGTCGCACGGGCAGAAACCTCCCACTTCCATATTCTAACTTTTTGTGTTTCTTTCTTAAATGAACACCCTACTTGATCATACTACAGTGTCGCACAAAAGCACCAAAAGTAGCTGTCTGTTACCTTTGCTAATGATGTTTCCACCCGAAGAAGAAGATATGCAGGATTCGAGGCCGAAAACATACAGTATGACTGAAACTTTGTTGGTGTTTTGCAACTTACCAGAGGTACAGTATGTTGCAAAACACCTACAGTAGCATTATGTACATACATGCACTCTGTAGTCTGTATCACAGCGCAAGAGGTTGTGAAGTTGTACTTGTACTGTAGTTTGTGAAAGTTGGGAGTATATCTGGCAGGTATTGTACCCAAAATGTACTACAAGAAGTTGAACTTTAAATCCTAACCAACGAATCAACTTTATTGCATTTCTCGTGTAAACGTAATACTGTTCGGCATTTTCTCTCACTAAGCAGTAGTAAGCACATTAAAGGCAAACTGCTGGGTTTTAGAAAATAGACTTATTGTCCCAGCAAATGACTTCAGTATCTGTCAATAGAATAGCCTGTGTTAACCCATTCTGGGCGGGAACCCCTCTTGGTGTTTTAAAGCATTATGTTGTACTTTAGCTATTGAAAAATAGCAGATCTACAAGCTCATAGCGCCGCGCTACGAGCTTATAGGTCTGCTATTTTTGAAAAATCGTGAAAATGTGCCTCAAATCTTTGAATATATATTATTACAGAGTGAACCTGGGGGGGGGGGGGGTGCATATCACATATCATATTTGGGGTTCTTGACATGAAATATTGAGAACCAGACGGTCTGAAGCATCCATACTTCTGTAAATATAATATAATCTGTATACGCCCAGCCCCATGCTCCTCCATCCAAAAGGACTTTCAGTCTACATTACCATCTCCATAAGACGGACATCAATCACAATGACACATGACATTAATCTATGGATATTTTAAAATGTTAATTACCGGACTATCTACTCTTTCTTTGTCACCAACAACATAATTATGCTAAAGATACACGGCACTGCTTGGTTCATTATCTCAGCAGTGAGCATGAAAGATCCTCTGTATTTCATGAACGGCAGTCGTTTCATGTAACTAAGCGGATCCTCCTCACTTTTTAAACACTTAAGCCCTAGATTCTAGTTCTATTTTGTGCTTGTTTTCAACCTTTTATTTGATAGTTAACAGTGGCGAGAAAAAGGAAAACCCAGAGAGAGAGAGAGAGAGAGAGAGAGAGAGAGAGAGAGAGAGAAAGAAAGAGAGAGATATGTGCAAATGCTCCTGCTGGCTGGGAATTGAACCGGGAACCTATTGCCGTCAGGCATACCCATGTGGTATGCCGCCCCTCCCCCGCAAAAAAGAAAAGTCACATTATGACAATAATGACATGCCTAAAAATGTAGACGCCAGGATGAAAAGCGGTTAAAGGCGTCTGCAGTGCCAAGCGAGGAGGACACTAAAAGCCCAGCCCCAGATTGGTCCTTCCGCCCGCCTCTCTTACTGAAAGCAGACTGATGACACAATGCGGACACACCGCCAGCACTTTCTCTCCCAGTCCCTGCATCCAGGCCACCCACTTATGGGTTAGATAATAGTCAAGAGGGGTTGGCTGCAATGGCGAGAGAGAGACTGCATGAGACTCACAGAGAGAGAGAGAGAGAGAGAGAGAGAGAGAGAGACAGACAGACACAGACAGACGGACGGACGGGCGGACGGACGGAGGGAGAGAGTGCTTCCTTAATGGGTGCAAGCCAATAAACCCATAAATTATGGCAACAGATAGTTTTACAGGAGCAGGTGGTGGAAAAGGCTGGTTAAGTGGCATAGAACCCCTCCCACGGACCAACCCTTAATCAAGTTTTGGTGGGGCACATGGGCCAGGGGATTTGATTAGCCGCAGACACAGGAGATGCTGTGAAGGGAGGGGGCCCTTTGGGCATAAACTCCCCTGCTGCACCATGCGAGTTCACCTCCTCCTCCTCACATGGCTCTGGTCCGCGGCCATAACATGGCAGCTTAGCGCCTTCCAAAAACACAGTGATTTGGACTGGGCGGGCCATATGGCTCCAGCTATCACTGTGAATCCTTGCCAGCCGCACAATCCATATACTCGTCTCCAAAAACACAGGAGGGGGGAAAACGGAACGGTTGACCCTTTTTTTCCCTTTTTTGCATTATATCACTCTCCCGAAGCGTCTTTCCTCTGTTCTTCTCCTCGCTCTCCTTAAGAGCTCTTGAAGGAACACGGTGCGCCGGTTGTCAGGCTTTTTATTTTCAAGGAAAGGGAGAGGCTTTATATCCAGATCTGAGAATATGCTAGTTTCGACTTCAGATGCACTTAAAAGTACACAGTGAAACATATGCAAAGAGGACTGGAGCCATACTGGGGAGTTGGGACGTGCAAAAAAAAGAGAGAGAATGGCACAGCTGTCTCCAATTTGTGTACCACTTTACCAATACCTGCCATGCAAATTAGTTCTGCAGTTTTTCCAAAGTTTCTTGCTCGAATTGAGCTTAAAACTAAAAACAAAAAAACACTTAATCATATGCTTTGTCGCATACCGCGGGCCGTGGTGGAGTGAACACAGCCGATTTACAAGCTCACAATAGATCGTCTATTTTCACCGTTTTGGATTTGGTTTTTATTTAATTTAATTGTTTTGCCTAGAACGACTTGTCCAACACAGGAACATCGTCAAGGTTGAAAGTGCTTAAACAAAGACTTGCGCGGGAGGCGAACGGGAGTGCACAATTAACGTGACGAGCTCGACAAACCCGCTCGCGCGTTGAATCACACACCACGAAGCAGCAGGTTTACAGCTACCCCTTTTTCCCCTTGACAAGCAGTCCAAGCAATCAGCATGCCGCCGCGTGTACGTGTGGGCCAGCTGTCACCCTTGGAAATCACTCCAGCTATAAACAACTCAACACACCAACTTTAACGGGGAACAGAGACGGAGGAAGCTGATGAGTGTTTTGATGAGGATGGCGGGGGGTGTGTTGCTGGGAAACAGATGGCGATGCGAGGGGGAAACCTTCCCCTCTCTCCTAGATTTCGCTTATCCGTTCTAAACTGTTTTGCTCCTCTCCCTCGTTGTAAGGAGCCGTGTGTAGCATACAGAAAAGCTGAGCCAAACCCTTCTTTGACGGTCTTCACAGTGGCAGAGTGCCATGTTTAGTTGTTTGGTTGGCGGTGTGTCCCCGTGACCGGGGCCAGCTAATGCCGGGCCAGCTTTCAGTCTGTCAAGCCCGCTGACAGCTGCTTTCCATTAGCCTGATATTAGCTCCCCCGCACAATTAAAGCCTTCAGCCGAGCCTGGTAAAAAGTGGTCCTCCGATGGCATGTCGAGCCGCTACGGCTGGGTCTTGACAACCGATCTGGACCCGCGTTGGCAAATTCACTCAGACTTAGAGTCAACAAATAAATGGGAAAGGAAGCCTTCGTTTTTTTTCCTTGTGCCGCTCAAACGCTATACGGCTGTGCTACCACGATGTGCCACAACAAACATTATTGGATTGGACTGCAGTTTCAGTATAGCATACAAATCAATACACACATTTTCACGGCCTGAATCAGTTTCTGACGTGGACGTGCAGTCAGAATGGGAGAAAACAAAGTCAGCCTCCCCGGGGCTGACGCTGCCCCTATGGCGAGCCATTGTCTCTCATATTTATCTTGACCACAGACCAGAGCATATGAAATCCAGACACTGCTCACGAGTTCACCAGAGCAGTAATCTTATTTAGGAGGATGAGACAGAGTTCAATTTTATTTGTCTGGGACGTAAACAGCTCTGGGGTGACTCACGATGTCAAGACTGTAGAAAGGGCTGAGGACTTTTTGTTCCTCTCTCGTGGAGACCCCTATAGAGAGAGGAACATTGGCTCCTATTAGTGCAATGACAGCCAAGGTGCCAGGTATATTTAATGTGGTCAAATGTAATGCTTTGTGGTACAGCATTCGGTGACTGCATCATGTGCATCTTGCACATCTGGTGTCCCGATTTTGGGCAAGATACAGTACAGTATAGGTGAAGAACGCCACAACACAAGATACAGTACAGTATAGGTGACTAGTGTTTACCCATGAAAACTTCGACATGTAGTCGACATGTAGTCATTACTGACGTGATTGGCTGCTTCTAGCCAATGGGACGACAAGCAACGGCAATGCTGCCTCTAGCCAATGGGAAGGCAAATATCCCTGTCAGCAAAGCAGCCTGCAGACAGACAGTGCACTACAGTTATTTGACACGTTTGCAATGTTCGCACGTCCCTTGATATCACTTCAAAACAACCACGGCTGAAACAGACAGTGATTTGTGTCGAGTCTCCGTGTATCACCGCTGCACTGCGGGGACGGGCCAGCGCTACTAGCAGCCTGTACAGCCGGCAAGAGAGCTATTAGTGTTGTATAATTATTTGCGACAGAGAAACATACACGTTACTAAAATAATAACAATAATGGGGGGGAAAAATGGGAAAAAAGGGGACAATGGAGACGGTGCCTCATTATTACTATGTCATCATTCCTTGTTTACTAATTGTTTCAAAATAGTTTCTTAGACCTATTCCAAAAAGGTAAAAATCCAAAATAGATAAACGAGCAGATCTACAAGCTCACACAACACATCTAAAGCTTTTAGCTCAGCTTTTCCGCCCGCTTTCATTTCCAAAACGATAAAGTCTAAAACAGGGCTCAAGTGGCTAATCGATAAAATCAAAGAGTGCTTTGGAGAGAGTTTGACGTAACGTCGGGGCTTCCGTGCGGAGCGCAACGCAGGACGGTCGGCGGCCTATACTGTATACCGTTTCTGCACTTGTGCATCTCCTGTCTCTGTTCCACATAATGACATGTTCTTTAAATAGCCCCTGAGATGAAAGCCTCTGCTGCGCTGCTCCAGTCAAATCCTCCACTCAGCCCACATTTCATCTGACCTCTTTTAGCTAAATGAACTCTCCCTCCTTATTGCTGCATGCCCTATATCTAAAATGCAAGGCTGTAATTGTGGTCGCTCGGGGGGTAATTTCGAGGGCTGCGTGCTCGTGTTCCATTTCTTTTTTTCTTTTTTAAAGGGGGGTGGGAGGTGACAGTGAGAGTGCGGTTGGCTTTGAACCCTGGGCTTGGTGCTACTACAAGTCACTGGACATGTGGGGGGGGGGGGGGGGGATGCTGGAGGATGCCGCGGGGTCTTTGCGTGTTTGACCTCCACTCTGGGGTCCCAAACCGCATGGTACCCCATGGGCGGGGCGTGCCAATCAGAAAGGGCTTCTTAAGCTTGTAAGTTATCTGGATGTTATTACCGACTGGTGCCACTGAAAGGGCGTGGCTGGGAGTGTGGCGTGTGTGTGTGTGTGTGTGTGTGTGTGTGGTTGTATTACTATACTTATACTTACTATACTCTAAATTTGGGGTGCATGTAAAAAAAATACGAAAAAATGTATAATAATGTATACAATGTTATTAAATGAACGTCCTAAAATACAGATGTCCTACTCCTCGCAAGTATAGCAATACAAACAAGTATGTTTGTGTGTGTGTGTGTGTGTGTGCGTGTGCGTGTGTGTGCGTGTGTGTGTGTGTGTGCGTGTGCGTGTGTGCGTGTGCGTGTGCAGGGTGTGACCTGCTTTACATGCGGCTCAGCACACGGTCGACAGATGGCAGGGAATGCCATGTGCCACGAGCAGCCCGACGACACAATCCTTCACAGCTGTCCAATAGGGTGAGGGCGTGCAAAAATAGAGAAAGAGAGGGAAGGGGGGGGGGGGGGGGGGTGATGATGATGGCGGGAACATGGAGTAAACATTCTCATCGCTCTCTCTCTCTCTCTCTCTCTCTCCCTGAGACCTCGTGTGACCACGCACACGCATCCCCAGCATACTGAGCACCATATTACACAACCACTGACT
This sequence comes from Protomyctophum bolini, assembly GCF_963924005.1. Classification (NCBI taxonomy): domain Eukaryota; kingdom Metazoa; phylum Chordata; class Actinopteri; order Myctophiformes; family Myctophidae; genus Protomyctophum; species Protomyctophum bolini. Next base: position 22,968,999 of record NC_137874.1, on the reverse strand, counting down.
GACACACAGTGAGGAGAGGATAAGGCCACAGCCTCTCCCTCTACGCGTCGCTCTTTTTAAACCGCTAAGAGCCCAGACCAGCACATCGGCATCCTACAAAACGTGTCGTCTAAATGAAGAGGTTTTTTTTTCTGAAAAACCTACATTTCTCTGTCAGTGGTTCTCAAACCTTTTCATGTCAAGGACCCCACCCAGGAATGATATGGTACCCCCCAATCTGAAAATATGTTGTTCCAGGGACTCCACCCTCCCCCATAAGCAAAGATTTGAGTTAAAAACGTTTGCTGGAAAATAATATACCTGGTATTTATACTCAAAGATTTGCACACGTTTTCACGATTTTTCAAAAATAGCATATCTCCAAGGTGACCTTGTAGATGTGGGTGGGTTCTACCCACTAAGAGCCCATTCTAAAAACTATGTCTTCTAAATCCTAACCTATGATTCTATCAGTGGTTCTCAAGCAGTTCCGTGTCAAGGACCCCCAACATTATATTTGGCCGTAGACCCACCATCTCAAAATATTTTGTTCCAGCAGGGACGCCCAGAAGCAAATCTTTGACTTTACAAAATGCACATGCATTCAAAGATTTGCACAAATGTTTAAAAAAATGCAGATCTACAAGCTCACCTCATGAAGCCTTGAACTCATGGAGATTTATTTGCAATTAAATAAAGCTACTAAACCTTATGTATGCGATATCAATTAATAATATAGCACCTCAATCTCACACACATCCGGCGGCTGCGGAAACCATGCAAGGCACCAACCTGCTCATCGGGAGCAGTTCTAGGTTCAGTGTCTTGTTCAAGGACACTTTGACACTAACCCAGGTGTCCAACTTCCTGGGCAACATGCCGCCCGTGCCGCTATTTTCTCAATGACAAAATAGCATTTGATTGACACATGCTCATAGATTAAACACTGCTGTGAAGGAGGACCTGCCTGGTGAGTAAAATGGTATAATCCATAGTCCCACTGGGGATTTTAGAACAGCGTGTGGAGAAAGGAGTATGTCACAGAATATGGTGTTGCTGGCTGCCAGCTTGGCATGCCTCTGCTTTGTTAGAATATACAGATTAAAAAAACTGTTTTTCGCTCTGTATATTTTGGTTCCTTTGCACTTGGATAAACTACTGTGTCACCTTTGCTGTGAATTCCATCAAACTATGTGACGCAGTCATGTTGGCTGTATCAAAGAGACAGGAGGAGAGACAATGGAAAGCTGTTTTGATTGGGATCTCACCCTCCCCTTCCCCCGTGCTGCACAGTACAATTATCCTGTCTGACGGCCCACGACAATCACACAGCTGAATGACAATGTGATATTCAGGTGTCACCGTCTCAGTGGGACGCCAGCGATCGAGGCAGACAACTCGGTGGAAAATGACAAGATTAATTGTAGGAGGTGGGATGCGCAGGGCTGTTGTTATGCACAGGCAAGCTAGGAAAATGCCTGCGCTCTGTCATGGGGGGAAGCACCCAATATATATTTTTAAGACAATACTGAAAGAAATTGTTATATTTAAAATCTGTCTTTGCGTAGGGCCCATTGGGATGTTAAAACGGCCCTGGGGATGCGATGCCCTTTGTAACTTTGGAGTCCATTAGAGATGTATTTTCTTCACGGCGAGCCCATTATGTGGAAACGGTTGCATAACGGAACACGTAGTGAGTGAGTGACATGACATATTGTACTTCTTCGGTACAGTATGGAGCAAAGTGGCCTGTGGAAAAGTTTGTGAACAATACTGTTCAAAAGCCATTTAACTAAAGGTATTTTTAAATAGTAAACAAGGTGACAGGTTGAAAGATACTACGAGACAAGATAAGCCTTTTGCATCTCTGTGATCAGAGTAGACCTTCAGCAAGAACATTAGTTTATAGTTTGGGTTTCTACAGATAACAGCGTGCAGTCAGCTTCTGTAATCATCTCAATATCAAAAAGCCAGAAACTCAGAGTTTGCCGAGTATCTTAGAGGAAGTTTCTGATGCGCATTAAAATCCCCAGTGTTAATCTACAGCAGCTTGGCGAGTGTACAAATATATATAATACAACCGTAGTTATGTCATAGATGGCTTCAGTCCTCACCCGAAAACTGTTAAGGTTTCATTTAGTCCATCATGTTTTTTAACCACATGAACCCTAGTGCCCTTATGTCACAATAGACACATATTCAGTGAAAGTGGGCAAACATTTGGCGAAACAGATGAAAACTCGTCAAAATCGTCAGTATGCATATACTGTTTACACTGTTTGACACTCAACAAAGTTCATATGTTATTTTAAGTAAGTTTACTTCTGTCTTCTGACTTCTGTCTGTGAGCCGACACATTAGCTCACACTTTACTTCAGTTTCAGGGCTTGGAGCAGTGTGTGTGTGCGTGTGCGTGTGTGTGCGCGCGTGTGTGTCCTTCCCTTGATGTCTTGATGCCCTGGGGGGGGGGGGGTATACTCTGCGGGCACAGCAATCTGCGCTAGCACACATAAACCACAGTGAAGCATTCCGTTTTTTTTTTGGAGAGTGTGATTTGCCAATCCGAGTTGCTGAAGCTGAAGTGACAAGCGATATGCAGCTGTGGTTGTTGTTGTTGTAGCCACGACGATAAGCCTTGCAGCTGCAGGGTCTCGCATAGCGTAATAACAACAACAGTGACCTCGAGGTATGTTAGCCATGCGATCGTAATCTTTAAAAAGGGTTAAAACATCTACAGGCGCCCGTCATGCCTCCAAACTGTTACCACACCAGAGAGCCCTTCTTGATGGGAAGCTGAATAGAAATAAAAACTCTCTCATGGTCCTGTGAGAAATGCATGAGTACTAGAGACCGGCCGATATGTCAGTCTGACTTATGCTGTATGTCGGTCACAATTAGACCTTTTTATCATCGGTAAAGGCAATTATGTAGCCTGTTTTTGGCATATCACTACAGGCAAAACAGTGTTACAGTGGTTAAATAAATAAGTTAAATTATAAGTTATATTCTCAAATAGAAAGTTCAAAACAACATTCTTCAAATTCATTATAGCATTGTGTGCATGCATCTTTGGACAAAACATCATCCGTGGTCTCCAGGACTCTGCAAAACCGCGATTCGGACCAAAAGAATTCTGGCATGGGCCATTGGGCCGGGACTCTGGTGAGAAGAACACTGGGATGATTGAAGCCTGGAGGAAGCTACAGAGCATTGTGTATCACTTAGCAGAGTTGCAGCCACCACGACAGTTAACTGAACTCCCACTGGAGTGGACCTGTCCCCCCGACACATGGGGTGTACTGGGGTGAACTCCCACTGGAGTGGACCTGTCCCCCCGACACATGGGGTGTACTGGGGTGAACTCCCACTGGAGTGGACCTGCCCCCCCGACACATGGGGTGTACTGGGGTGAACTCCCACTGGAGTGGACCTGCCCCCCCGACACATGGGGTGTACTGGGGTGAACTCCCACTGGAGTGGACCTGTCCCCCCGACACATGGGGTGTACTGGGGTGAACTCCCACTGGAGTGGACCTGCCCCCCCGACACATGGGGTGTACTGGGGTGAACTGCAGATCTGCTACTTTTGATGCAGATAAGAGGTTTCTGCCCCGACAGCAACGAAATACTAAAGTACTTCTTCCACTAACACTGCACTGGAGCACGCCTGGGACCCGCAGCCCAGCCTGGGACCCCAAACCCAGCATGCTCTGCACTGGGGCCAACCTGGGACCCCTCCTCTGTCTGTACAGCAGCACACACAGTGACAGGGCGGCATGGGGGCAGACGGGAGCGTTTTAAGTAAGGAGCGACGCAGGCCAGGCCAGGCAGGGGCACCTGGACCACATCCAGAGACCCCCTCCTCGCTCTCGCTGCGCAGCTTAATCACAACCAGACGTGGAAATCCAAGATGAAAACGAAACCTCGGAAAAGCTTGTAAACTTTACGAGGTCTTAAGAAGGTGAGGCTGCGTCTGTGTGTGGCGCGAGTGTGTGTGTGTGTGTGTGTGCGTGCGTGTGTTTGTGTGTGCGTGCGTGCGAGCACCTCATGCGTGTGAATACCTCACGCGTGTGAATGAGAAAGTATTTGGCAGATTTCTGTTAACATAATGAACTGCCTATTATATCCATTACGCAAAGCGATAGGGGGGCTCATTTTACATCAATCAGGAAAGACATTTATAGTTACGGGCATGACGTCTGACTCTGACCAGAATGGAGAGAGAGGTATTCGAAATGTGTTCTGGATTGCAGTGCTTTCTGTAAATAGCAACAATGTAATAGCATTTCCACCACTCACCTGTAGGGACACACAGGAGGACAGCATTTGGTCACCATCATATACCCAAAGCAGAGAGAGAGAGAGAGAAAGAGAAAGAGAGAGAGAGAGAGAGAGAGTGAGAGGGAGAACACAGAGGGAAAATTTCATCAGTTACAACTCATAAAGCTTTTTCATAAGCGTCTGTTCTGCAATAAACCAAGTTCATACATAAAAAAAACATTTCAAGGTACAAGGTGAAAGACATCAACAAGGCTCTGTTGCGTGCTACTCTGTAGCACAGCACAACGATAGCATGGCCTCATATACACTGCAAGACCAGCATAGTTCTGGTTCATGGTTCTCAAAGGACCCCCACATTCATAATAGGGCCTTAACCCATTTGAGTTTTTAGTTCCGTTTATTCGCACAATAAAAACAGTACAAAAAAAGGTAACATCAATAAAAGAGAAGTGTGTGCAGGTGAGAAAAGAAACCCAGGGAGGGCTTATATGTGGTTCTCACCAAAGATAATATACAAATAGTAATTTATATACAAATAGTAAGACAAAGTAATCAAACATTTAGGACTGAGACCAGATTCTAAATGTCATTTAAATCATGACAGTTTTCTGAAAAAACCTTATGTTTCTATATCAGTGGTTTTCAAACTATTTCATGTCAAGGACCCCAAAAATGAAATGTATTTGGATGAAAATATGGTGTTCCATATTTTCAATAAGCTAAAGTATGACGGTATTATCTTACTTTAGACATGCACATGACACTGTGAGATATGCCTGCTGCTTTCTACTGTATGTTGGACTTATGGTCCACCTACTGTACATAAGACCTGCCTCCTGTGTTTTGCTTCTAGTAGGGGTGTAATGATATAGTAACTGCATCGAAAAATCTAGTTACATTTCAAGAATTGAAGCATATCGATCGAAAAGGAAACTCAAAATATCGTATCGTTTGACTTTGTAAGGTATCGTATCGTTATGAAATGCAAATAATCGGTGTGGAATAGTTTTGCAAATAATTGACTGTATCAATAAGCATTTGTGTGCTGTATTTAGCAATTTTAAGAAGAAAAAATGTGTTTACATTTCCCATTCCATATCACTACACATGATCGATAAATGTGTGAATTATCTGTGTTTATGTCAAGGTGTGTTTGTCCATGTGTTCAAATATAATCCATGTATTTGCCAGAGAAACACTGTGTTTACTTTATAGCCCTAATAATAAATGTTTCCCTTAATAAAACCTGCCAAATGTTTCACATTTGTTACTGTATCGACGTATCGTATTACGTATCGCTGTTCAAATGTATCTTTACACCTCTACCATCTATCCATTGCTCTTTTTTATGTTTTTTGTGGCTTTTGTCTTTTATGTTATTATTTTAGTAGAGAGATAGATAGAAAGTGGACAGGAAATGGGGAGAGAGATAGGGGGTGACATGCAGTAAAGGCCGTCGGGATCGGGATGGGACCCGCGGCACACTGCCAGACTGGATTACCAGTCAAGGTGCCTGGACCGCTGAGCCACGGCCCAGGACTCCATTGCTCATTTTTAATCATGCACTGTTGGACCTTGTATGTTTGGTTTAACTGTGCCTTTCTGCTATTTCTGTTCTGTGATCTGTGACTGTGTTGTTTTCTTCCCCCGTCTCTGTCCCTTATTCTAATCTTCCTGCAACTGCAACGTTGAGAGCTCCACCCACTTTTCTACACCTGTAAGCATGCGATGCGACAAAAATAATTGATTCTGATCATCATCATCATCATCTCAGATAACCTAGGAAACACAGACAACCGCAGTGTCTACCCTTCACATCACCACTGGTGTACAATTAAGATGATGTGGAATGTTAAGATCCTTTTATCCATAGAAGGTAATAAACTGCATTGTTGGGATTATACACGAGTCACGATGACACAAGAACCAAGGGCAATGGAAGGAGACAGGAGAGGCGAAAACACATGAAGAGGCGCTGTGCCTTTCATCTATATAGGAAGTGCGCGTGATTGGACCAGATTCTACAAACGTTAAATCTCTGCAGCGCCAAAGCGGTTCTTCTGTTTGCTCGTGCAGTAATTGAATTTGTGCCGGCTTAAGAGATTAGCCCCATCATCTCAGGTTACCTCACACCCCCATTCAACACTGAGGTCATGCCTCGTATAATCTGGACTCCGTCTATACGTTGCAAAAAATGAACACGTCCGATATCCGGCTTTGTGGCTTTGCCTTCATGGGTTCTGTCTGTTGTACCAAACTGGTTAGCCTCGTGTAGCCAAGACAACTATTCCACAATCTCCGAATGCTATACATAGCAGTGGTTCTCAAACTTTTTCATGTGAAGGACTTCCACTTCCGTTGGGCCTTTGCGGTCACATACTGTAAACGTCAAGTCCCAACTGGAAAACCAAGTTAGTCAAAGCTGCATGGCTTAAAAATCTAAAATCTATTTCATATGACAAACAGATGACAGACAAAATGTCTGAGCTTCTCTCAATCTTTGCTGTTTTCGAAGAACTGAAACATAAAAAACTGGGCTAAAGGCACTGCCATTACGCGTTATGCCGTTGTCTGGGTTTTTTTTTTTTTATTGTGTAAAATGTATTGTATTCAGAAAAATCCCTTAGAGGCCATGGTCTTGGGAGAAGAAGGGGACTCTGTGCTGGAGACAGGAAGAGAGGGGAGGCCAACTTAGACAATTTAAACATCCCCATCCCACCGATTCCCACACGCCATTTCCTAGAGCACTTGAGCAAGAGCAAGTTGCATTAGCGTGAAATGCTCTGCACACGCAGCAACAACAATTTAAAAAGGACCAAACTTATGTATCTGTCCAAACAGGCTGTCGCCTTCCCTAAGTGGTCATCGTGCCCAAGCTGGCAGCATTCAAGCACTTGCGGGGAGAGGGAGACAACATTTACTGGGAAGGTGATGTTGTTTTATGCTAAACTCAGAGGTCATTGATCTTATGTCCACTTGAACCCTAGATATACACTACTTAGTTCACCCCAGGAGTCCCCCAGGGGTCTGTACAAGGTCTGTGCAATGTCTACGCAGAAAAATAGCTGATCTTACAAGCTCACAAAGCAATGTGTTGTGACTTGTGAGCTTTTAGATCAGCTATTTTCGCGGAATGTTCGCGTGCAGAGTATAAGGACGCCAGTGGTTCACGCGGCTTGAAATGTCAAGTGGCTTTAATAGCAGGCTGCCCGCAATCTTGATTGCACATTGACGGCCACACTTGGCAGCGTGGAGAACATTTGGAGCGAGTACATTTTATCAACATTCTGATGTGTGAAGCGACCCCTTTTAACCTCAGTAAATGAGTCAACAAAATCCTCACTGCAGAGACAGAGTAGAAAGCGGCCGTCGACGTCATTAGCATTCATATCGCAAACACAATAACAGTGTTCTCTCACTGCATACCCTAGTCTGAGTGAATAATGTCAAAAACATTTATTGAATTCAAATCAACTGTCACAAACAAAAATCTCCCAATGTTCATTACTCACTTTCTAGTTAAGTCAATAATATGTAAAATGAGAAAGGCGGGTAACGCAGTTTAAATAGAGTGCAATCTGGAACACTCCCCTAACATCTGTTCCAAGTTGCCATACACATCTTCATTCATCCTGTCATGCCCTTCTGTCAATAATACTAAGACTTTAGGCCAAAACGTCTAAATCAATGAATGGCTGCATCATCATTGCATCCCGGGCGGGAAGGAACAATCTGGGTCGGGAAGTGATTGGTCATCACTCACCCAACACCCTTGAGCAAGGCACTGCACCCCCAACTGCTCCAGTGGAGCTGCTTAGTGGCCAACAGTATAAGGCTGTGGTTGTACTGGTCAGCAGGTTTTAATGTGTGTGTCTGTCTGTGTATTTATGCATGCGCATAGCCTCTATATTCTGTCCATGCCACCAATTGCACCCATATAATATGAACGCTGCACACCAATAATTCACGATTGTGCCGAAAGTATGAACAAGCTTTATTGCCAAAGTCACAAAGAGATGCACAGTCAGCTTGACTAAAGCAAAGACGTACAGCTGCAAAAGATTGTATGTTGTCTCGGAATCCAAATCATCATCGTCAGCTTAGAGCAGGGGTCTTTAGGGTCTTTGTGGTGGGGTACGCATGCATGCAGAGTGATGTGAATAGGTTTTCGATGTAATGGATCCTGGGACCCACGGTTGGTCTTTTAGATGGGGTCCCATGGACATTTTATCATTTTATCATTTAACTCCCATTTCATCCATTCTTATATGGTTATAATATAGTTATATTCATGTAGAAAATGTATCTGAAAGAAATAAACACAATTCGAAATCTGACAATTGCAAAGAGTTATGCAAACCGTGCAAAGTATATGCAAACAAAGTAAATTAAATAGCACCAAATTACAGTACAGTGCTGAGTACATGAGTAGTGCGTCCATGGGACTCCCAGAAAGGTCCACGGATGGGTCCATTATCAATAATCTGTGTTTTGGGATACAAAATGCACCCTATTAGCATCACTGCATACCCCTCAGTGGTAAACACCCTTCTTTATGCTGAGCGACGACCCCGTCCATTGCTCTGCTCCGATGCATATTCTGACTCGCCCCAAAGCGAGACGCTGAGATAAAGAATCCCAGCGCATTACTCTCCATCATCTCACTGTACACACGGAGGATATTTATTTAGCCGTGGCTGAGCAATGGAAGCAATAGGGGGGGATATATGCAGTGAAAACACATTGGATCATCTTACAGTGAATCCTCTCTATATGGAATACACTGTGACTCTTTCATTATTCAAGTTCATAATCAAGACGCAGCTTCATGTTTTCTTGCACCTGACAAGATAAGCTGCCTGTATTGATGCTTCTGGGTAGACGCTGGTCTTTTCATCCACACACGCACGCTCACACACAATCACGCGGACGCACACACACACACACACACACACGCGCGCGCGCACAGTCGCACACGCACACACACGCGCACGCACACACAGTACTCTAAATCGTTTATCACCAGGAATGCCCTCACACTGCATAGACATCAATAATATTCTATTCTATATATTGTATTGCTAACTTTCTCAATCAAATGTTCAATCAATAACAAGTATATATCAACAAAGGGGTTCGTCTCACAACAATGTTGTGCAAAAATAGTGAAGATGGCCAATGCGTTGTGAGCTTGTAAAGCTTAAAAATCATCTAAATAGGGATTGATATTATTGATTATCAATATCTTTTCCCCGAATCAATTAGTTTGATTTTCATTCAAGAAGGACATTTTACCAAGGTACTACTGTAGCTATAGCAACTCCATTCTACACCGTTTGTTTCTGTGATGGTGGCAGGTGAATAATTATACTGGCGCTGCTCCTGGCAATTAATTGCAAAAAAAAGAAGAAAACAAATCTAAGAAGAAGTTAAACAGTGGCGATGTGATTTGCTACTTGTTCTCATGAAAAGGCCTGATTACAGCATGCAGGTTCTCAAAGCAGGGGCCGTGACCCTGCAGGGAGGCCTATCGGAAGGAGTGGAACATTTAAATAAATAAATTCAATCGCACAATATATATAATGCATAATGCATTTCTATTCAAATTCAATTCATAAGATTACTGCACTAGTTTATCCACTTTCAAAAAGAGAGACAGGAAATGGCCCGGGGAGAGAGACAAGGTCAGTATGTACTGTATATGATGTGTGATTATGAATCCCACCAACATTATAGGATAGGCCTGCCTCACCATGTGTCTGATTGGCTTTGTTGAAGAAGACTATGTGATATATTTTAATGCCCCTATAATATATACCTTTTTTATTATTACTATCAGGTCAGGGTTAAGGTTAGGTATAGTTTTACTGAGGTTAGGGTCAGGGTTAAGGTTAGGTATAGTTTTACTGAGGTTAGGGTCAGGGTTAAGGTTAGGTATAGTTTTACTGAGGTTAGGGTTAAGGTTAGCTTTAGGTATAGTTTTACTAAGGTTAGGGTCAGGGTTAAGGTTAGGTATAGTTTTACTAAGGTTAGGGTCAGGGTTAAGGTTAGGTATAGTTTTACTAAGGTTAGGGTCAGGGTTAAGGTTAGGTATAGTTTTGTTGAAGAAGACTCTGGGCAATTATGTGATATATTTTAATGCCCCTATAATATATAGCTTTTTTTATTATTACAATCAGGTTAGGGTTAGCTTTAGGTATAGTTTTACTGAGGTTAGGGTTAAGGTTAGCTTTAGGTATAGTTTTACTGAGGTTAAGGTTAGCTTTAGGTATAGTTTTACTGAGGTTAAGGTTAAGGTTAGCTTTAGGTATAGTTTTACTGAGGTTAGGGTTAGGTCCAGGCAAAACGAGAACTGTCAATCACAGCGACTACTGGCCAATCACACTACTGGCGTCAGAAGGTGTTTACAACATGCCCAAAAGCTACAAGAGGGAAGAAAGGGTGTGGTTTCCAGTTGCTACGGCTCGTTAGAAAAGAGCCTTGTGCGAAACCTGAGCCAAAAAATCCATTTTTCACCACTCCACCCTCTGAAATATATTACGGTAATTAGATAACATCCATTCTGTGCTGAAAGCGCAACTGTAATCAGATGAAAACATTTGAAAACGTATCCTGGGCTGAGTGCAGGAGGTATTTCATTTTGTTGTGGTCTGATTAAGTAACTCAAGGATATTACTGTCTAGACCAGAACGCGGCTCATTGTGCTCAAAAGCTAAAGAGAAATCCAGACTAATGCTGCTGTTTGTACCCTAGCTCCCCACGGCAACGTGTGGCGGCCTATTGTAATCAGTCCTGTCTCTGCGTGCAAAATGACTGGACGCACATTTTCCTGAAACTTGGTACCGCCAGTGGTGGAAAGTAACTACTGTAAGTACATTTTACTTAAGTACTGTACTTGTACTGTCAAATTTTCAGTACTCTACTTTTACTTCTACTCCACTACTTCTCAGAGGCAACTATTGTACTTTTACTCCACTACATTTATTTGTAAACTTTAGTTACTAGTTACTAAATAGTAGCTACTAGTTACTAGTTACAATTTTGGCATTTAGCAGACGCTCTTAATCCAGAGCGTCTACATAAAATGCTATAAGTCTACATAAAATGCTATCTAAGTCTACATAAAATGCTATCTAAGTTACATAAGTTGAGCCTTTGCATACACCTGTAAGGTCGCCGGGGCTACGGGCCATGATGGAGTCTGAAGAGGTAGGTTTTCAGACTATGGCGGAAGATTGGGAGTGAGGCTGCAGTTCTGATTGTAATGGGAATTGCATTCCCATTGGAGCCAGAAGGGAGAAGAGTTTGGGACGCGTGGAGCGTTGTCCCGGCGTCTTTAGTGAAGGTACTTCCTGCTTCCCTGCGTTGGCTGATCTGAGTGCGAAGGAGGGTTTGTAGGGTTCAATCAGATCTACAAGCTCACGCATGAGTGCGACGCATTGTGAGCTTGTAGATCTGCTATTTTCAAAAGATTTGTATCCATTTGAACATTGACATTCTGCATAATAAATACATTTTGATGCCAATACTTTTTTACTTTTACTCAAGTATTTTGAATTACTTTTACTTGTAACTATTATTTCTACATTGCAGTATTGATAGTACTTTTTCCACCACTGGGTACCGCATGAGTCTCCTGAAGAGCTGCTTAGTGGCCAAGCTCCCATGTTTTATTGTGTGTGTGTGTGTGTGTGTGTGTGTGTGTGTGTGTGTGTGTGTGTGTGTGTGTGTGTGTGTGTGTGTGTCTGTCTGTGTTTCTATGTGCAGGGCGTTGCTAAAAATGAGCACCTGCGCTCAGCTACTTCCTTGGGTAAATAAAAAAAAATAAAATAAAAAGATGATAATGGCGTGGGTGAGTGAAATCAGAGTGCAAGAATGACCCCTCTCTTTCAGTACGGGATGGACGCACGTATGCACATTTTGCAGTTATACAGTAGCACAAATGGAATTAAAGGAATTACCTCAGCACTCAAGGAATCTATGGTGGTTTTTAGTTTCTGCTTCTCCACTCTCTCAACAGCCTTGGTCTGCCAGACTCATATGACTCAAGAAGGAGTTAGTGGTATTAACCCAAGCCGCTATAAAACGTGTGCGCTCACCGAAACGAAACATCCTATTTCCACAGCCAACTGCACACAGGTGCCAAGGGAGTGAGAGAGAGAGAGTTAGAATCGCGCCATGGAGGCACGAGAGCCGCACTTTTGCTGCTTAAAATAGGTTATCAAGTGCGATGCAGTGAACTGCTCCTCTCTATACCCCCACTGAGCTGCCAAGATTGTGGCAGGGCAGTTAGTATGCAAATAGATCACACAGCAGAGCCGTGCACATCAGACACAGACGCAGCCCATACTCTGAGACACAAAGCCATATTGTTAGCCTCTCTGAGAGCAACACATTGCAGACGGTAATACAAACGGTGACAGGTAGTCTGCTACGCTAAATGTGTAAGCACTGTACTGTTAGGAGGGGGAAAGAATGTCTGAATCATCCAGTGATTGGGGGCTTGAAAGAGGAAGCGCTGCCTGGGAAGAGATGGGTAGACATTTTAGAGAAGCTATTCTGCCAACACGTATGAAAGGCTTTGGATATTGATTTAGTCCCTTGAGAGTGGCCGTCCTGTTTCTGGTCCAATACGACAAAGGCATAGATCAAGTTGTTTTAAATCTGTAAGAGACAGCGAGAAAGTGTCTGCTGACTCCCACATCTATCTGGGAGGCAGCACATAGCTTAGCGTTAATTATTGATGGGTCTCCAATAGTTAACTGACAACATTTAATGGGTACCGATTATGGATCTTCACTCAGACATTTGCAGTTACATCCATTTAATTGGCAGCATCTTAGTAGTATATCTGTCTGGCGTGAGTGTTTATTAATGGTAGACTGGTGGTTGGGATGGAGTTGCTTTGCATGCTGCTGATCTGGTCTAGATCGCACTTCTAACACACTTATCTATTGTCTATTGACATATATATTTTAAGATATTTTGTATCTTTACTTTTATTGTTTTATTGTGATGTTTTATTGCATGGTGTTTGAAACATAATAAGAAAGAAAGAAAGAAAGAAAGATCTATTCTAGAATCTAGACTCTATAGAGCGGATACGGAAATACGGATGCGAACTTGTCTGTACGTGTGAATTATCGGATGCAGAAGAACACTTTTGGGGACAAAAAAGTAAAGTAATAAGTAACTAGTTACTTTTGTCAGGGAGTAATATGTAAAGTAATAATATAACTTTTTTTTAAGTAACTAGTAATAGGTAATATATTACAGTTTTTGAGGAACTTTTACAAAACAGCCCATAGATATAAAAACCTAAGATGCCTCATTGGCTGCTGCAGTTAATTGGAGCGACGCGTATCGCACTGTAAGGTCGCTGCCACTCAAGTGATTACTGGCCAATCACTGGGATTTCCGGGATTTATCAATTATCAAAGCTTTATTGGCATGAGCAACACACGCTTACATTGCATCTGATTGGCCAACAGAGCGGCCCCTTCTGTGATCTTGGCAAGCTAGCTTCCGCCTGCGTCACCGAAGCTTGCCTCCCCTCGAAATACAGACGCCCCAGAGCCAAAGGAGGCACGTCTACCTTTCTATGTCTATGGTTTTAAGGGGCGAAGGAACACGCCGTTCCTCTCAGCTCCCTGCTGAACAGGTTGAAGTTCTCCTTTTTTCTGTGCACGTTCAAAAACGTTGGAAATCAAACCCCTTAATCACCCGCACAGAGCACAAGGAGAAGGGAGAAGTGAGCTAAAATGCCTCATTTGTGAAACGTACTGGCAACACATTCTTGGAATTATGACCCCCCCCCCCCCCAAAAAGCAACATGGAAAAGATGTTGAATGCTGCAGCCCTGACAAGACAACCACAATATAAAGTAGTGAGTCACTGTACTGCGATGTGTTAAGAGCAAGGAGGCTGATAAATTTAATACACTGCCTGAAAAAAAAAAAAAAAAAACGTCACGAGCAGGAATATGTAGGCATATATACAGTATATTCAAGCCAAGGTTTTTCTCTTTTCTACACGTAATTAGGTTTGTAATATTTTGGCCTGTGCCAATCGTTGATATTAGTCCCACGTTGTATTGTGCTGTAGTCCTAAAACCCAAAGTGAATCTGCATGGTTCCCTCGTCAGACTTCCAATGATTCTTTAACCATGGCGTTTTTTGATTCATGCACAAAATAAGGTTTGTGGTTCTGACAAGCTTAGGAGAGTTTTACATTTTCTTCTAAGCCATAAATTGCACCTGAATACACATTATTATGGCGTGTCTAGCCATCTATAAGGGGGTCGGTCGGTCTGCGTGTGTGCGACTGTGCGTGCGCAAGGCACTACTGTTGCAAGCCACTGGACGATCAGCACCAAATACATTGTGCACACAACTTTTACACATTATATACTTTTATTTGTATATTTAACTTCCAGTTCTTCAATTGTGTGTTGAAAAGCCAGGTTAAGTGTACCGATCTGTGGAGGTTATCTTGTTGAAATAAAATGAAGCAAATAAATTTTCAGAGCTTATTTTCTCAGTCTATCCAAAGCCACTGATGTCCAGCTGTGGGGACACATGGCAGACGGTGGTCGGCCCACATAATGACCTCATCTCTGCAGCACTCCATTCTGGGTAGAAGACTACCGTTAGCGGTAAGCCACGTTCGGTTTCTCAAGAGAGTGAGATATCGTTAATCTGTTCATCACATTCAAGTCAGGTGTTCTCAACTTTAATCCCCAGTGTTAGGTTTTGAATGGTTCTGGTTCCAACCCACCAACCTGATAGGCTATATACTCAAATAGTTCTCAAAAGGCTTTTCCACCAGGATTGAACCGGCCCGGTCCAGACTGCTCCACAATTGGAACGTTAATTATGAATTGTGTGGCCAAAACCATACCTATATTAAATTGTTCATAGGGTCAATATAAGTAAATTTATATATGACAACCCTTCCACAGTAGTGGCTTTCTCATATTTTCTATTTTTTTGCACATTTTCCTAAATACTGGTAATGCCCAACTTGCATATTTAAATGTACAATTTCAGAAAACTTGTAATACAATAAATCATTGTGTTTGTGTAAGTAATCAACTATGTTTCATGGTGATAACTATTAATTACATGTTTACCTATTTACCTAACATACATGTACAGTATATACACTATAGGTGAAAATAACAAAATGTGTGATAAATATGAAAAAGCTACTGATCCTATAAACAATTTAATATAGGTATGGTTTTGCCCCCTCAATTCATAATTAACGTTCCAATTTTGTGGTTCTGGCTCTAAGAAACGGGCCGGTTCAATCCTGGTGGAACCCCCTCCCCCTTGAGGAGGTTTCAGGGAGTCATACACAATGCGGGAGTCCCTTGACATGAAAATATTTCAGAGCCACTGCACCTGTATTACAGCTGAGTACAGACGAGAATGGTGTGATATGATACGTGTTCGAGTGTATCCCTTACAAACAGGGATAAGCCTGACCCGAAACCCTCATTGGGATTAGGGAAAATGCAATTATAGTGTATATGTTGTGATCAGAGAAGGATCACAACCAACAACCAACTGATACCTGGAATACAACCAGTATTAGTGGAAAAACTACTCCCGTTTTTTACTTTTCAATAGCCTACTGCAATGTAGAAATACTACAGTAAAAGTTCAGAATTCTACTTGAATAAAAGTACAAAAGTATTGGCATCACAACGTACTTAAAGTACTAAAAGTAAAAAAGTACTCTTTATGCAAAATGTCCCATTTCAAGTTTTCAAAAATATCTACAAGCTCACAATGCGTCGCATCACGTTAAAAGGGCTAGTTAGCACAATCTTTGCCAAGAATGCAGGACCTCGTTCTTCTCTCCACAACCTGCCTTTGCCAGAACGAGGGAATTCGTCTTTCTTTAATTTAATTTAAAGGTATATTCAATGATTTCACTGAATTCAAATATCACGTATTTTTTCTTATTCTTTGGATAATCCTCCCTACTATAAAGTGTGCTGACCATATAAGGAGTTCCTCCCTGTCCCCAGTGAGCACCTGGGGTAAAATAAACCATAGTTTCGGTTTGGACTTTGGGTGGCAAAGCCTTCATCCAATCAGGATGAGAGGGGCCTTCCTCCAATCATGATCGAGTGGGGCGGGCCTTGGTGCATGTGCTGTTGGTCTGTTGTACTTCCCCCACTGTAGAGCGTGTGCATGTGCACATCTTGTTACCGGGGCGGAACAGGTTTTATTTCCATATCACCCAAATCACTGAATGCTCCTTTAATCCAGTAATTAAAAATAATATTTTGCTAATTTGTCCATTTTCTGCTCAAAAGGTTTAGGACCTTATACAACATGACAACAAGCTAAGCTAATGCTGATGCTACTGCCAGCAAGTGCTGCCCTTCTTACAGCAACAAAAATAACGTATGGGGGTTACACCACGTGAGTAGTCAGGAGCCCTTCTTCTTTGGTTTTTCACGCATTTTTCTGGCACTGGCGCCACTGTTTCTCCTAATACAACACTGAATACAACAGAGAGACCTCCACTGCCGTCTTCTATTTGGGGGGTCTCCGAGTTGAACCTCAAACATTCATTCATTCAGCATATTTTTGTTTTGTATGATGGCCCATATCTCCTGTCTCCATCTGACTGTTCAGTTAAAGCCCACAGGCGAGCTCTTTTTATTCCATTCTTCCATCAGAATGCGTTTTGGCGAGGGTAGGGTTGCATCTAAATGTATGAAAATGTAATAAAACTTTTAATAAATCACTTTTCTTTGTGACCACTGCGCTCTAACTCATGGTGCGTTACCCGTTCAAATAATACAATAGAAATAACGGTGATGGGTCGCACACACCAAGAACTGCTTTAGTTGTTATTCTTGCATAGTGAATATAGACAAACGTTTCGGCTACCCAGCCTTCATCAGTGTGAGTCACACTGATGTATTGACTATTGTATAAAACGTTTAATAACACG
Organism: Protomyctophum bolini; assembly: GCF_963924005.1. NCBI lineage: Eukaryota > Metazoa > Chordata > Actinopteri > Myctophiformes > Myctophidae > Protomyctophum > Protomyctophum bolini. The sequence continues at coordinate 22,951,764 of NC_137874.1, read as the reverse complement.
ATGGGGATTCTAATTGCATTGAGCGGACATCCAACATGGCATCACTATATTGGGGCAAGTCGGGAACAAAGAATGCACGTTGGGAATTAATGGCACACCTGCACTCACTGTAACCGTTGTTAGAGTAGTTATTTATAAACCTGATCTGCACTCGCTGTAACTGTTGTTAGAGTAGTTATTTATAAACCTGATCTGGAATGACGCAAGTTGGGAACAATGCAAGTTAGGAATGAGGACAATGCAAGTTGGGAATGAGGACAATGCAAGTTGGGAATGAGAACAATGCAAAATGTGAGGTTGGGAATTCATGCCACACCCATTTGCAACATGGGACACACAGACAGACAGACAGACAGACAGACAGACAGACTCCATGCATTTACAGATATTTTACACAATAAAGTGGAATGTGTCTAGTATGAGAGCTTGATGTGTTCCCTATAAGCACCTGCAACTCTATAGCCTAATGTAAAAGTCATCATTGCTTGTTTCTGTACATATAATTAAGCAAATTATTAGCAGTGCATTTGCAATGCAATGACATTTGTTTTTAAGCGTCAAGCGAGCTACTAGATCAAGTATGACACTCAACATTGGCATGCACGAGTACAACAACAGAAATGCCTGAATAATTCCATCGTATTTAGGATGTTAACTCACACCTTTGAAATGTGCAGAGTTTGTGATTGCCAAACACGATGGAAGTGTCACATTGCACAAGTCCTTCACAGAGAGCTGAGCTATAGTACTATAACATATATATATATATACATATAGTACTAGTATGTTCTATTTACTCAAGCCTCGCTCTGTAGTCGGATCAGGACTTTACTCTGCCTGCCTGGGGTTTTTATTCCGGACCACGCAGCACGTACGGCCAGGAAATGAACACAGCATCAGAAAATAAACGGCAAGTGCTTCAAATTTCGTAAATGTTTAGAGAACAAAGAAACACCTTTGCTTTTCTGACAGATTAAAGTGGGCCAATAGCTCTCTTTTAGATGGCTTTTTAGAACGCTATGACAACAGCGAACAAATTACCCCAAGAAAGCTCTCAAAGTGCATACCACCATCTCACCATTTAGGTTCCAAAGGCCAAGAACAAAACATCCTGTGACAGTGGCAACAGTGGCAAAATCACAGCTATCTAGATTGGCCACGCGCCAGCCTATTCTTGGGCCGAGAAGCGTTTCCCTTTGGGGAGCAAGACGGGAAATAGTTGTGATTCCCATCAGTAGCCTGTCATGAAACAGAGAGTAATAGATTTGAGGGGGCCCATGCGATAACCCCCCCCCCCCCCCCCACCCCACCCAAACCACCTGTCACATTTCACACTGTGTCACTCTAGAAGCACTCAGTGCCCTCTGTTTCAACAGCCTTCGCTGTGACAAACACCCTGTCGTCACCAGCACGGCTGGCAGAGGCGACTGGAGAGATTATCAGCAATGCACCAAAATGAAAAAGCCAGATGCGGAGCCTTTGAGGCTGAGTTGTTGTGCTTATGTACCATAGTTTCACTTTAATATAGAGCGGCAATGAGCCAATTATACCCAGGGGAAAAGAACAATACTAAAAGTGGAATGCACCAGAGTAGCTTCCGGTATAGAGGGTAATGTATATGCGCGTGACATCCTCATACCCGGAAGTTATGTGGGAACACCTACTGAGTGGCAAAAAACCTACTTTCTGGCCTTGACAGCCCATACATCCAAACAGAAAAGTCCTATCTGATTGCATTAAACGATGTTAAATTACATGAAACTCACTTTGCCACTCAATATGCCACTCACTTTATGCATGCGCATACCCTCTATAGCTTGACCATGTCCTCACACAACATCTCCGGTTCCATTCTTGATGGAGGCCTGTTGTTGTCAACACTCTCTGTCTCTGCCCTTCGTTTTCCAGTCCCACTGGTAGCATAACCCTATACAGTAGGCTACCAGGGTGCTCTATATCAGGGGTTCTCAATGTTTTTGGCTGGGGACCCCCGGAAACATGTCTCGCGACCCCCGCCCTGCCCCCCTTCCCCACCCCCGATACAAACTGACTGCAAAAATAACCATAATAATAGAGAAAATATATCATAAATGAATACTGAAAGCAGATAATCATTAAGGAAAGTTTATGCATGTACTATATGTAAACTCTTCATTTCCATTTTCCAGCCATTCAGTTGCAAAAAAATATATATATATTAGGCTCCCTCCTGTTTTCACTAAATATCTTCGGTGAAAAATAGTAGTTCATGCTGGAGGAGTCCTGGAAGCTCTCCTGGTAAGAGCACATACTGTACCATATTAGGGCATTAACCAAAAAGTTTACTTTTGAACAAGTCAACTTCATTAGCACAAGTCGACTCCCACCAGAAGTCGAAAGTCACTGATTTACTGGCTGAACTGCACTGTGTCAGAGAAGTCAGAACAGAAGTGCAAACTTTAACCCCAAATGATCTTGTGTTGTACAATAGCGGCATGCAAAAATATCAAAAATATGCAATGAGGTGTGAGCTTTTAGTCTAGATCTGCAAATGTTTATGAAAAGTGTTGACGTAATCATGGCAAATAGCAAAAGGTTGAAATAATCGTGCCATTGACTTATATCGCCCAGGCTGGGTTCAATCCAACCAAGGCACTGTGCTGCATGTCATGCGCTCTCTTTGCACTCTGACTCCATCAGAAATACAAAGAAGAAATGATGGAAATATAACCTCCAAATAAATAAATAAGATGCTTCCAGACTGTATCCAGAGAGGCAATTAGACCTCAATATGAACTCGGAGGAGTTTGGATGTTTACCAAAACAAATCCAAAATAAAGACACATAACAGTTAAGAGAGATATTGTGGAACAGTTTTGAAAAAATATGTAGTAGGCCTACACTAAAACGATTTAAAATAATATTTTACAAATATATATATAACAAATATAAAACTGAATATGTGATCATTAGTTCATTAACCCATTAACCCATTCTGAACGGGAACCCGTTTTGGTGTTAGCGTCATGTTATGCTTTAGCTATTGAAAAATAGCAGATCTACAAGCTCGTAGCGCGCCACCGAGTGGCGCGCTATGAGCTTGTAGGTCTGCTATTTTTTTTGAAAAATCGAAGAACGACTGACATTTTTAGAATCTGATCTCAGGTCAGAATGGGTTAATCAGACCAGTGTGTGTCCAGTGGAAACCTTGTATGAATCTGATCTCAGGTCAGAATGGGTTAAGACGCAGAACGTATCTGTTTCACCTTAGCTTTTAACCACTTTAACCATATACAAGCTCATAGCATAGCACATCACCGAGTGCCGGACTACGACCTTGTAGATCTGTTATTTTTTAAATGGGGGTCCGGCGGCCAATTACATGCGTGCCTTGACATGAAAAAGTTTGAGAACCACTGATACGTTTTTCTGAAAACTGTCAGGATTTAGAAGAGATTTTGTAGAATCTGGTCTGAAGTCTTAATGGGTTAAACGGTGCGCATCGAAGTCTGACGCGCACCCGACGTCCACCCACCCACCCTCTAGGCAATTTAAATATAGGGTGACTGCATTGCAGAGCCAACGCAATTACTTTAGGGAGGTCTTTTATACTGGTACAGTCTCAGGATTTGTTTACAGAAGCAGTAGACGTGGCTTTTCTCCGCTGTTCCGAGCCCTGACATTGAATTTTGATTTCCCCAGGGCCCAGACGCATCAGTAGGCAGAGATCTTCCTATCTATGGAACAGATAACTCAGTCACACATGCATGTATCAAATGTGGTGAGTCAGTTTACAGTAACATGCCAGGCAGTCAGTCAGTGAGTCAGTCAGTGACATCTCATACTGGCGAGTCCCCGGGTGTGGAGAGCCTATACTCTGTAGAAAAAGGAACCATAGACAACAACGTTTCTCCCTATACCCTATTCCCAACATTCTCTAGGCACGTAAGGATTTCTATAAAACGATGAGTCAAATTGCAAACAGTTTACAGAAATCATCCAACAGACAAGATGAAATCATGTGAAATCACGTTTCGATTTCTCTTCAGGGCAATTTAACGGTTAATTCTTCCCGTTTCCCTACTCTGTTTGACGGACAGTTTGGGCTCCATTTCCGTCACCGCTAAACCACTTATCCCTAAACTTCTTTGCCTTTTTTTTACTATTTTGCAAAACCTTTTTGAATAGTTAAAATGGCCATTCTACAAGCTCACAACGTGTCAATGTAGATTGGCTAGTTGAACTATTCAAAAATGTTTTTCAAAATAGTAAAAAAAAGGCAAAGACGTTTAGGGATAAGGGGTTTAGCGGTGAGGAAAATGGAACCCTTTGTGTCCTTCCATCCTCCCATATGTCCAGCCTTCCATAAGCCTCTTGCTATATGTCTATCGCCACCGTCTCTCTTGGCTTGTCGAGTGACTCGAGTCTGTCTCTCAACCTTCTAGCTCATGTAGGCACACTTAATCTTTTCTACTCTTTTCTCTTTTTCGGCTGACTCAACATCGGCTGCCAAATGGATATAGGTAGCATCTTCAGCAAGCCTGTCTAGAAGTCTTTTAAAACTTACCGGAGATGCAACTTTGACAACTCTATAGCTAAAGATATCATCCATTATCTAACGAAGACTATTCAATACGTATATATCTCCAACTCAGTGCACCTGGGAGGCAGTTAAAACCACATGAACCGGGAGTGTTCATTTAAATCCTAAAATATAAAAATGGCCCTCGAGGGTCCAAAGTTCACAGCTACCGTGAACTCCATAATGCCTCTTTTGCGCACTCCCTGAAGCGAAAAGGGGCCAAGATTGGTAGCCTAATGTCTGTCTGTGGAGAATATCTGAAGAGGACCCCATGTCCTCCTTGGTTTCAATTGCTCACAGATGTTCCTTGCTTCAGACTCCCAAATCCCCCCCCCCCCCCCTCTTCTAAGATATAGTAAATAAAAGAGCTTGGCTGGATGCGAACCAGTAAATCTGAAACATACTACTGGAGCGCCGATAGACCATGAAGCCTTGGCAGGGCGGTGGCGGTGCCAAAGAAAACACGCTCCGTCTAATTTAACACTTGCAATGTGCTCGTCAGCTTGGAGCCGAGAATAATAATCGACGGTGCCATTCAAATGCGTAACGTTCACAAAGTACATTTCTACGGCAGCATGATCAATAACAAAAGTTTTTTTTTTAAAGTTAAAAGTTGGCATACCACTTGAGGTTTAGTTTTGGATGAGAGGGGGGGACTGCAGCCCGATTTATTCTTGGCCAGTGTCATGAGTTGACAATTGCCAATCTACAATCTACATCAAGCTACAGCAGCTGTCACCAGTCCAGCGCAACACATTTGAGCTTGCAGATCTGCTATTTTCGAAACACTGGCGCACAACCACACATGAATTAAGCATGAGGGAAGAGAGTTTGGTGTATAGATTAAATCATCCATACTGGAAATAAACATTTCAATACAGTCAAAGTTGACACGGCTATCTTTTGTACCATTTTTCTTTATTCCTGTCTAAGACATCGGACCACATTGGAAAGTGTTTCATTATGCTTTATGAGTCTATCCTGGGAATAAGTTACAGTATATTGTGTTGAACTTGAATAATAATTTTACCATATTAAATCAATCAATCAATCAACCAACCAATTAATCAAGGACTATATGTCTCATGAGTTATCAGTATCACTAGCATCAGTGTGGCTAGGAAATGACAAGAAACAATTATGCTCCATTATGAGTCAGCATTGGCCTTGATGATGAAACATAAAACTAGTGAACAGATTGGGGGGGGGGGGAACTATTAAGGAATCTGATGGACCCCTTTAAGTGACAGTTATGTTAATTAAGTTAACACTCATTATCTCTGGTGAATGTACTCTAGCACTTCCCAGGCAAGAAGAAATACTTCAATTCTTAATGTTCTCAGGGGCCGCTTTGAGGCAAAAAAAATCACAACATTCGATAAATCACTTTATAAACCGCCCTATTTCCGTCCAGTCTGGTTTATTATACCAATGAAACGTGTTCATGTTTCCTAATGATTATGAAGACATGGAAAAATAACGCGTTTTATGGTTTTATGGGAACCCATTCCGTTAAAAAAAGAAATGTATTTTGAAACTGTGTCTTGAGAGATTTAAAAGACACGGTCGAACTTGTAGTATCTGTGTAATGCTGATCCGAAACCCAAGTATTGTCATGTCAAAAAAAGGATTGACAGCATGGACAGAGGAACTTGTTTCCAGAAATGATGTGTCAATCACTTCCACTTATAAAGCAAAACCTACTATCACGATGTAAATTGGTCCATCTCTCCCTTATATCAAGCTCCAGATCGAGGTACACGTCTTAATCGTATTTCTGTTCAAAACTGATCAGGAACATTTTAACCATTATGCGTCATAGAGCCCTGCACTCATTCCATCCATCACATACTGTAGACACACTTCATGGGACAACAATGATGTAAAATTGGTAACATTCTCACATATTTCCATTCTCACATATAAGTGTCTTCAAGGTCACGACACATTGTGATGCGACTCCTAGCGAGCGAGCTTATGAATCGGAAAGCATAAAAGAGGGCATTTAATTTATGAAAGAACATGAAAGAATGCCATTTGGAGATACAGGGTTTCTCGCCAGACAAGAGACAATATAACAGTCAAAATGAAGCCAAGGGCTCCATGACTGAGCCTGTATTATAATTATCGCACTCATTAACTTCATTGCAAAATCCAGAGCTAAAAATTACAGACTGTATTCCCCTAGGTGATGGGATGCTCAAGACATTTATTGGTTGAATTCTGTCTGGTCAGCGTTATATCATCAGAAATTTATGAAAGCTTGTTTTAAAGGTTGCCATCTTCTTGTAGATGTGGCAAGGCTGCATGCTTCAGAGTGCTGGCTTAACGAACTGACAGGGGACCAGCTATAAGCCCCACGTTGCAGCCCTGCCCTGATTAATTAGAAACCTCATAAAATGGAGGGGAAAAAAGAAGGAAAGGGAGAGAAAAAAGAATTGGGAGATTAGTGCCCCTGTAATCCTCCTCTGTGAAGCTCATGTGCTCAGAAACTTGACCAAGCACAACAGAATGAGGATGAGTTGGTCAAGCAGACAGTGATTTTTCTTTTTGCAATCCTTAGTCCGCCAATGCGCCGTTGGGATTAACCGCAGGCTGTTCTGTTGTTCTAGTGAAAACAAACATCAGTAGTGTTGATGTTATTTGAATTGAGATGAAAAGGTAACTTCCAGTTGCTTGGATTTTGGATTAAAAAAAAATATGATTAAAAAACAAGAGTACTCTAGTAGTATTTTGGGTTTAGCCATCATTACGGCAGTCCACACGAATCCTCTGCATTTCATAAGAAAATAAAATAAAATAATCCACAACGTTATTTGTCAAGCACTTTCCAAAGCCACTCAAGAAATACTCTACGCGAGGCAGCGAAGCATAAAATCAAAACAAGATGATATAAAATTATGGGGGCAGACATGGCAAGAAAGAAAACAAAACAATTAACAGATAGAGGGTATGGATTGAAGATTAAAGGCAAGTTGTTTAGAGGGGGGAAAAGCACGTATATATATTTGTAGATGAGGTACTGATGGAGAGATCCCAGTGTCACCCCAGGTTCACTGCTTTGTCCTTCACTTCATTTGCTTTCTAATCCGCACAGAGCTCCCCAAAAAGACCACAGAACCATAACTCTTATACCGACTTCTGTAGCTGTCATCTCTGCAGACTAGAATTACTTCTCTGATCTATACAGAGCATGACCCTGAAAAGTGCTTTCGATTACTTACTTAATCACTTGTGTGTGTGTGTGTGTGTGTGTGTGTGTGTGTGTGTGTGTGTGTGTGTTCGCGAGGGGGGGGGGGGGGGGGGGGGGGTACAGTGGGCTTTCGGGGCTGGATTTAGCAGCGCCCACAGACAAAAGTCTGTCTAGAAAACTGTAATCTTGTGTATCTCATGGGAACCGCGTGGCTCCAGTGTGACCAGCCTGTGATGTCAGTCATCGTATGACATCAGTCATTTATTTCCATTTTTGGAAACCGTTTCATCTTGTATTGAGTATTAGCGTCTGTGGTGTTTTGTAGTTTGTCAGTCGTCTATGACATGTATACGATGAATGGAGCCAAATTTGGGCTAGTTTTCAGAACGATGACAGCCCTTTGACTTCCATTGTGAAGCTACAGTTAAATGCTGGACTCAATCAACGTGCACAGTGTGCATGGTGAACGGTTGAGCAGTTTGTCAGATTAGACTCCGCACAAACACATCCCAGACACACAGACAGACCGCCTCTTAGAGACGGCTAGACTTTTGTTGGACTAGTTTTGAAATTGATATAAAGTTGTGATTTTTGTTTAATATTTTTTTATAATTCCTTTGGAGTGTTGCAGCTGAGCGGTGCAGCCGCTCCAATGCACAGCTTTGTCTGTCTGTCTAGCAATTTGTAGCAAGGAATTGTATAAACTAGACCTGTGCCCGTCGTCGGCCATCGGCATACTTGGAACGATGCAAATTGGGAACCTACAGTAGTATGCAATACCTGTTTCAACAGTCTGTCCGTGTCCCCTTTGTGCTCTGTCTGTCTGCCTGTTAGGCCTACGGCCGATTCTAAAAACGCCTTCTAAAGACTGACCTAAGTTTTCTGAAAAACTTCAAATATGTATATAGCAGCATCAATTTTTTGTAATTTTTGAATACTGTACATACTGTACAGAACCCAAATATATAGGTTCCCGGCCTGAGGGGGTAAGACATCAAAAGGGGTTCCCGCCCAGAATGGGTTAAGAGTGCAAACTGACTGTGAAAAGTGGACTGGTTAAGTAACCAAATGGCAGGTGTAGGGTTGCCATGGCAATCAATTAGCTGAGGCAGAGGCTGTGATCCTGTTATCCCACCAGCTATCTACCAACCAGACTTTCATGGACTGGCAGGTACAGCTAGTAGTTGTGCCAACTCTCACATTAAAGGGTGAGACAACATCAAAGATAGTTCTGTGAACTCTTTTGTGTTGCTTCAATAGACAGCGACAGATGTGAAATTCAATTTCATGCCATCTTTCTGTAGGACTGATAGTCTGTCTCGCAAACCACTTCATATTTTAAGTCCAGTGATGTCTACTTGGATTGCATTATCGTCTGATTTGCATTACACTAATGGAGTCATTCTTTGTTCTTTATTATGATTAACCGCTGAAGCCCTCTAGGCTTAGTGACTTGGACCTGAGTTGGCTCTAAGTTTGGACCGTCCCCCCCCCCCCCCCCCCTCTCATTCACCAACAGTAGCAATCTACAAGCTAGCAATGCAACGCCTTGTGAACTTGTTGTAGATCTGTCATTTTTGGCCAACATTATGTAGCTGCTGTGGTTCAAGTGTAGTTGTTAACCCATTTTGGCCTGACCTCGAAATTAAAAAAAGAATCTTCCAAATCCTCCAGTTTTCTGAAATAAATATTTTCACGATTTTTCAAAAATAGCAGACTTACAAGCTAGTAGCGCGCCACTTGGTGGCGCACTATGATCTTGTAGATCTGCTATTTTTCAATAGCTAAATTATAACATAATTTTTAAAACACCAAAAGGGGTTCCCGCCCAAAATGGGTTTTAAATGTTTGACTTATTCTGTTTTTGTGTTATTCTAATTCGCAGCCTAGAATAAGACATAAATGCAATGGTGGTTTTCACTGTCTGAAACTACAGTAAAAAGAAAAGTGATGTCATGCCCAAAAAGGTTGCCCCTGTATTACGATGTACCAGGGTATTTACAAGTCCCAAAGATGTGATTTGCAATACTATTAAAAAATGTTTTTAGTACAGCATATTTTTTTATTGAACTGTCAGTCTGCCACCACCACCCACATATCATATCCCATCAGCCCACTGATGTGTCGTATAGGGTGTACTGTATCATTGGGTCCTCCAGCAAGGTAGGCTGAATCTGAGTCTTTTAGACACAGTATATACATACAGTATATACGTACGATACACATCCAGTGAAATGTCAGGAAATGGGATGGTATGAAAAAATAGATACCACCTAAGCCTTCTTCGTGGATCCGAGTTTGGAGGAGCGGAGTTGTCGGGTCAAACGTGGGTCGCACACACACACACACACACACACACACACACACACACACACACACACACACACACACACACACACACACACACACACACACACAGGCTGAGTGACTATCACCGACACCTACAGTACCAACTGTTCACTGTATTCTAGGGCAGTGCTTCCCAAACTTTTGGAAAATAAATTAAACTAAAACTAGTGAATATAGCAGCTCTACAAGCTCACTTACTCTCTTATAGATCAGCTATTCTCACTGCTTCTTAAACATTAGTTGTCAAATATAAAATTATTATATTTTTTAATTTACTTTAAAATGTATTTGATTTATTTATGAAATTACTTTGAAAAAAAAAGTAAGTTTTAGCTTTTCTGGGAATGTTTTTGTATTTGTTAATTTAAAACAAAAGATATACCGGTATTAATTAAAAAATCATTGCAGCACTATCTCTCTCTCTCACTGTTTCTGGCACAACAGCACCACTTTTGCCGCTACTGGTACTCATAGTCACATAGATGAACACAGACATTGCTGTTCCTTGGAGTGGTTGCACCACTCAAAAACAGAATGTAGTAGGAAACAAAAAATAAATGTGTCCACGGCCTACAAATGGGTCCCGACCCAGTGTTTGAGAAGCAGTGCTCTCTAGGGCCCAGGTAGAGGTCTGCTTGCACTGTGCTACTGCCCTTGGCATCCTGTGGTTGTCTTGCACTGTGCCACTGTCCTTGGCATCCTGTAGTTGTCTTGCCCGGCACAGAGAGTGCCAGGCAAGACAACCTTGCCAAGAGGTGAGACGGCCGCTTGCAAAGTCATGTTCATGTTCTTTCTCGACCCCCTCTTCCCTTCATTCTTTCCCTCAAAATGTCTTTGCCCTTGGCTGTGTAACTAATATACTGGGCACAAGGCCATTTAGATGATTGGTGCATCAAGTGCACTATAGGGGGTAGAAGGTAGAGGTGGGCCACAGTGACAATCCCATTCCTAATAGAAGGCATGTCTATGGTCTTGAAAAGGCCTATGAACTCTGAGCCAAGCTTTCACCTGTTGACTGAATCAGAAATGGACTGGAACGTAGCAGGGTTGGGTGGTGGGTGGGGATGTGGTCAGGATAGTTGGGGAAGGTGAGTGAGTCATGGAACATTCCTGTGAGATGGGGGCCAAACATGTCCGTTGTCTGTGTGGTTCTTCTTCCTCATATCTCAATGGGATTAAATTGGCTCACGGATTTCCAGGCAATGTCATGATTCATCTAAGAAAAAGGCTTTTCAGTAACCTTCCAGAAACCTTTTTTCCATGTTCATGAATATGAAACAGCTGCATATTTTCTGCCATGCCACATTCAGGCCAACAAAGTGGAATTCATAACTAATCATTTTAAACACATTATCACTTTATCTGGAACAACTTGGACTATATTAATTTATAATAATGTCTCCACTATTCTAAATGTGTGTACACTGCACAAAGCCATGTGAAATCAACAACTGCGTGCCTGTTGCCCAATACATTGGACATACAGAGAATGCCCCAATGCATTTCCAATGGAAGTCACATGGTTTGACACAACATTTTTGTTGTACGGCTTTCGGCTGTGTTTCGACTGCCCCCCTCCCCCTCATACAACAACAATGTTGTGTCAAACCATGTGACTCCCATTGGAAATGAATTGCGAGCTTGCAACAGTCAACAAGTCTCATGCATCAGCTATACAACAATCTGTTGTGCAGGTGTGAGTGAAGCCTAAGGGTTAAGGAAATCTTCGCAGATAGTGTATACGCGATGATTCGAAACAACACGCTTGACCACATTGTTTCATGACATGGACATTTCACAGAGAAATACACAGAAGACGTAGGCTATATGTTTTTCCCACACTACGTATAGGCTATATAATGATCCCCTCACAACAGAACAATGGGATTTTGGGTCAAGTTTCCCTTTAAGATTGCGTTTCTGGCTCTGTTAAAGTGAGCTTAATTACATTGCCCTGCTGAGGGTGACAAAACCACCATCAGCAGGATGTTAATAGGTCATTGCATATTTCCAAAGAGCAAGAACATTGTAAATCACTGTCTTCATCATTACAAGATGTCAAAATGTTGAAAAAGTGAAGGGATGGGGGACATAGGCTAGGTTCAGACTAGCAGGCCAAATCAGACTTTTGTCATATTATATCCAGATTTGAACGGAATAAGGTTTTTATCACGTCTGAAGAGCAAAGGAAAACACAATCAAGTAAACAGATTTTTGTGACTAAGATTTGAACCACATCCCTAGGTGGTTTGAAATCAGATTCAAATCAGAAAGTGTAGTCTTATTTGTTGTTGTATGACAGGGTGGGCTATCATAGATCTACAAGCTTGGATCACCCAGAGCTAAGAAGTTGTGATTATTAATTTGCGTTTAAATATAAACTTTGTGTTGGCACTGTCTTTGTCTACCTTGGAATAAATGTTGCGTGATGTAACTTTAGCCGAGTTACTTTGTTTACACACAGGCAGGCAGGCAGGCACGCACGCACGCACGCACCCACCCAGAAACATCTTGGCAGTTATTCAATTTTAAAGCTCGTCTCAATCTTATAGCATCACAGAGATAGACTGCAATTTAAACCGTACCTGAATTGGAACTCACAAAGGGAATACGGATGAATAAATGGATGTGATTCAACGGATCAGAATAAGATGTTTCTATTGAAAAGAAAATGCACAATATTTATTATTATTTATGTTGACGGAGGCACTGCATCTCGCCTATACTGTACATACCTTTATGGTGACATACCGCTTGCACAGCTGGCTTGTATATTTAGCTTTCCTTTTCTGAAAGCAAAACATGCCCATGCTGTGGATGTATACCAGCAGTTTTCTGTGACTGTGTCCTAACTTGAATGGGTTGGAGGAGACTGAGAACAGAAATATAATGTATAGCGCTCCACTCCCTCCTAGGGGGGTACAGGGGGGTAGAATGGGAATACTGAGGTCTGGGAATGCAGTTTCCATCTGGCCAAAGTCAATGGTCTTGGGTAACAGCTGCACACTTCACACAGTCAGTGACAAGTCCATTTCTCCGGACTTACAAGAGGCCCAATCAATAGTACTTTTGTTTCCAAGCATCTCAAAGACAGCATTATGTCATTTGTTCCCGCAACAATAGTACAACTGTAAATGCTATGCACACTTGCACAGTTCTCAGAGAAAGATTGACTGGCCAAGTACCCTTATAGAAGTTAAGAGACATTCTTAATGCATTGGACAGGATAAACAGACTTGTTTTCATCCAAGGAACTTCGGCACAGATAGATCACGTAAAATTGCAGCTTACGATTACGTCTAAAGATTTCTAATGGTAATCATCATACATATAAGTAAAAAAGAAAGAAAAAGAAATAAAAGAGAAAGAACGGCAAGAAAAAAAGTGTGAACGCAATGCGTGAATTCGCCCGCAAAAATGTTTATGTTTAAGACAATATCTATGTGGACAATATGGTGAGTGACGGTGAGTACTCTTTCTTTCAACAAACAATCTCAGTGAAACGCCATTAGAAACTAAAACAACACTGCACAGGACAACACTTGTGTCAGCTGAATATGAACAATTAAATGTTTCGTCCTGCCCCTTGCACCCCAAGACCTAGAACTGTTTAAATGTGCCACTGGAATTTGGTGAAGAACCTCAACAGAGCATGCCCAGACAGACAGAAAAAGAATAGAACTAGAAATTTATGAGCCAATTACACAACGAGCAATATCTTGTGACAAACATTTTCTTTCAACAAAACAATGGTGAAGGGTATAGGGATTTACAATTGTTAACATTTCCAAAGTCTGTGTGTTATGTCTCCGTTCGCTGCGGTGTTGCAGCAATGCAGTAATTTTTATAGGCCAACTAACTGCATGAAAAATGCATCAAAGTCAGATTCCTGGTTTCGGGCTGTTAGTCAAGCTATGCAGCAGAAAGACAACACTTCGATCTTTGCTTAAAGTGTTGACAGGACTTGGAAAGTGCGCATGAAGACATGGATACATTTGTTGGCCCTACCGACAGCATAAATATACCGATGGTGCATTCCATACTGAAACCAATCTCCTGCCCCTACAGCTCACACATTTCACACCCCCCCCCCCCCCCCCCCCACTCCCCCTTGCATTGAGTCCCATGGTTTCCAGTGTAACCCCTCATAACTATGGTAAAGGACCACCAACTGCAGCTCTCGTCTCCCATTACCACTCCCGCCGCTTGTGCAAACGGAAGAGGGCACATTTCACTAAGTGATATTTTTCAATATCAGCTCTGTGTGCTTGTACAGGTCTTACACAAACACACATGCACTCGCCTTTTCAACGCTGACAGGGTTCAAGGCCATTTTTCACTAATTCATCACCAGAAACCCAATGTTTGAGTGAGTGCAGTCTCACAGTGAAAGGCATGCGGTGTGGACTGAACAGCTCGTGAAACCAGATGCATGGGTTTATGGTAAACAGGATGAACGCTTTTGGTAAAAAGCTGGTTCTGATTGATTACAAAATAATTAAAGGGCCACTTCAACACTTCAACCCTTTTGCAACCTTATTGATCATTAATGATGTTTAGGCCACAAGAAATACTTTCCTGGGGGTTTTATGTGTGTAATATGGCTTTTTTGATATTTTAGTCGTGACGCTATATTCATGACCAAAAACCTGTCATGAAAATGTGGTCTCACTTCCTTCCTGGACTACAAAGTCAAACCTCCATGCAGCAGCTCCCCCTCTGCACAAGGAGGGGAAGTACACTAAAGAAATATGGGCATTGTAGGAATTCAGAAATCCAGTCGCACGCTAGTCAAACACACATACTTCATTATTTTTCTGGCCATAGTGGACTTGGAAAGTCATGCTACTGTTATCTGACTACACAGTCTCACTGCATTTGGATAACAGTGTGTGCTAAATGCTATGTTATTTTGTGTGTGTGTGTGTGTGTGTGTGTGTGTGTGTGTGTGTGTGTGTGTGTATATATATATATACTCTCCTCTTTGAGCGAAGCTCTTTGTTGTTAGCCACTTCCCTATTTTGGGCATTCAAATGTTTTTTCTAACAACAACAACGACAATTGAAATTGTGAAAACAGCAGATGGCAATGACATCATACAAAGAAGTGTAAATAGGGCTTACGTGGTTTACACGACAGAATAGATGACAATGTAAATGCAGGCCGTGTCAGCATGTCAGTGATTCATTGTAAGCCAGAGCTTTTCTTTCATAATGAGTGTTTAACGGAAGGGATGTGTGGATTTTATGCTAACATTTTGACAGCAAATTTTGACAGCAAATATCGATAGCAAATTTTGACAGCTAATTTTGATTTTAGTTTTAGTCATAGTCTCTTGAATACCGGTAGTTTTCATTTAGTATTAGTCACATTTTAGTCACCTGGAATGTCTTAAGTGATAGTCTAGATTTAGTCGACTACATATCGAGCTGTAGATCTCGTATTTTCGGCATGCAACCCAGTGTAAAATGAGTGACGTACTAACATTTTAGTCTAGTTTTTATTTGTTGACGAAATTGTCTTAGTTTTCATCATCTTAACGCGCCCCGGTAGTCGACGAACACTTTTTGTCATAGTTTTAGTCGACTAACAATAGATGCCATAACAATGGGAAGATTTCCATTTGTGTATGTTTATATCAAAAGTCCAAATGTGCTGCGTAATGACGTAAAGCGGCCCGAAGAATCTTGATTTCATTCACCCGTTCGATTCCCATTGCTGCATGTTCCTCCAAACAGAGCTGATGTTGATTACAGAACTACTACGTACTGCATGCATCTGAAAACATTATAGGTTAGAAATAAGCCATGTAGAACCGACATTTTTGCTTTGGTCGTCTGTCTCTCACTTGTAAACAAACAGTGTGTAGCGGAGCTACAAACGTCCCATAGCATGAAGGGATGCAACGCTCCCGAGAGAGAGAGAGAGAGAGAGAGAGAGAGAGAGAGAGAGAGAGTGAGTCCAACTGCACAGTTTTGGCAGCAAAATGTGTGTGGAGTTGTCATCAACTGAGGGTGGACAGAAGAGACAGGTATATCTGTCTGAACAGGGTCATTAAGTTGCTGTTATGTTTCTGTTTGTTAATTTATGTTCATTGTTACTGTATTGCTTGTTGTTCATTATTGTTGGGATGTTTGTTGACTTTAGTTTTGTTGTATGTACGCTTTGGCAATGTAAAACATATTTATCATGCCAATAAAGCCTTTTGAAATTGAGAGAGAGAGAGAGAGAGAGAGAGAGCAGATGCTACAGTAGGCCTAACTGTAAACTAGTGCTTTGCCTACAGCTCTGGTTCAGGGACCCCCTCAGACCCTTAAGAGGTTTCCAAAAGGTCCCCAGTAGAATGAACGATTGAAACACTTATCTTTGGGTCACCAATCTACAAGCTCACCGTGGGTCGCGATGCAACGCGTTGTGAGCTTGTAGTTGATATTGACTCAATGTTGACAAAACATATTTTGTGGGGGTCTCCCTGGTCAACATATTTTCAAATGGGGGTCTGCAGCCAACTATACATCACTTTGGGG
Organism: Protomyctophum bolini; assembly: GCF_963924005.1. NCBI lineage: Eukaryota > Metazoa > Chordata > Actinopteri > Myctophiformes > Myctophidae > Protomyctophum > Protomyctophum bolini. The sequence goes on along the minus strand of NC_137874.1, from coordinate 22,935,134 downwards.
GTCCTTGACATTAAAAACTGCCCTGATGGAACAACATGTACCCTGCTAGTGTTTAGAAGACACTAGCAGGGTACATGTTGTTCCATCCACACAAGCAAAGTACATAAATAATTCTGAGCATTATTTCTGCTTGGAGCAACGTTAAATCGTGCATTTAGTTTCAGCTGCGGATAATGAGAATTACTGACTATATGAGTTCATCTGCTGGAGGCCAAGCGTTTGGAGGGAAATAAAACATAAAAAATATGACCGTAAAGAAGAAAAGTAGGCATGAAAATTCCAATATCGGGACTGCCAGCAGAGAGGTGAACCTTGTATGACAGCACACTGCCAGGAGAGAGGTGAACCTTGTATGACAGCAGTGTGGCGCAAGTAGCAATTTGGAGTCAAAGATCAGTGTCAGAGGTGCAAAGAAACACGAGGGCTGTAAAACGCTGTGAGCTCAGGGAATATGGACCAGGAAAGCTCTCAGTCGACTGTTAATCAATGGCTGCCAACACAGAGCGCCCTCACATCTCCAAAGGCTAACCATGCAAGATTAACACGAGTGCTCCTTTCTATCTAATGAAGCCTGACAACATTACATACCAAACCAAACCAACCAAACCAATTACAAACCAAAATGGCCAGCCATGGCTTCCAAAAATAGTGGACATGTTGTTTTTTTTCTCTCTAAATCAGTTTCTCAAGCAGTGGTCCATGGTCCAACCAGTTCTCCGTGGTCCACAATTACCTGTGGTCCATGGGATCTTTGAAAAATATAAACAGTCTTGTTGGTAATGTTTGGATAATATCGAGTAAAACACTTATGTTATGATGGGATGTGAATGTTCCAAAATAAATTACAATGATATTCTATCCATCACTCAATCTCTTTCAGAGTGTATTTGAATTGTAGCCCTGTACACTATGAAAAAGGCGAGTGAGTGAGTGAGTGAGTGAATGAATGAATGAACGAACGAACGAACGAACACAGAGCACACATCACACAATGTACATTAGCTGTGTATTGCCATGTGTTCAGGATCCACGGTCAGTGCAAAAATCCTTTATGGCAATTCTTATTGTTCTCTCCTTGAGAATACAAAGGGGTCATGTGTAGCAGCGCAAAGGGGCGGGGCCGCACGGTTTATGTGGTGGGGGGGGGTTGCCGCTGCACAGAGTGCCACACCCCACACCACTATGTTAACGGCATTAACGCCACAGAGAGTCAATACGATGTGATCTCACCCTGACCGTAAAAGGGCAGGCCAAGGGGAGCAAATCAATACAATGATCTATAGAATTATGTAGTGGAAACTGATTGCGAAAGGCTGTGACATCATGCGACGCACGGACAGTCGGACACGGCTCATGTACTGTATACTAGCTGGGTGCTCTGTCTGGACGTATTGTTCATCTGTGGACAATAGTGGATGAATAGTCTGTGTATTGTCTGTGACACAACGGTCTGTAACACATCCTACGTTCAAATAAAGAGCACTGGAAGTCTTATTTTGCCATTGTACTGTATATGTTCTTTACGCACACCAGTTACCCACACGTTTTAGCTCGAGACCCATTCGTGAAATTAGTCGATGCCTCCCCAGGACTCAAGCTATATATAGCAGACCTACAAGCGTCGGATTGTGAGTTTGTAGATAGTCTATTTTTACTACTTCATGAAAGCGTTCCTTTTCTAATTCATGGATTTGAACAATAATATTCATTAAATTTACCTACGAGCGTCGGATTATGAGTTTGTAGATAGTCTATTTTTACTACTTCATGAAAGCGTTCCGTTTCTAATTCATGGATTTGAACAATAATATTTGTTAATTTGTTTTGTATTAAAAAAACCTAGCAATTTTTTTGTTTGTTTGTTTGTTTTAGTTTTTGGAAATTGCTTTGAAATAACAAAATGTAGGTATGTTGGTTTATAGGACCCCCTCTAAAACGAGATGCTGCATCTCAAGGGGCCATCCTCTCAATAAATTCTGACAAATTCTCAGGAAACTAAAATAAAGGTATATTTAGCCATAAAATTTGTTTCTACAGTGTTTGGGAAATAGTGCACTACATCAGACAGACAGACAGACAGACCTCAAGGACCCTTCACAGAACATTGGGATTGGGCTGTTATTGATCCCACGGGAAATGTTTCCATAGCAGCACCACAGTAAGGAGGATGAAACAAGAGGTAAGAGCAGAGAGATCTACAGAGAGATACAGACTAAGCGTTGGTCACGTTGTCCGACTACTACTAACCCTTAACTCAGTCGTAACCGACCACTTAAGTCCCCTAGCCTGATATCAGTCAACCGGCAACGTAAGTCAGTTTCACTATGTTTGCTATGTCACTTCCGTGTTTCCTAATCGCAGCAAGTAGACTCCAAGGCTCGACTGCATTCGAGTGATAAGTAACCTACTGGTTATTTAATTATTATTATATTAATTATATTATTATTATTATTGTATTAATTATCGAAACGGGTGGATTTGGGCACCAAATTTTTGTGATCAAAATGCAGAAGTGCTAAATCCGTGAACACGCCTGAATCGATTCATGGACGAGCACTCTGTGTTGTTGTTAAATCTCAGCTGCACGATCTTTTGCTGTTGCATGTATTTCACCCGCCTGCAGTTCCAGCTTTGGCCAGTAGGGGAGGGCATGCTTCACCGTTTCCCAGCCGCTCTGGGGGCCTGGTTCCAACCAACCGCTCTGTCTAATGGTCGACATATTATGCCCTAACAAGGCGACATATCTCCAGGGGTGTTTATCGAAGAATATAAATTTAATTAAAAATGAATAGATAATTGCAGCCCTACATAACTCATTAGAAGAGGATATCAGATAAACAGAGATAGGGCAATGACACTAGCCGTCTGTCGGGTGGAAACCTCTTTGTCCAAAACTATTACTTTTCAGGATTCAAATAAAATAGAAGTAGCTGATCTGTAAGCTCAAAAAACATGTGGCTTTGCGCCACATTTTGACCTTGCAGATCTGCTACTTTTGATGCTTCCGTGTGACGTAGTATGATGAAGTAGGGCGTTGAATTTACGAGAAAAAGGTTACAATATTATGGAGATAAGAGGTTTCTTGCCCGACAGCAGCCCATTTAATATGTTCTGTCCTGCTGACAAGGCCATCAAGCGTTAGGACCTCACAAGGACACGTATCCTTCTACAACACCTCTGTGACTCGCTGTCCTCATTTCATTGTCCTTCTTCTTGTCCCAGACAGAGATTCTTGGTGCGGCACTAATGCAATTTTGTTTCTCCCCAGCAGTGGTGGAGGAACAAGTGCTTTCTACTTAAGTAAAAGTATCAATAGTACTACAACATGTTGCATCGTGGCTCATTGTGAGCTTGTAGATCAGATATGTTCGCATAAGCTATATTATATTGTGCTTAAGTGCTTAATATATATATTTTACTAATAATTTATATCCGCAAAGTACAAGATTTGCCTCTGAGATGTAGTGCAGCATAAGTATCAAAACGTTGAAATACTCAAGTAAAGTACATATAACGCAACTGCACTAAACCCATTAAAACCAGGAAAGCAGCTGTGTCATTTTAAAGTTGAGCTTTGGCTATTCAAAAGATAGCCGAAAAATCATTAAAGTGACGATAACTACAGATTTAGAAGGCCTTTGTAGCAATATGTGATTACGAAGCCTAAAAGTCCAACTGAAATACAAATTGTAATGTTCCACTGTTCAATTAAAAGAAACAATTAAATTGTTAATCACCATCACAATTAATCATCAACTTGTGACGATTACTTTCCACCACTTCTTCACAGCCAATAGGGTCGGCAGTAACAGGCAGCAACAATAACAACAACAACAACTGAATCATCATAGTCCACAGACACATAGGTATAAGTATTGAATAGCCTGAAGGGAAATCTCTGTTTTGTAGGCTATATTTATTTTTGGCAACAAAAGAATAAGTATCTGGTTTCAGCCCAGCGTATAGGAACTCTACTACTGGAACAGTGTACTCTAGGAATAGCTGGGAACATCTGCAATAATGAGTCGTGTAGGAGCACGCACACACGCACACACGCGGGACGGAGCGGTGGAACTGACCACCCAGGGCCCAAAAGTAGCGGGGGCCCTCAAAATGTAAAGTCTGGACGACATTTGTTTGCTTCGGTCTACAATCTTTCATTTATCAGTATTTGCAAATACATACAGTATCGTCTGAATAAGTAGGTTAAGACTGGACCCCTCCCTGCCTTGATCGAGTCCGGTGCCCCCCTCCCTTTTGCTAACACGCAAATGGTTCGGTCCACACCTGCACTAGCATTCGATCATAGTACAGTGAGTGCTAAGGCTAATCATGCTGACTGCAGGATGTACTGCTAGATGACATGGCTTTCACACAATCCCTTCCCCCAAGATTAGAGCCAAGTCAGGGACACTGGGACAGAGTACCAAAAAAAAGAAAGGAAAGATGAGTTTCCTACGAGGAATAACTCATGGCCACACAGTGATTCGATTATAATTGGCTATAGGGCAAAACTGCTGGACTTAGCTGATGTATCTATGATTTTACATGGACCAGTGTTTTAGCCATTGCCTGCAGCACCATAACCAGGTTTGTCATTGCGTTTTTCATTAAACTATAATTAAAGTTGGAGTCAATAACTACGTCTTCAGTGATCCAACGGGGATGAGAGTCGTATCTGCAATGCAGTACAGTACAACGTTGCACCCTCATTATATGTTACCTTAGTTATGTGTAGCCTACTTTAATTTAAGTTACCTAAATTCTTGTCAGATTGTCATGTTGTTGCGGATGCTGTATGTTTACAAACGTATACTTTTAATTAATTCCCCTTTTGAACCACCATAGTGTTTGGATCCATAAATAGATGAAAAGGACCGCAAACGTGACAGACGTCGGTATGCTTATTAGTAAATATAAGCCCACGTTTCTTCTCATCTCATTGATGAATCATTTTTCAATGATTTTTGAGAGATGGGAAGGGGGCCCATGCACATAGATTGATTGGTACGGAGCCCAGAAATGTGTGCTACGCCCCCAAGGGGGGGGGGGTGTGTGTGTGTGGGGGGGGGGGGGGGGTATTGGACTGTGTGAACAAACGAGGCCATGAGAAAGAAACAAGAGGAAAGGAGAACGAAAGAAAGGTGAGAGTGACCCAAATGTGTTTCTGACTGATGATAAATAACAGCCCAGAGCTGTTGCATGGACTGAAGAAAGCTGAATCATGGAAACGCATGCGTCAGCAACTGTAAGTTCACAGTCTGCATGCATGTCTGTCTGTGTGTGCTTCGTGCGTGCATGCAAGCGTGTGTGCGTGCGAGCATGCCTGTGGGCCATTGTTAGCACTGTTTCCAGTCTTCTTGGCTCGGTATCATCTCTAGGCCCCCTTTGGCACCAATCTGCCAGGCTGACTCACTGTCCCAGGTGAAGCCGAGCAGAAGAGATGGTGCCCCCACCCCCCCCCCCCCAGGGGAGCCTCTTAATTCGGCCATGTGTGCACTCTGCAGTGGAGCAGTGTCTCCTAAGCGGCAGTGTGGCTGCAACCCTCTGTCCCCTCTGGGGGAACAATGCGCGGCACACTGGCGCCCCAACTCACCTGCTTGCCACTCTCGGGAGCGGCCACACCCTGGCGAAGTGTGGCGTATGTGTGTACGTGCACAACTATGCCTGGGTGCACGACTGCACGTGCGCATGGTTGGTGCTGCTCACACATGAGACACACTGGACCCAGCGGTGACACACACACACGCGCACACACACACACACACACACACACACACACACACAAGGCCCATGCAGCGCGACAGCGACAGCGCATAGCTATAATTTATGACATTTTCCTCCTGAAATATTAAATCACCCGAAGAGGGAACCCGTGTATGCTGGGAGTGCAGACACACCGGCGCTCTCACATCTGCGGAACCGCCTCCCCAGAGCACCAGCACATCAGGAGACAACACCCCCATCCCAGACACCCCCACCTCTTATCCCCTACTGTCATGGCTGTTTTTCCTCTCCCCTAATTGGGTTGTGTTTATGTCCTGATCATGCACAACGGTTTATTTGTGCTATTGTCTCATCTCGTCCCGTCCGTCCCCCCCGTCCCCCCGAGTGTAATGGGGCGACTCGCCCGTTCATGCGCCGCACACACGTCAATATCGATTCCGCTCACGGCATATTTCATCCTAGCTAACCATTTTCCTTTTGAATCGGGGTGTGAGTGTCAGTGGGGGTGTTAATGACATCAAAGGAATGGCAAATACATGGTCGGTTTGCAGTGTTGTCCTCTCAATCTCAAAAACGCTACAGAATAAACCTGTTGACAGCTACATGTCAGAGCGCTGTGCTGTCCCAAAAGGTCAGCCCTGAACGTTTGTCCACTTCCACATCTCTGCTCGCCGTCAACATGACCTATACAACAATGCCGGTCCTTCAAGGTAAAATGTCAAACATCAATAAATACACTATTGTCAAATATGTTAAAGGCATGTTGAACTTTGGTAGAATCTTGGGCTGTACAGCTACCCGGGCGGCAGCGGGATATATATATATTTTTTTTAATCCATTCTGTGTTCTGGAACTGTAAGTGGTGTTTTCCGTTAAATCGTTGTATGGCGAAACATGCCTTTAGCACATAAATGCCAATAAAAGAAAATACATAATTTTGGGGAAGTGGGAGAAATAGGTAACCTGGGTTCCAGCCTGCTTCACTGCGTTCCCTGATTTGTTTTGTCACTCCGCTACTCAGTCTGGCCACTCATATTTCTAATGTCACGTTACGTAGCCACGTTGTTGCTGATACGTCATGAGCCAGCGCCACTGACTCTGTCCATGCTTCTCACTGTGAGACTCCACTTGACCCGAGAGTAAAACCTATGGTAAAAACTAAAAGTAAACACAAATTCTATTCAGTAGTCCATTGTCAGATTGAGTAGTACAAAGAAACTGACGGCTGTGCTGTGTGAGTTTAGTTTAGTATCTTGCAGGGCAACAGCAGTAGCTGCGCAGGGCATATTAGCATGCCCATATATGGGCAAAAATACTGATTACATCAGGGATCTCCATACTGTAAATTGGGCATAAAAGGGACAAGGACCGACAGAATATGACCTCTAAACCTCTCATTTTAAAAACTAGAGCGGTGCCCGTGGGGACTCTACAGCGGTGCCCGTTTGGGAACTGGCCTACTTGGAACGACGCAAGTTGTAAATGAATGCCCCACCGAGATATTATGTCAGTGACCCTTTTATGCCCATATATGGAGTTCTTTGTCAGGCATAGCCAAATATGGAGTCTAATGCAGACGTCAGAATGATGTCAGAACAGGCCAGCTCTATATATGGACCCTGATCCGGGGACCTGTCCAGAGCCCGGGCAGAGGCCTTTTTGGGGCGGGTCTGGACAACCGTGGGTTCGACACCGGGCACTGTGGTGACGTGGAACGCGTGTGTCGAATTTGTCAGTGGGGCGAACGGTTCTCTAGTTACATGGATTACACACAGACAGACAGAGAATTGGTGCATTTATAGATAGATATTCAAATGTACGAGTAAGACGCGCGAACGCGGGAAGCGAACGCACTCAGCTCCATATATGGGCACAAAAGGGGCCAGGTCCAAAACAAACAAATCACTGGCCCCTTTTGTGCCCATATATGGAGCTGAGTGGACCTGGCCCCTTTTGTGCCCATATATGGAGCTGAGTGATTGCTGATGCAACACACTCCATATTTGGATAGCGGGACAGACACACGGACAGACACACAGACATGATCTGCTAGGTCTCATAGTAAGTGCTCATTGCATTCGCAATAAAGTAGTGAGAATTGCTCACTTGTAGATCGTCTACTTTTGTGTGACATTCTTGCATGATGAAGTAAGGCATTTACCAAAAAAAAAAAACATGAAACATGTTGAAAGATACGGTTTCTGTCCGACAACGACTACTTCCAGTTTGCCGATGGCAGAACACAGAAGCAACAGATAAAGATGATGGTGGACAATATTTAAATAAATCATGGGCAGTTAGCTGCCCAACTTAAGGTTCTACCCTATCTCTGCCAAATTTGTGTAGATGTACACACAGATCCACCACGTGAAATCAGAGAGGCAAGCCATCAAATGTGCATCATTCCAGCAGATATACAGTATATAATAGTTCCATCTGCCAAGGTTGGTTAAATAAGTGACAAGAAAACTTCAATATACGGAACAGCCTGCATATCAGCCTATCAGCAGGAGATGATGCATAATAATGTGACTTTTTCTATGTGTGGCACCATTTCCACTTTCCACTTTCTACTAGGAATGTATACTCACTTCATAATTTGGCACACGATATTGAACTTCGCAAGTTCACAGTAAGACACCATTTTTATGAGCATAATCTCATGGAAAAAAAAAATCACACAAGGCATACAAAATAGCCCAATTCACACAACTGGTCTGTTTTTTCTTTTCTTTTTTACTTCTCATTAAATGTTAACAGATGCAGCTTAACTTCTAAATTATGCTCTATATGATTATAATAAATCTCCCAAGGAGCAAGATTTTGAAATACACATTAATATTTGTTTCATGTGGCATATTATGCAGTCATGATCTTCAACAAAGGATGAATAAAATAACTCAACTCAAATGTGCTCTAGTATCTGATAATTGAACCCAACATGCCCTATTCCAAAAACAACATTGGTACTCAGCCACCCACCCACCCACACCACGCACGCACGCACGCACGCACGCACGCACGCACTCACTCACTCACTGTCAGTGGACGATTGCAATACGTCTTTTCATCATCAACTGAAAATCCCCAAATAAAGTCGTATACAGGAGATTTAAAAGATAACAGGGTGAACTAACTACCCAGTTCCCATTTCATCACAATCCATTCCATTATGGTCCTACACAGTCATCTGTCAAGCCACGCTGTGCGTGCACACCCATAAGTGTGAAACCTCTCCCCGGTGTTCAAATAACACCAACCACCGGAGACTATTTCATCCCCGTTGCTGAGAGATTGATGCAACAATGTCGTCTTCAATTTACGACAGCCGTGTCAAACACTGCTCAAAGCACAAGGAAAATAAAATAAGTTAATTTAAAAAGCAGCAAACATTGAATCAGCCCTTGAATAGCATCAGTGATACGGACATAAATAAAACGATTCTGTACAAGGTACAACCTATCAGTCACTTGACGACTTATGGCTACACTGGTATGTTCAGACTGGCAAGGCCAAATGCCACTTGGCCTTCCAGATTGGAATATTTTTTTCTCTTCTTTTTTTCATAGTCTGAACAGCAAACTAAACACATTGCTGATCAACTTTGAACCACATTCCTAGGTGGTTTTATGATTCAAATTAGATTTAACTGCTCTGGGCACTCGGACACTGACCGAAGAGCCTCATTTATACTTCATTGTGACATGCCGAAAATGGCCAATCTACTATCTATCTATCTATCTATGACATTGTGTATAGGTAGACGCAAATATATGGTGCTGTCTATTTAGGTTGGTTTCATTCATAAGTAAGAGCATCAGTAACCACTCGGTCCCTCAGCAGTGTTACTGTTAAGTCACGTGTGTTCATGTCTATATTTATTCCTGGGGAACATTTGTCACTGGTAAACATCAAGGACTGAACTGAAACATATGCTACTTTATAATTGACACGTTCATTTTATGTATTTATCTTTTGCACTTGAGCATAGTTTGAAGGAAACATTTTTGCCTCAATCTCAGCAGCATGTGGACTATTCTTTTTAGGCTTTGTAGCCTAGGAAGGGACATCTTCATACTCCGATACACAATATCCCAGGAACCATTACCTATTGCACAGTTTCATAGTGTCCTCCTGACTGCTTACAATAAAATGCATAATCAAAAATACACACACATCACACTATATGCGAACTCAATAATATCCCTCTGAAATGCTCCCTGGCCCTGCTTCTCTGCTGGCTCGTTAGGTTGCCGGGCAAACGGAGCTTCAAAGAGCACAAAACAAATTACATCTAAACTCGGCTCTCCCGACACTGTCCAATAGTGACATTTCACTCTATCTGCTCTTTAATGAGGCTTCCCCCTTTTGAACACGTAAAAGTTGATATTTAAAGCCGAGCGGCCTCAGGTGAAGGCGCTGCGTGCTGGGGTGGGGATCATCTAATGGCTTCCATGGAGGAACAGCACTAAAGGGACTCTTGAGGTCAGCCTCAAGTAGAGAAGAGCGGATCTGACACGCAGGTAAGGGCTTATTTCTCCTCAAGCAGTAGCAGCAGTGGCTCTCGTATATAACCCTGTCTGCTGCTTTTCTGACAAGCTGCTACAAAATCGTTGCTGTCGGGCGGAAACTTTATTATGACCGACTGTGAGCGTTAAAGCCACAGGCAGACATAATAGAGGTGTGCATTGGCACTGCCCTCACAATTCAATTCCATTACGATTCACCAGGTAACGTATCGATTCTACCATGCATTGCAATGCATCACTTTTCTGTATTACTGCACCAACATGGAAAAAGTTTCATCAGTCAGTACAAGCAGTCAGATATACTGAACATTTTTTTTAAATAATTTTATATTCGATTATGTCACATTGGTGCATTGCAGTGCGGCCGAATCGTGATGCATTGCTGAATTGATTATCTTTTTCACCACCACATTTCACTTTCAACACTGCATCTGGGTTTTGGACACGACATTATAGGCAGAAATGTATACATATATCGCCATGTTGGCTTGTAGTGGACAGACTGGACACAAAGACATAGCCCTGGATGACCATAACAGGTCTGTAACTCTGACAGTAAACAAAATACAAATGGAACCAAATGGATTCATAATGTGCCGTAGTGTCATACATATTCTGAATAAAACCTGGAGAATTGACTTGACTTGACATTCAGTTATTGGATATTAGGATCAAAATAAGAACATTATAATCTGTGTAAAAGAGAAAATCAAAAAATGTGCCACGGACAAGGCCTAGTCTTGGTCACAGACACATTTGTCAGTGTACTGCAGCAGACATATTGATGACCCTTCCAGGAGTCTGGCCTTATCTGGGCCAGGTTCCAATCACCTTTGTGCTGAGCTTATAACAAATTAATATGACTTTCGACTAGTGAAATTCATACTTTTCATTCAAGGTCAGCCCTGCTTTGCCTTTTGTCAATATTGTGTTCAGTTTGTGATCATGCTGATTCTTATCTCTGCCTCCGCCGATAAGCTCATCACATCCATTCCAAATGAATGCCAACGAGCAGAGCTGGAGATACCGGAGGTGACAAACCATTCGGCCCTGTGAAGACTTTAGAGCTTCTGAAGAGAGCTCTGGACTCTTACTGTGAGAACAGAGTATAGCATTCCCGCCATGCCAGGCCACACTGCACGCTGTGTTAAGCTCAAGCAGAGCTGTGATTGGTCTCACATTTCTTAGTTTCTTTTGTCTTTGGTAATAGAGCTGCTTCTATTCTCAATCTTGCCACTGTTGACTCCCACCACCAAGTCATAATATTGCTATTATAATGTGCTCCCTTTTCTTTCTTCTCTTTTTTAAAAAGGCTCTCTGCTAGTGGAATCATAAAGCGGCCGATCTTGACAGTAATCTGGTTCTGCGGGGGTTCAACTCCTGGACTGAAAAGATCTCATTGAGCAGGATAGACAGTAATGATGAATAGAGTGTGACATTAAAGGCTACTATTATAGAATTAAACAGTTTTGGGAGGGCCATTAGGACAGACAGCCACTCGCATTAACAACAGCCTGCCAACGTACAGAGGCATATAGCTGTGCAATAATGGGTGCCGTACTTTGATATTGATAATGATGAGAAATTAATGCATGGACATTCTGAACATGCTGGATGGCTTTCACCCTTATCAACAGTTTGTTTTTCCTCTGGTCAGGTCGGCATGTTCTGGAGTCTCTGGACCATATCTGACCTGTCACCTATGTATGGATCCACCCTCCGCCTAATAACAAACAAGGACTGTGACAGAGGGCACACCAGGCCACTCCACTTCGGGCCTGCATCTATATTTTATATGAGCGTTTAGCATCAGGTAGCTGAAAAATCAAGCACATTGATCGAGCACCTCTTTCTGACATTACAATTATCCCGCCTCAAATCGTTATCCATTCATGCTCTGTTGCCCATTTTCCTATCGGAAGATAATAGAGTAGACTATGCCCAAAGCCATTCTGTCACACTGGGGGGAAAAGAAAGTTCCTTCTCCTGCACTCAATTGGTCACTGCGTCCATCACGGCATGCAGCGATCGAACTTCAATCTCTGTTCAAACATGGTGGCTGATTCCCTGGGATTTTTATCACACTGCAATCCCTTCCCTGGAAACACAGAGATGCACAGCTGCTGCATTGTTGCCCAGAAACCAAGTGTCATTTCAGGAATATACCCCCCCAACCCCCAACTCCATTCCACAAACAGGATAGTGTTACAGGGAGCACTGCCGAAGGGCCTGAGCCTTCAAACTTGATTTTCCCATTTCAGTCTGAGAATTCTATGCTTCTCCAGTGGATCAATTACCTGGGCCCCTTGCCTCTAATGAGAGTTCGAATGTCACTGAAATTGCATTGATGGTATGAACGGGATTACATAATTGCAACTGGTCTTCCAGGAAGACTGCGTTGTTATTACATTTTGTCTACAATTTCCTCTTATGTCAGACTGGCATAAGCCACTGGTCAATGCATAGTGTTATCGGATATATGATTAAGAAAATCACATTTCCTGTTACTGCTCATAGGATCTCATTCAATCAGTGAATGTCAAAATCCCATTCCTTTCAAACAGCACATTTACAGAAGCCTATAGGTGCATTTTAATTCCTTCTTGTGTCGAGAAATAACTCTATGTGTGATTTATACTTGGTGAGTGCTGGTGTCACATACTCAACCAAATATAAATCTACTCTACTACTTTGGTGAGATACAAATTGACACATACAGAATGGAAGATAATGATATTTTTGCACAGGAAAGGCACTATTGTATACAGTAGGTGTATTACTGTGACTTGTGCTCCCCTCCATTACACTGACATTGACATACAGATACAGTAGGGCAAAACATGTTAGAAATAAGTGTCAACGCTTGCTTGCCAGAGCTTATTAACCTGATAGGTGTTATATTGTGCACAGTTTGAGACTCCTGTGTGAGGGGGGGTGCCTGGCATTTAAGGCCCTCCCGAGGCACTAAAACTACTGGGCTATAGTAAGAAGTTCCATATCCGACGAACTCATTAAAGCTCCTCAATGTCCTGAGCAAAATGCTTCCCCGAGACCGGTAATGGGAAGGAGAGAGAGAAAGGGGTAGTAAGAAAAGGTTGTGAGGGGAAGGCTTCTCCAGCTAACCTAGAAGCAGCTTCCACTGTGTGACGCCACCACGCTGTCGAGATGTGATTGGGAAGCTCGCTGTGCTCATCTTCGTTGAATACGACGTCTGTATTTCCTCTTTTGTTTTTAGATCGCCCTTCCCTCCCCGCCCCACAGTTACACAGGCAAGGCTCATTAAAGTCCATAAACAATGTAAGATACTCTCTAATGAGCAGGCACATGGAAAAGTGGCCCCTGTCCTCGGGAAGCGGGCCACGTCTGCCAGCGTGGTTGTCCAACCCAGCCTCGTGGACCTCCACACTAACAACCAGCCCATTCTCACCAGAGAGCCAGGGGCTCGTTTGCTGCTCCACTGCATCTCTCCCTCTTCCTCTAGCTCCTCATTTTCTTTGTTCCCTCATTTACTGTAGTCTGTTTCCCATGGGCATTCGCCTTCTCGTTACCTCCTGACACTCGGGCAGGGGGGGATGGGTCCGCGGTTCTGGTTATACTTTGCCCTGGGTAAATCTGACACAATGACTAATGAGGACACAGCACTTCCTCTCCAGCCCCCTTCGAGATATAGTGTCCGAGCAACTGAGAGTCAACAAAGTCCAGAGTAGGTTTCTATGGCGCAAGGTGTCTGAGAAGGGATATGCCGGGCTCACAGGGGGCGCAGGATGAAAGGACATGAGCCTAAGACATCAGTGGACTCGGAGCGAGCGAGCTGTACATAACAGATCATTACAAACAGCGCGTTCTTTCACACGGACAGGAAACCTTTTCAGCACGTGAAACAAAGGATTCTGAGTTGCTCCTTCACAATTACAATGCTGGCGATCAGCGATCTACGAGGCCTCACCACATCACCCGACCATCACAGTGCCGATGATGAGATCAGAAATGACGTTTCTAAAGTAATAGAAAGGTTCATTAGAAGAAGGGCTTAACCCATTGACGCCTGGTGCAACCTATATGTTGTTCTACCTTTGATGCCGGCACACTCTCTGTGTCTCATCAGCTTTTGCTATACATGTAGCAACATAACTATAAAATAAAAAAAAATGAATCAGAAAGGTTTTCAGAAACCCTAGGTCAGGCCCTAGAAGGCGTTCCCAGATTCAGCCTCGGGCATTAAAGCCATTCTCATGAGGTCTGCAGTCTCTCTCTAGAACCAGAAGAATCATTGGGGTTAGTCAATCTTCAACAATTTCATATACCTGGGCCAGACACACTACTCCACCTCAATCTGAAATCTAATCTCAAACAAGCCTACCACACTGGCCATATTCCGCGCACGCACACGCACACGAACACGAACACGAGCACACACACACACACACACACACACACACACACACACACACACACACACACACACACACACACACACACACACACACACACACACACACACACACACACACACACACACACACACACACACACACACACACACACACACACACACACACACACACACACACACACACACACACACACAATAAATGCGATCCAGACCCGATAATAGACTATACACATCATTTGTTTTTTATTCCAATTCATTTGGACATTTCATTTTGACATTTTATCAACATTAGTCAAGTGAAATGAGTTTGTTTTATAGACTATTGAACAACAGCGTCAGATCGGGAGTTTTGTGGGCGAGTGCCAAAAATGGTCCCAGACAGCATAATCGGAGCAAATATCGTGCCGTGTGTACGAGCCATAATGAGGCCAACTCCTTTCACCTGGGCCAGGCTCTGCCAGTGGGCTTAATGAGGCCAACTCCTTTCACCTGTGCAATTTCCAGCCTCTGCCTCTGCCAATTGAGGCTCAACCAATCAGGCTCTGCCAGTGGGCCGAATTGATTGCCAAGTACACTTTTCAGTTTGCAGTCTTCACACACAGGCACACAGGCACATACACAAATAGCCATACAACGGCTGACAGTTAAAACGGGTGCTATGACAACGTATATCATTAGGTTCCCAAGTTGCATCGTTCCCAAGTAGGCCGGTGGCCAACTGCGACGGGCACGTACAGGTCTAGTTTCTAGAATGTTCAAATGCAAACCGAGACCTGGTTGCAATTCATCCCAGAACATGTTTTCTAATGTCATGGCAATACAATTTTTTTAGAAAAACACTTCTTAACGTGACATGCTAATTATAGTATGTACTACAATTAAAAGTTATAAATTGGAGACACTGAGCCAGAAGTGGCTGAACTGAAAATTGTTCCATTGCCGCTGTCTAATCATTGTGCCATCATGACATCCATAACATTTCCTCAACAAAGAGTCATGCTATGCAGATGCTGGAAGGAATCTTCCGAGTCATGCACATGCTATGCAGATGCTAGAAAGAATCGTCCACAATTAGCAAGGACTGTATGAGAACGGAACACAACGCGTGTACTGTAGTGATTGAGCGATGAATCATGTTTGCTAGACATGATTGTATTCAATTCGCAATGTTGAAGAGTCAAGCAAGTCAACAAAACATGCCAAACACATTTGGGCTGGCGCCTATCAACAGAATAATCCCATAGGTCTTTCTTGGCTTGGGTAAAAAGGATGAGCCTCTCATGCACTCGTTCACTTCTCGGTCTGCAGACCATCTGGCAGCGGTCTGCTTGCAAGCCTGTATCAATCATACGCAGCATATGACACCTTCCCTTTGTTCCTGCAATGTAAACATATTTGACCCTTCTGCTGTTCAGACTGAGGAGTTGTGGTCTCCATTTGACATTTACCTCACTATCGGTCATTGATAATGTGTAAGAATAGAGGATTTGGTTGCCTATAGGACCTATAAAGAAACATTTTCTGATCCAGTAGGAAGGCATAAAATATTTAAGAAGAGCCTGTGTGCACTCGGGAAAACGTTCACATGTCCATATCTCAGTTTCTCAGCTTCCCTGTCAGTGCCTATAGCATCCCTTGGGATCGGGAGGTTTGAGCAGCAAAACAACACTGTCTTAGGTGTTATTTAAATGGTACCAATAATTGTAAAAGTGTGCGTGTAACACTAGTGGCTCAGAGCCTCTGCCTGTTGACCAAAATCCTAATACCTATTTACCTCAGCCCCTTTAGGCTAGTGGTTATGATGTTGGCTTTCCTCGCAGGATACCTCATGGGTTCGAATCCTGACCGTTACATGTGCTTTTGTCAAACACAGTGGCACATTACAAAGAGCTAGGGCTTCAAATTAATTTAATAAATTATTTAAAAAGAAAATCTGCACTGATTAAACATATTTGAAGTCAATTATTCAAGTCATCATTATTATTATCATTATTATTATTATTATTATTATTATTATTTCTTATTTTGTTCCAGTGTGTGACGTGATGTGCAACCAAGTACAACTCAGACTAGTGGTTAAAGCTAAACAGACATGTTGGAACTAGCTCAATTACATATCGTCACCTTATTAAACTAATTGCCTAAGTCATTTTTTGCCAATTTTTTTTTTTTGCCTAAATCACCACCTGGTGATGCTGGCCACCTCTGGTAAACTCGCCCAAGCCCTAATGTAAAAGGCCTTCCTGTTACACCCTATTAAAACAATGGCCTATGTCAAGAGGGAGACTTATTCTCACCACCATATTATTAGAGCCATATTATTTTGCCTAAGTCATAATAAAATGTGACTTAGGCCATTTTAACACACCTTTCAAAATGGGAGTGAATGGGACTGAATGGGAGGTAGGCCTACTGTTACTATGGGACTGATAGAATGGGAGTGAATGGGAGTGAAAGGGAGGTACTGTTACTATGGGACTGATACTATGGGAGTGCATGGGGCTGAATGGGAGTGAAAGGGAGGTACTGTTACTATGGGACTGATACTATGGGAGTGCATGGGACTGAATTTGAGTGAATGGGAGGTACTGTTACTATGGGACTGATACTATGGGAGTGAATGGGACTGAATGGGAGTGAAAGGGAGGTACTGTTACTATGGGACTGATACTATGGGAGTGAATGGGACTGAATGGGAGTGCATGGGACTGAATGGGAGTGAATGGGAGGTACTGTTACTATGGGACTGATACTATGGGAGTGCATGGGAGGTACTGTTACTATGGGACTGATACTATGGGAGTGAATGGGACTGAATGGGAGTGAAAGGGAGGTACTGTTACTATGGGTAACAGTACCCGGCCAGGAGACAACCCACAGAGCCTAGTCCCTCCATGTGCCAGAAGTGTACGTCCCAGCCTTGGCAGAGTAGTTCTGGAGTAGTTCCAACGGATTGTGTGCCACTGGTTTTTCCCTAGTGGGACTGATTGAGGGTAGCTACTGGGACGTAAGTCGGGACTTGATCACTCCCGGCTGGGTCGCCTAAGTGAGGGGTATGATGTTGAGAGACCTGAAACCCTGTTGACCTCAGGATACATCACTGAGGATACATCCCAGGTGCATCCATGCGATGTTTTTTAGTTATAGTTCTTCTATTTATAGTGACTCATAGGAATAGACTATGTGACAACCAGGTATAGTCTGGTGACACCGGAGAGACGGGTGACAGCCGGAATGTAGACAGCACCCGGGTGAGCAGTATGGGTTGCGCCCCAGCCTGTGTCCTCCGTGAGGATGAAGTCCAACAACCCTCGTTGAGGCCTTTGGGAGGGCCATGCAAGCAGCAAGCGGAACCGCAGCACCATGACCCTGCGGAACCATTGCCCACCACTCCTGAATGAACTGTCTGGTGCTGGGACTCTGGTGCAACAGGTCCTCGCTCTACTCCTGGTGAGAGCAGGAGTGGACCTGGTGAGACGTAGGAGGGGCCCGGCCAGGAGACAACCCACAGAGCCTAGTCCCTCCATGTGCCAGAAGTGTACCTCCCAGCCCTGGCAGAGTAGTTCTGGAATAGTTCCAACGGATTGTGTGCCCCTGGTTTTTTCCTAGTGGGACTGATTGAGGGTAGCTACTGGGACGTAAGTCGGGACTTGATCAACCCCGGCTGGGTCACCTGAGTGAGGGGTATGATGTTGAGAGACCCGAAACCCTGTTGAACTCAGGATACATCACTGAGGATACGTCCCAGGTGCATCCATGCAATGTTTTTTAGTTATGGGACTGATACTATGGGAGTGCATGGGAGTGCATGGGAGGTACTGTTACTATGGGAGTGAATGGGAGTTACTGATACTATGGGAGTGAATGGGACTGAATGGGACTGAATGGGAGGTACTGTTACTATGGGACTGATACTATGGGAGTGCATGGGAGGTATTGTTACTATGGGACTGATACTATGGGACTGAATGGGAGGTACTGTTACTATGGGACTGATACGATGGGAGTGAATGGGGTGTACTGTTACTATGTGACTGAATGGGAGTGAATAAAAGTGAGAATCGGAGTGAATGGGAGGTACTGTTACTATAGGACTGTCACTCCCATTCACTCCCATTCAGAGTGAAAGGGAGTGAATGGGAGGTAGCGTTACTATGGGACTGTCACTCCCATTCACTCCCATTCAGAGTGAAAGGGAGTGAATGTGACTGAATGTGAGTGAATGGGACTGAATGGGAGGAATGGGAGTGAGTGGGAGTGAATGGGAGGTACTGTTTACTATGGGACTGTCACTCCCATTCAGTCCTGTTCACTCCCATAGTATCAGTCCCATAGTAACAGTACCTCCCATTCAGTCCCATTCAGTCCCAATCACTCCCATTCACTCCCATTCAGTCCCATAGTATCAGACCCATAGTAACAGTACCTCCCATTCACTCCCATACAGTCCCATTCACTCCCATTCAGTTCCATAGTAACAGTACCTCCCATTCAGTCCCATTCACTCCAAATTCACTCCCATTCACTCCAAATTCACTCCCATTCACTCCTATTCACTCCCCTTCAGTGTCAAATGTCTTTGTGCTATGATATTATTTTAAACACTCTGTGGCTGACCCTAAACCATGGTCTATTAAAAATAATTGGAATAAAACATTTTGCCTAAGTCACTTACCGCAGAAGTAATTTGGCCTAAATAACGTTTATAATTGCCTAAGTTAAAATAGATATGTTCAGATATTGGCCTAAGTCATTTTATCCTTCCATGTTACATGATTGACATACACCTTTATTTGTATGTCAATAGTCATATTTTTTCATAGTTTTTGGAATTGAAATAATTAAGAAATATAATATATTCTACATTTGGCACAGTTTTTTGTGTTTCCTGAAAACCTTGAAAAAATGATTTAGGCAATTAGTTTAATAAGGTGACGATATATGGGTATATGGATTGATGCGTGGGTGACACTTGGAAGCAGCAGATCGAGGACTTTGCAGAGGAGTTAGCCACTGTGCACAGTTTGAGTATGATGCTTTCTGACTCGTGGCTGAAGTTCCAATGCCACCACTTATATTTCCCAGTGGAGGACGTACAGCAGTGAGCTAGTACAGGGTTCCATTTTTCTTCATCTCTTCTCCTGCTCATATCCCTGGACTCATGGCTTTGCTGCTGCTGCTGGGGTACAGTTAGTGGACATTAGCCGCTAAGCAGCATCTGTCCACCCCGATAGCGCTTGTTCAATTCAGAGAGATAAATGAGACATGATACTATGTAGCTTCGTGAAATTACTTTTTCCCCACTCTCACGATTACAATAAGAGGTTTATTGCTGCATATTTGATGCCAGCACATCCAAATTGTTGTCTACAAGCCTGTTACACTGTATTAAAACAGGTCATAAACAAGAGAGAACAGCGGCATGTGCATAATGGCTGGGTTGCAGCCTAAGTGTGTTTTGGTGTCTTAAGCAGCCCCTGGTGGACAAATAAATGCACACAGAATGATTCAGCAATACTAATGTGTGTGTGACTGTGAGTGCCTGCATGCGTGCCTGCGTACAGTATATGTGTGTAATAAAAAGAGTGTTTTGTTTTTGCGATGTGACTCGGCAGTGGCCGATGCTCAGGAAGCGAGACAAGATGATGACAGTGTAGTACTTCTCAAGAAAACACAGTGCCACCATAAAGACCGCTTTGAAAACATATGTCACCTTCTCTGTTGTTTCGCAGTTTATTTGAAATCTACTGTGTTTATTTTAAAGACAGTATGAGCCGTTCAGATTAGATTCAAAAGTCTTTATTTTTAACTTATTTTTAACTTTTTTCATTATAGTATTTATTCATTTTGTGGGGATTCCTCATGAATTGGGTGGTACAGTAGCTTGCTTCCAAATTCCAATATCGATTTTAACATGAGAATATAATGTAATTAATTACAACAACTCATGGTTATGTTTTTTATATTGGACAGCCCTATATTATGTACAGACAAACAACCAGGCAGCCTCATCACAATAATGTTATGCTCACGCCTTGTATGACTCAACTAAAACAAACACATGCTGTAAATCGAGGACACGTGTCATATGCCAGGTATGTGATGAAAAGCCAGATTCCATCTTTTCTCAATATCCCGGATTCAACATCATGTGTGTATATAAATATGACTAATCCGGGAATACGGTAGAAATACCTAACGATTCAACAAAGGTCTGTGGCTGTTGGAGACGGTTGTTAAATGACATGTGGTCATGTGGGCGGGTAGGGGGGGGACAAATGGCGCCTTTTGCTTTAAGTATAAGCCTCGTCACAAACACTCTGGCTGCTGCTGCCTGCGACACAAAGAAAAACAATGAATCTGGAGGTGGTATAGTCCCTCGATAGCCCAGCGGCCCCTCCCTGATGACACTTTCTATTGTGGCCTGCCTCCTTCTCTCCGCACTCTCCTCCCCCCACGGCCCCTAACCCTCCACCTTTGTTTGCTTCCTTCTAGCTCCTGGGTCCACAGAGAGTTAGCAGCAGGGTTTTTGTTTCTTCGGTAGGAGTAGTTCTTTCAAATTGCTCTCCGTGTGTATAGCTCCAATAAATTACAAGGCTCTCCTCCCTGACGTTGTGAAAGAAAAGCAGGCCAAGCATGAACGCATAATGAGAAGCATCCACTCCACGGTGTGTGGAGAGGAGAGAGCGTCACATTCGGCTCCTAGTATATAGGATACGTTTTGTTGAGAAAAATGCACACCGTAATTGCTTGGTGCTGTTCTCATCAGCATTAACTGCATACAGTAGGCAACAACATGCTCACAAAGAATATTTAAAATAAATCTCAAACGGGGAAAAAGCAGCAGAGAATGCTATTATATCGTTAGAATAATAACAGTATTGCCCTTATGGATGCTTGTTTCAACAATATCCGTACCTTTTCTGAGGCTGATTTGTGCCGCTTATACTAGTGTATACCGAATGGGAGGCAGCCACTCCCTTCAAGACATCCATGACATCATCCTTCCTAAGCACCTGCTACCAGCCAAGCATAAAAAACAGCCAGGTTTACTTCAATCGGAGCTAATTAGGGTGTGCCAGAGTGATCTTCATATGGAGAGTAGCAGCAGAACTTTAGGCCCATTCAGCCTCTCACATTAGTGTGCAGGCTAAGTTCCACCCACTAATTGGATGGTAGCTGACACATGACTTTGATCAAAGGTCCACAACCACATCGCTCTCTTCCTATCGCTGTCAGAAGAACAGCTCTCAGATTCATGGCGATGACACCGTAAAGAGGCTCCAGGAGAGAGGCTGTCAGTATCACAAATCTGCATGCTTAAAGACCACTTAAAGTAAACCCCAGCAACTTGTCTTGTGGGGGGGGGGGGGGGGGGGGGGTTCGCAGAAAATAGAAGCGTCATAAGCTTGTAGATCGGCCATTTTTGATGCAGAGACAAAAAACAGATAATACACTAGGCCCTGAGGGTCTATGTGGAGTACATCAATCACCTGAGTGCTGTTTTCAGGGGTCAGTGTCAACAGACGTTGGTCTGACTCACCCCATTATTACTAACCCTATCCCTAACCGCATGCGGACTAATGCACCATCGGAATTACAAGCAGATCCCGTACGTTCCCTTTAATTGTCCACACACACACACACACACACACACACACACACACACACACACACACACACACACACACACACACACACACACACACACACACACACACACACACACACACACACACACACACACACACACACACACACACACACACACACACACACACACACACACACACACACACACACACACACACACACACACACACACACACACACACAATATCACTCCAAACCTTGTTCACGGTAATTGCGACTGCAGGTCGCATTTACTATGGAATGATCGTGCATTTCCCGTCAGGATGAGATGTGGAGACCCTGATGTCATAGTAAATGTGACCTGCTGTCACAGTTAAGCCCATATATGGAGATCCCTGATGTCATCAATATTGGCCAGCAACTCTACATCTGACCTCAAACCCTTAAATCTCATATGGATATATGTCAGAACCTGACATTCCATATGTTGATCCTTCCCCCATCCATCCTTCCTCTTCAATGTTTCTCTTTTGACTTATACCTGTCCATTAAAATTTCAAACTCTAGACGGGCCTGCCCCAAAGTTAATAGTGCAGCCCAGCAGCCGGCGAAAACTAGAGTTCTCACCAGGCCCGAAAATTAAGGCCCGGCCCTACCTGGGCCCTGTACACTCAAGAGAATGTCCCCGCTACCAACCTTAGATCTCCATATACTGTATGGAGCTGACCTGTTCTGACATTCCATATGTTGATCTGACCTCATCAAACACTGTACATTCCAATCATTGGAACTATCATTCCAATCTGCAAAGTAAGTTAAAGGCTGTATCACCTCAATATTAATTAATTTAGGCTGCCTACGGCGACTAGCAATGTTTTATTGGAGAGTGCTACATAATGAAATTATTGCCTGGCGGCAATATTCATTTCTTCGAGCTTTGTGAAATTATAATTTGCCGTCAAATACTGTTCCCCGTTAATATGTTTTCCTTTGTAGTCGAATTTAGTAAATGCCGTTTGCTCATTTCTCTGCTCACAGCTACTTGTAAAGAACTTCAGGTGAGCAGGTTCTCAGGTTCTGTATGTCACAACATGTGTGGCATTGTGAAACGAGACTGAACCAATCTGGCCATTATGAAGTATAGCTATTGCATTATGGCCCAGTATATTAGAAGCAAGACTGCAGAACATTGAATAGAAATAAATCACAAGCTTGAAGCTCAGGAAAATGGTTTCCACTTTGTGCATGTTGTAAACAACACAGCCTGATACATACTGTAACGCGAGTATCTTAAAGAAAATACGTTATTCAAAACATCCATTGGTATGGCTTGAAAACATGGCCAAGCGACAGAGATGCTTGCAAGGACGCACACAGACAGCTGTGCCAATATTGGAAGTAAACTACAGTACTGTAAGGAATACTGCACATATTGCCATGTTCCCATCTCCCAGAAGACACAACTGTTGTTCTGTACACACAGGCAGCTGGCTGCAGCTTGGCACCTGAGGAAGGCATCCAATCAGTGGCCGAGGATCAAATCCCTATGCAGGATGAGCTAACTGCAATTGCTGGGCATTACGTCACTGAGCTGAAAACACACGGCCACGTCTGTTGTAGTACCAACACAAACACCTTTTTTCTTGTTTTCTTGTTTGTTTTTGTTGCTCTGCAGGGAGGCACGCTGTAGGCAGGGTAGAGACTGTAGTAGATAGATAGCCAGTCAAACAGCATCCTCATTTGTACAATTCATATATGAACTGAACATGAACACTATCTCTATTCTGGGCATGTCATAATCCGAAGATTCCACTAAAATAGGCTAACATTTGCCAAAAGTATCTGTTCTAAAAGATTGCAGAACAGCTATTTTCGGTTTAGGGATTTGTTATAGAGGGTAACAATGTAGTATGTTATGTTTTAGTGGTCAAGTATTGCCATCTCTGTAATTTGCCACAGGGGGTTCAGATTGGTCACAAAGCAACACTTCAGTATTCTTATTTTATTTTATTGTTTTCATTCTCATTCATTTAACCACTTAAAATGTATACTTCAGTGGCCAGGGTCCCCAGGGGTCTGTACTCATTTCTTTGGCCTTTTTCCCTTTGAGTATGCTGAAAATGTTAAGCTCACAACGCAGTACATTGGCTATTTCTGTCTGATGTTAGCCTATTTTCACAGAATGTTGGCCTACTATGACTTGCCCAGAATAGGGACGCTAAGGTTCATGTGGGTAACCAGGGTAAAACCACACTGATATTTCAATCTCTTTTTCTAGAGGGCCAAGAAGGCAGCATATATATTTTTACATATGAAAACATTCAAAACAAGAATACAAAATGAAAACTAAATATATTTAAAAACATCAGCACTCCTTGGCCAAGCAGGAGTCCAGTTTGTTCATTAAAACAATCAATTCTAATTAGCGAACACCAAAAATATTGTTGTTTGGTGTTTAGAGATTCCAAGTGAATGCGGCACAGCATAGCTGAAAGAAAGTTTCCCAAATTCTGTTCTCACAGCAGTGGGAACATGATATGACATCATCATGAGTCATGAACTCAACTCTTTCAAACTGGTACATACTGATATTCCAAACATACAGAGGCACACACAGACAAATGAAGCACACTGCATTAATGCTCTGGCGTGTTGTTGTTGTGACATCACACTTTGCTGCCATAAAGTCCCATGAACTCTAATGGGAGAAAGCAGCCATAAGAAATACATACACTGGACAAAATGACCGCAACGTCGACATACCGTGATGATTTATTCATGGTCTGCCAGGTGCAGGCTTTACAGGGGTCCCAGCAGACATCAGGCTCCCCTGGCCAACAACACAATCTTGTGCCATCTACTTTCTCTTAGAACTGACCTCTCAGACGCTGTGTCTGAGAGGTTACACTGATGTGTAAAAATGTAAGAAAAAGTCACTTCAGTGGTCTTTTAACTCATAGAATGCTGAAAGCGTTTTTAAACGTTTTATTATAGCCAAGCGCAAGAAGCGCATAACGTTTTTATACGTTTTATGGTCCAAAAAACGTTTTTTTATTGATTACAATAGTTCAACTATATTTGCGCCCGGACAACTCATAATGTAACACCGATCGGCTCTAAAAAGAGTTAAAACCCCCCCCTGCTGAAAAGAGGTGTTGGTCTGAGAAGCGTCTGGCACCGCCTATTGGTTGGTCTATGCGAGGACGTACGACGTATTGGAGACGGCCGTCCGGCATAGACCAACGCAGATGTCAGGGGATCTAAAATGGATGGGACAATGCTCTTGTTTGTGTGAATACACTCGATTCCCCCTCCCCTCCTGTTTCTACATGGTTTCTCCCGAGGGAGAATGGTGGGGGGGGGGGTCTCTTCCTCTTGGATCGCATTGGCAGTTCCCCCCCCACTCCCGAGTCCCCACTGCTTTCAACTGCAAGGCTTGCACTCACTCTCATTCTCGGAACAAGATACAACGCGATTTGCTCTCTGCCCGTATATAAACCTGCAACGATCGGCATTTGATTTCATAACGTAACGTTTGCCAGACACATGTGGAGTTAGTCATGGACAGATTGCACATCATTATCGAGGGCCCGCCATGATACGTTGGTCGCTGATCGCAAGCCGTACTGCTGCTGCGCTGCTCGCATCCAACCATCCAATCCACCCCCCTTTCTCGTTACAACAGGCTATTATAAACTCACCGTCGAGCAGCCTGCCCTGCACCTAATGTGATAAAATGAACGGCAGGACAAAATCGGATCGATTATTATCTGTCTATCAGCAACATACGGGTGTTTGTCTTGCAACGACAGGTGGTGCTTTCTCGTTTTTTTTCTTCCAAATACGTTGACGTACGTGCTGCTGCCGCATCCATCTCGTTGTTTTTCTTGTTTTTTTTCCCAAACATGTCCAGACACAATCCGATCCAGTCTCGCGTCTCACCTTATAGATACGCGAGACTGGATCGATGAGGTTAGTGGTATGTCTGGACATGTTTGGAGCGGCACACGACAATCGACAATAATGTTGATTATGCAAGATCATTTCCTCAAAGCCTAGTTGCCCCCCCCCCCCCCCCCGTTACTGCGATTGTTTGTAGCTCGAATCACAGAATGAGTTCAATGAGCGTAGGGAGAGGGCACATATGGGGCTACGATTGAAGAAAGTTTCCAAGTCCGTTTTATGATCAGATAATGTGCATCAAGACTCTCTGCTTTCATAAGAAAAAAACTAATACTGTAATTGCGAATGCAATGAGCACTTACTATGAGACCTAGCAGATCACGTCTGTCTGTCTGTCTGTCTGTCTGTCTGTCTGTGTGTGTGTGTGTGTGTGTGTGTGTGTGTGTGTGTCTGTCTGTCCCGCTTACTGTATATGTGGACCTGGCCCTTTTGTGCCCATATATGGAGCTGAGTGATTTGTGAGTCATGGTGACATGAGTGTGATGGCGTGGTCCTGCTTTGGGGACTCCTTATATGGTTATGGCTGAGTCATGGTGACATGAGTGTGATGGCGTCTTTTGTGACCATATATGGAGCTGGCGTGGTCCAAGCACTA
This sequence comes from Protomyctophum bolini, assembly GCF_963924005.1. Lineage (NCBI taxonomy): Eukaryota > Metazoa > Chordata > Actinopteri > Myctophiformes > Myctophidae > Protomyctophum > Protomyctophum bolini. Next base: position 22,908,334 of record NC_137874.1, on the reverse strand, counting down.
ACTATGACACCCTGCAGATCATGTCTGTAATTTATTCTAATTGTTATTGCAATTTACGATCTGCGTTCGCCTTCCGCGTTCGCGCGTCTTACTCGTAATAATAAAAATCACACCCCTGTGAAGTGAGCAGTGCAATGTTGTGAAGTGAGCAGTGCAACATTGCACTGCTCACTTCACTGGGGTGTGATTTCTATTATTATTACAGTATTAGTATTTTTCTTATGAAAGCAGAGAGTATTCTGTTTCATACGGTATATAGTATGTACATGTCGCTATAGGCCTTATTTTGTGAATATTTAGTTGTTAGGTCCATGCTCTCTAAAATTATCTTTTTCAGAGAACTTTAGAGATGGCATGGGCCTGAATAACTATTATTCACAAAATAAGGCCTATAGCGACATGTACATACTATATACCGTATGAAACAGTCGACTCTCTGCTTTCATAAGAAAAATACTAATACTGTAATAATAATAAAAATCACACCCCTGTGAAGTGAGCAGTGCAATTGCACTGCTCACTTCACAGGGGTGTGATTTTTCTGGGTGGTATTTTTCTTATGAAAGCAGAGAGTCTACTGTTTCATACGGTATATAGTATGTACATGTCGCTATAGGCCTTATTTTGTGAATAATAGTTCTTCGGGTCCATGCCTTCTCTAAAGTTCTCTGGTGGGCGCAAGCTGCATTCAATAGCCAATTAGTGACAAACTGTATATGTGTACAATGTGTACTGTTTTCCTCCTAAAAGTAGACATTCAGGGCTTTCATTCGGTATATGGTTTGTATAGGATATTATTTGTGCTCAATTTTATATCGGTCTTTTGAACTAAAAAAACTGAACTGAAATGTCTGTCAACTTCAGGCCTCCATATCTCTGTTGTTTTTTTTCACAAGCAGCGTGCAGGCAAAAGCAGGTGTTAGAAAAAGGTCAATATCTCCAGAATGGAAGATGGTAGAATCATAATTTTTTTTTTAAATTGAAGTGGACAAGTTGGGCTTTCTTTTTATTTATGCGATTGTGATTCTCGCTATAAGAGGCCCCTCGCTGTGGGCCCCCCAAAAAGTTCAAAAAGCCCATGTTAAGCCTTCAGCACCAGTAAGCCAGGGTCCGCTAGAACCTGTAGCAGTCTATGTGTTAAGATGCCATTTGGTAATGAGCGTTCTTGGAATACAGATTAGGAGGAGGTGACGACAGTCAATTCATCTGCTCTGTAAACTCTAGAGTGCCGGAGGAAAACAGAAGACAGGCACTAATGGCTGCATCATCTTCCATTTATTGAGGGAAATTAATGGGAGATAATTGATCAGTTAGCGTTGGTATTCTGTTTGTTTTGATGCAACGGCATGGTTTAGAAGAGTGGGAGCTGTGCACACTGCACCGTCGTCAAGGTTAAATAAATGGTCAAGTAAATAAGAGTGTAAATAAATCAATTAAGTGCTACTAACTTAGTAGCTAGGATACCAGGTAAAAAAACATCAAACCTGAGCATCTGTCTAAACAAGATGCTACAGTATCTCAATAACGATTGCATCTCTGTGCATGATGTCCATCTAAACAAGACTACAATACAAATATGTCAACATGTAACAGACACCTCACCTGCTGTATAATGACATGCCCATACCCCCCATACAAAAAATACAAATACACCACACAGCTATGGTTATGCACCAGGAGCACCTCCCAGGCAAAAATAGTCAAGACAGCATGACCCTCTTTTTTTGCAATACACAGTAATGTGTGTCCCTGGGTCTTACTCTGTGTCTGTCTGAGCGCTCGCGCTCGCGCACACACACACACACACACACACACACACACACACACACAACACACACACACAAGGAAGGAGGGCTTGCACAGTACAGTACAGTACAGTCCATGGATTTTGTCTTCTGAGCAGTGGCAGTGTAACCTGACGCTGCCAGATGAGGGCGGTATTGCGGAAACATATTCCCCAACACAACACTCATCTGGGATCTCTGACGGAGTTGAGCCCTGAGTCAGATCTGCTTCGTACCGAACCAATCAGCGTGAGCTAAAGGCGGGATGCGGATGTGACGGTATATAGACACGTCGATATGATTGGTTGTGTTTGCACGCCCACACGGTGATAGACAGACGCTCCCATCCAATCATCTACCATGTATCTTGAAAAAAAGGAACAGCCCCGTCATCGAATTTGCTTCCGCGATCCCAGATCCAAATAAGCTGTGAAACAAATTTGTGTAGCAAGCTTTTTGGATCTGGCAGCGTCAGGTTAGTGGCAGTGCTGCTCATTCAGACAAAAATCACACACGTGTGAACTGAGTGGTGCAATCCCCCCCCCCCCCCTCTCCCTCTCCCTCTCCCTCTCCCTCTCTCTCTCTCTCTCTCTCGCTCTCTCTCTCTCTCATTAGAGACACAGCACTACCCCTCTCTCTGTTTCTGGCGCCCCCTACTTAATAAGTCACATACTCGTGCTCATTCAGGTACACAAACAGGTACATACACGGACGTTGTAGGAGTGGTTGCACCACTCAAAAAAGAAGATCCACAACACACACGTTGCCAGAGGCAGTCGTCCAACTCATCCAAGGATGATGCTCTCTGCCCGGACTGTTGGCCGCTCGCTACATCACTAAGCCGAGACACAACTGCTACAACTACAGATGGTGAAACAGCGTTTAGCATGAAGGTGATGAGATAAATAAAAACACACAGTATGGTGCGGGGGCGTTGTCGCATCTGTCTAGACGGCCACCTTTACACAACATTTTGGGAAACAAAACGGTTGTGGTTTTTTAATCTTGAAATCAAAATGTAGAAGACGGAATATTAGCATCTTCAAATAAGATCTATAGCTAAAGCAATCAGTTGCTGTGCTGGGCTGTCATCATGCTGGAATTCCACTGCAGCACATATATATATAATATATAATAATATAATATAGGCAGCTTCAGCACCAACCCTTTTCTTGGCAACCTGACAAGCAGAACTTTTCGCTGCAGCGAGTCACCAGGCGGGGCAGCATTTCTCAGTAATGTTGATGGATGAGGATGTGGGAGGTTTCTGCCAGTCGTCTCTGTGGGAGAGCATCACAGCAGACGACCAAACCAAACTAGAGACAAGCCTCACGGCAGACAACCAGACCAAGCTAGAGATGAGCCTCACAGCCAGTGTTGCCATGTCCGCTTATTATGAACGACTTTGAGCTTGTTCTTCTGTAAAGTTGCATGTAAAATAGCGGTAGTTGTGGGTGGCAGTTTTTTGGGCTCGTTTGTAAAGTGTAGTTGCTTATTTGGGCTTGCTTCATGATGCTGTTTTACTTTGAACCAGTGGTTCTAAAACATTTTCAAGGCAAGATTAATATGTATTTGTCTGCAGAAACCCATCTGAAACGATGTTGTGCCACGGAACCCCATACAAGATTTGTCTTGTTAACAATGTTTCAACATTATTTTTTATTTATTTTTCTCCAGCAATTATCAAATAACTGTATCGTAGTCGCTTCTTTAGGGCTTGTTTTCACAGATCTGGTTCCCTCACAAAAACTGACAACACTGCTCACAGCAGGCAATCAGAACCAAACTAGAGATGAGCCTCACAGCAAACAACCAAAAATAATAGGAGTAGAACGAGAACATCACACAGTGTTCAGGGAACACTGTGTGCGTTAGTGCGTTCATGCACAACCTTGGTCACAGCAGACAACCCACAATCCAATCAAACTTATTGGCCTTGAGTCAAGGTCAAAACCACTCTGTGGGGCGCCCGCTGGCCAAGTGGTCCAGGCGCATGCCACATATAGGCTTTGGCCTGACAGCGCGTTGCGTGTTCGAGTACCGTTCATGACGACCTTTGCTGCATGTCTCTCCCCATCTCTCTCTCCCTCTTTCTTGCTGTCCATATTTACTTAATACTATCAATAAAGGCAGAAAAGCAAAAAAAACTCAATCCTAAAAAAACTAAACACTCCAGTAAACTCAGATCAAACGATTAACCCATTCCGGGGCGGGAACCCCTTTTGGTGTTTTAACTAAGCATTGTGTTATACTTTAGCTATTGAAAAATAGCAGATCAGGTCTGCTATTTTTTTTAAATCGTGAAAATGTGGAACAAATCTTTGAATAGTATTCTTTCAGAAGACATCAGGCCTAAATGGCAAACTGCACATTGCAAACATGATGTGAAATATTTAGACTCTCCTTCGCTCTAATTGATAGCAGTGAGTCTACAACATTTACAATGTAGGTATTTAGCAGACATTGATATGCAGAGCAACTTGACACTACTACCTCTTATTAATTAATTAATTATCTTACACATAATAATGAGTGTCATGCCGAAACACACAAAGATTACACTAAATTCTACTGGATGTCTTCTGTAATTAATATGAATGTTCAGGAAGGAACATGACATGCAGGCCCTCTCAATTGCCCAATATCTACGAAGACCATTCTGCACTGATGGAGGAGGGAAAAAAAGCTTAATTCAGAGAGCAGGGAGGTGGGCAGTGGGGTGCTGCTTTTCAGCACAACAAACCCAAGTCTCTTTCTCTATGTTTTTTTCATGTCCAGTTCTCTATGGGGCGCCTTCAGGGCTTACACAATGCAAATCACTCTGGATGCCTATTCATGGATTGATTAATATGCAAAGACAGCCCATCCTCATCTAACAGTCAGCAGTGGGAAAATATAACGTACTGCTGCCAGCCGAGTCCTTCAGAAGTGTTATCCATATGGGTTCATCAATAGCTTTAGGTTAACTGTAGGGACTTTAAAGTGCAATATGAAATTGCATTAATTTACTGTATGTATAATGTAATCGTTTCATTATTTTCCAAAGTTTTGTCATTTTTAAATGACTAATATATGTAAAGCTGAAACTCACTTTGCATTTAAAGGGTAATTTCATGGATCTGTTTTCTTGGCTAAGTCCTGGACCATCTACCATGATTTTGTTTTTGTTGATAAACTTACTGGCACTTAGTTGGACCTTGTGAGTCGCTCTGGATCAGATAGCATCTGCAAAATTGTAATCTGGCAATAATATGGCAGTAGCTAACATTAACACGGAGATGCGTGATAAATGCACATATTGTGCCACTGTGCTGCTCAAAACAAGGACGTACTGTCCCACAAGAAAGCTACTCAAAAGAAGCAATGAATATAAAACATGATGCATCATTTCCAGAAATCTGCACTTTCACAAAATGAATGCAGAACTATGTGCATCTCTTTTATAAAGTCTGTAAGAAACTAAACTGCATTTCACACCCTCTTTTCCCTTTAGCTTTGTGTGTGTTACACAAACAATCTGTACTTTCACAGAAATGAGTGCTGAATATGTGCATCTCTTTCATAAAGCCTATAAGAAACTGCATTTCACACCCTCTTTTCCCTTTACAATTATGTGTATTACACAAAAGATTAGATATCCTTTAATTCATGCTAATTTTAAGTAGACTGGAATAAATGGTTTATTACCTATACTCTGGCTGAGAGATGCTTTTTATGACTTATGGGGAAGCTATCTAGAATCAGAGTTACTGTATACAATTTACAATGTAGGCACATAGCAGGGGACTCTTATCCAGAGTGAATTTAAAAGTTCAAGATCGGAATTAGTGGCATGCCCTGATTCCTAAAGCAAACAGATCATCTTCCAAAAATCTGTTGGTGCTGGTATTATGTTTGTTTTGAGACTTAAATTGTCACAACTGACAACCGTGCACTCCACATAGTTGTACGCACTGCTTTTACCATGAACCATTGTCAATCGGTAGTAAGTACTACAAAGTAACTAGGATACCAGGTAAACATCAAACCTAAGCTGTCTAAACAACATGCTATCTCAATGAAGTTCTTAGCATCTGTGTCCAGCATGTCCATCCAAACAACATACATATGAACATGTAAACCGACATCTGCATAGTAGCATCTATATGAAAATAAGGAAACAAGGAGTGATACAAGGAATGAGGAGTGCTAGGGGTTGAACTAGACTAGAGTCTGAAGAGGTTTTCAGACTGCGGTGGAAAATGGGGAGTGAGTCTGCAGTTCTCTGACTGAGGGGGGAGGTCATTAGTACAGCTTGGGACGGTTGGAACCCAGGAGGGAGAAGATGTTAGAACCAGAGTTGTGTGTGTTGCCTACAGAATAGTTAGCCAATCCCATGCACGGATGGAGTTTCTCTTGATAAAGGTTGCCTAAAAATCATATACAGTCGTTGATTATTACATTTACATGCACAAAATGATCCAGTTGTCATCCTTTGATATTAAGAGGAATGAGCAAAAGAGGACTTTGTTAACATGCACGTTTGCTTACAATCTTTCATAGAATGTACATCTCCCCCTCTCTATGAGAAGAAATGGCAATTAGCTCCGACGCACCTGTCCCTGTAGGTGTGCATGAGGACTTTTCTCTACAAAAACTGTTTCACACCTGCCTATAAACTCCAACAAATGGGAGACTGTAAATAGCCACTGTGTATTTCATAAAATATCTGTCAGAGTTAAATTTTACTGATATGAGGCGAGTGTGGCCCCCACACTCACCTCAATCAATGTTCCACCACTCATGCATATTTGAAATGATTTGACAACACAGCTCAAGGGTAGTGTACTGTAAAGAAATACAGTTAGTATTTTGTCACAATCCCGCCCCTTCGAGAGACCCGGAAAAGATATTCCCCGTTCATTTTCCTCATAGACTTTTCAAAAAGTATTTATTTAAAGACGTTTACGCCGCGGACAAAGCCAACTCGAGTTGTGCCAAATCATGACAATAAACACAATAATTAGAAAGAAAAAGAAAAGGGCAGGATACAACACTTTTTGTTTTGTTTTTCTTCTTACGAATTATTTGATCAGCCCAAAACATTGTGTTTATTGTCATGATTTGTCACAACTCCAGTTGGCTTTGTCCGCGGCGTAAACGTCTTTAAATAAATACTTTTTGAAAAGTCTATGAGGAAAATGAACAGGGAATTCTTTGCCGGGTCTCTCGTCGTCAGGAAAGGGGGCAGGACTGCGACGCTCTATTACTCAGTGGATCTGCACAGTTGGCAGTAATGGCTTCCAGCATGACAAAGTTACATGAAAAGAGTTGGGCAGAAGATTAGTACGGGGAAAGTTGAAGATGTGGCTGTGATTAACATTTCATTATAGGGACCAAAAATTAAAGACAGGCCAGTCACTAATGGGGAAAAACTAAACCCTGCTATTATGACTCATTAGGACATCATTCACTGATGTAGGAATTTGCCATCACTACTAGAGGAAGAGAAGAGTAACTAAGCAGTTATGTGCTGCATTGAGAAGGAATTCCACTGTAATTTGGGTTAATAGTACATTTGCATATGGGGGCACCAGTGGGAAGCTGAATAGCAGCCATGATGAAGTAGGCTATAGTGCAAAATGTCTACATATGTCACTTTGAATCCTGGATCTTCACCCTGCTAGAAAGCCAAGATCTGAAGAGCAGACCTACTTCTTTTCAGGCAACAAACTAAAAAAGCCTTATAATTTTCCCTTGTTAAACTGGCTTTTACAGTTTCCCCTCATTCAAAAATAGGCCATATTATTTTCATAGTGGCTTTGAACTCGCCACAGAAGTCAAAGTCCCACATGTTAGCCATTTTGGAATTGTTTATTTTCTTTGCCCCAAAATGTTGACTAATCTTAAACTGCCTTCTTCCCAGAGTCAGCGCCACACTCAATGAGCATAAACAAGTTTCTAGACAAGACACTTAAGTTATCCTTTCCTCTCTGCATGCAGAACAGAGCCTGGAGGAAAGCCAAGACTCGGGCATTCTCTGCTCCTGGAGAAGGTCTTAAATTTGATAAGAATGTGCAGCATGGCACAGCACATTTGCCAAGCTGTCAACACGACTAAGGGGACAGACGGGACATGACAGAGGAGAAGAGCAGTGCTCTAACATTAACATGTCACCACCACTCAACGGCACAAACATCTCTGCATCGCTAACTCAAGTCCCAAACCAAACATGTCTCCCAATAAAGTATTCAAACATTAACAGCAGTCAGATGTAGACCTTTTATAGACATTCAAGTAGCTCACAAATTATTGCCCCCACCCCCAGCCCGCGAATTATGAGGGGGCAAAAGGTGAGTGTCAAATTTTCCCTCTTCCCTCACTGGAGCCAGAGAGAGGAATGTAGCTTCCACTGAAGTCTTCTCCACCCCCTGTGTTCTATAGACTGATGGCGACATGTGCAGCAGATCTCATCTCTCCCAACAACGCTGGAAATATAGCCCAGACTGTTCCAACACTGTTGCTTCAGCCTCTCACCGTGGAGGGCCAGACAAAGCCACCTTGAATGTAGTTGCGCAAAAAGAACATTGAATTTTATCCAGACAATTATTCAGCCCTTAGTTTGGGAGGTGGCCATGCCTTACTATTCCAGTTGTTTGTCACTGGCCTTGGAATTTAATTATTACTCAGCTGGAACCAGAACTGGAAATCAATACCTGTAATTAAATGGCTGGGGTTTCAAGCAGTGCATTACTGCCATTAACTGTTTAATAAACCTCTGGGCCTATCAAATAATGTGATCGCTTTCTGCAAAGTTGTACAATTCGGTTCTGTTTCTTATTCATGTCCATTTCTCTTCTGACCTTAAGTGTACTGTAGGCCTACAGCTGATAGTGGACTCTTAACAACTGAATCCAGATTTATCTGAACACCATCTCCCAACATCCCCACCCTACCACCAGCATATGACCCACCTTTACTGTAGCCTAAATTATCATACAGATTAATAGTAACAATAGGTAAACGCTAAATATGAGGGGAATGCTTGTCTAAAGCTATATAGGCTTATACTTGAACGACAAAGTGATATAGCGTAACATGAAAAGTCACACAGTGAAATTCCTTTTTGTAAATGCGCACTTTCTACGGATGTGTCAGGTACAGTATTCAGTAGCCTGAGTGTGTGCATGCTGTGACAGAGAGGAGGGAGAGAGAGAGAGAGAGAGAGAGAGAGAGAGAGGGGGAGAGAGAGGCGACGAGAGGAAGGCGAAGGGGGAGGGAAGAAAAAGAGAAGGGTCCCCTCCCGCCCCGAGTCCATGAAGCTCTGTGACTGGGTCCTATTGTTTACCACGGAATAGATAATGAGGACTCAGTGAATCTTAAACGATATAGAACCAGGGCTAGGCTATACGCTCCCTCCTATACAGCAGAATTATGATGACATTGAATCCCCCCCATCTTCAGAAAATCAATAGACTATTTATTTTTCCGGAAGCATGGTGCATTAACAACATGCTATATAATATGGCACTGCCTCGAATAGAGAGGTCCATCGCACAGAGCAGGTCTAAAGTAGTCCTCTGAATGCACACACAAGCACTGTACCTCTTTTCATTTTCAATATGAAAATAGTCCCAGTCAGAATTATAGCATATAGACCAGAGTGTTAACAATTTCAAAAATGTGTTACATAATGAAAGAAAATCCACCATTTGCTCAATGAATTTCGCAGACTGTTGTGTACACAGGACTGAAACAAAGCATCCCCCCCCAAAGGCTATACACTCCATGGCTCCAGGCTCACTTCAGCCCTATAGCCTAGTCAGTGCGTCACTGAAGGTTACTTCGCCATCTATTGGATGATCATTCAAATAAAAAGACGTGCAACCAAAAACTAAAAGGAGGGAAAAACTAAAACAAGATATCCATCCTGGAGATGGGAGTTTAAAAAAAACGTCTTTTCATACTTAAACGAGCCCTAATTAAGGGCACAGCCAAACACAGTGGACATATGTTACTGTCACAACGGGCAACATCATTCCCTGCATCACAGCATCCATCTTCTGAGAGCCAGTACACTAAACTCTACTACCATACAAGCTTGTGAATGATGAAAAAGTGCCATATGCTGTGGTGGCCAGCATTATCGAGTGGAATTGGTCATATAATGTAACCTATAGCTGCTCTCAAACTCGAGGCAAACAGAGTTTACCGGATCTCATCCCGGTATTTGCGCGCAAGCTATTCCAAACGCATGGATGATAGAAAGCGGCGGTTCAATCTAATAGTAATAGCAGGGGAAAGTAACGGAAAGCCTCTTCGTGTTAACTCTCACTTCTGTTCTGAATGAAACTTTGTTTCATAGCAGTGTTTGGATATTCCAGGACACCATACAGCTCCGATCCCTCCGGCCCCACTCGTGTCACAGTGATGCCGCCACCGACCCACCGTGGGACGGTGGGACCCGAGGCAGTAAAGGATGCTGCTGCACAATGTTGTTTTTTAACGGAGGGAGCCACCGAAATAGCCGGTCCTTAATATCCTCTCTGTATGTTTTGTGAAAGTCATACAATAAAATACTTCATGCAGTAGCCTACTGAAAACCCATACCTGCATAGCCAACGAAGAGCAGCGCTGCCCAGATGAGATCCCTTGTTTGCAGCATTGCAATCTTATCTCTCACACAATCACAAAAGATTATTCTCCTTGAAGGACGGACGGACTGCAGGCTTTCTGTACGTTATTCAACGGAGGATGGATGATAATAAATGTGCTTCGTTGTTCCAATTAAATATTCGGGTACCAGCGAGCGGATAAATGTGGTCCTCCTCGTCTCTCGACCCCGTGTACGCACGCGAAGCAGGCAGGCAGCACAATGAGTGACAAGAAGCAGCAGCCGTAGCGAGCAAGCGCGCGCGCACAGCCAGACACACACACACACACACACGCACACAACGGATTACTCCGCCCGCTCGAGTCACTTCCACGCACGCACGCGCGCACACACAGAGATGGTGATGGGGGGTTGGTATGGATATACAGAGACAGACCTATGTCAAGGCAAGCGCGCGTAAATAAGGATAGAGACCTATAGCGCGCGCACCCGTCAAGTCAAACGAGCGTGATAATGTAACTTCCGGTCGGAGGCTTGAAAAATAAAAGTCTCTTTGGAAAAAATAATAGTCCTATTTGTAGAAATGTCCCTGGGCTAAAATTGCCCCAAAAGTTTAATAATAATAATTATTATTATTTACTTTAAGGCCTAAGTAAAAGTATCAATAAGCTGTAGTGTAGAAATACTCACTGTCACTCAAGTTAAAGTCGAGCAATTTTATTATTTTAGCCTAGGCTACTATTAGTAAAAGTATAAAAGTAAAAGAGGCTATTACAAATAGGAAATAACAAATTAAAGTAAAAAATCCTCAAAATTGTACTTAAGTCCATGCAGTATTTGTACTTATTTACTTTCCAGCAGTGTTTTATGTAGCCTAGGAGTGACACCTGTCCCTGATATCTGTGATTAATACAAACACCTGCTTTAAATTATCCTAGAAGGCTCTGGCAAAACTTGACTATAGTAACTTAATAGTTAATACGCATTTCAACATAAAAAATAAACAACCGCACTCAGTGACAGTGTCTCACTCTCAAGTCTTTTGACAACTCCCGCTATGGCATTTCATTTTAGCTCTTGACTTTGTCTTGTATTTATTTCAACATGCAGTTCACACAGTGAGCAACTGAGCACGCAGCACGCACACTCAAGCACAAAACACACACTTGGTGACTTGGGGCTAGGCTAGCCAGCCCAGTCCGGCTATCCAATATCCATAAATGAACCTGAACTTATAATAATAGGTTGACTAACCTCTTTTGAAGTCTTGTTACCATGGGCTGCAGCTGTGCACCAAACGCTTCAATTATCTTGGACTCGGCTGGACTGCGGCAGGGCGGCAGGCATAGGCTAATGAATCCTGCAATGGCGAGTTAATTGGCGCTCAATTGCAATGTGGATCAGGGTCAGTCCATTCAGTCAAAGTTTTCATGAGTTTGGCTATCAGAGCTCTGATTTTAATGACCCGACTGCCAGGTCAACTGTCTTAAAACCTAGAGCACGCGCTCATCACCAGCTAGAAGAAAGAAGAAAATTCCAATAGAAATAATCCTATTGGAAATCCAATTAAAAAAACCTATAAGATTTTGGAACAAATCCTATTGGATATTTTTAGGATTTTAATCCTATAAAAAGAAATGAGATTATTATCCTATAAGAAATTATCCAAGAAAGTATTGCCATTAATATAGTGGTTGCAACTGTATTAATTGATTGCCCGATTGAGTCCCGTGGTGGGAGTTCTGCTCTGGTTTTTGTCAATATTAAGTAGTTCCGGTCAGTTTGTGGGGGGGCACTGGAGCTACGCAGTAAAAGTTAATTAATCCACAAAACTAACATCATTTGTATTGTTGACCTTTCTAAAATATTAGTTTGACTTTGACCCCTCTATCACATGGAACTATTTTTTTGGGCGTAGTGATACACAAAAAACATAGTTCCGTGTGATTGAGGGGTAAACAATTTTGCACTAATATTTTAGAACAATAGAAATGATGTTGTGGATTAATTTACTTTTAATGCGTGGCCCCAGTGCCCCCCCCCCCCCCCCCCCCCCCCCCCACAAAATGACCGGAACTTAATATTTCACAAAAACCAGAGCAGAACTCCCACCACGGGACACAATCGGGCAATCAATGAATACAGTTGCAACCACTATATTAATGGCAAGTATTTCATACAAAAATCTGAACTATCCCTTTAAAGTTCTTCTCTGTGAAACAACATTATAATGGTCAACAACACACTTGACTGTTTTTGACACTTTGACAGTCTTTCAGGATTTCTAAAACAAAATGTACACTCCAGAATTAGAAGAGGCCCAGTGGCAAAGTCCTTGCTTTTTAGCTGACTCTCTTCAAGTGGCCATCCATCCAGACAGAGAGAGAGAACACTGACTCCTACATACATGCTACTCATAGATGGAGTTGTACACTCGTTTTACTGTGACAGGAAGTTTGCCTGCATCCTTCAATTTCAGAACAACACACTCCAAAAAGGTCAGTGTCTTTTTCAGTCCTTTAGGGTACTGGATTGTGAACACAAAATATATGCACAGTAGGAGTCCCAGTGCCATTGAGATGTTCACACTCTCCTGATTACCTGGTCATCCATCGACAGCATGATGTGGTGACCCTCCCTGCAGCCTTTCAGCATCATCTTTGGTGTCGACATGTCAGTGCTGGTCTGAGCTTGACCCTGGGGAGAGGGAATACCATTAACCATCAGACAAACACACATCCTCTGGCTAGTCTCCTGCAGAGCCACTGTGTCAAAAACAGAAACAACCATATGATAGTGCAGGCAAGAGCAGAATTGCTGCTTCCGATTGGAGGCCTTAAAAAAATAAAATACAAAGATTTATTATAATAATGTTATTTTCATAATCCTTTAAAATCACGAGAACAAATGTCAGTCAAGTAGTGAGGGAGTGAGTGATTCAGGGTGCTACTGCCATCAGTCAGTTTTGTTACTTGAAAATCTAACTAAATTAGATTCTGGCAATTACCTTTTTTCTGCCATCGCAGGGAGCTTATTGAGGATTTGTCGGTCCACATCAATGTTGGCGATATCTCTCAGATCCCAAGCGAGCTTTAGAAGGCAAAGTAGAGGAAACGTGTATAAAATATAGTCATAACTCATGCAATTAAATGAGGAGACAATTGACACATTATTGTACTTACTATTTTGGATAGTCTGAGACATGGGAACTCAGTGCTGTGCTGTGGTTGGACAAATTTTGATTCGTGTCAACCTTTCTTGGGGAGCTCTAGGTCTGGATGGTCCTATTTCATGACTCTCAAATGTTCTTTAATGCTTCGGTCATCTTCTCCTGTAAAAATGTGTGTAAAAATGCATCCCATTAAACTTTCAGATGCTGTTTTTCTCCCAGTGTGGAAGAAGAAGATTTAGGGTGGATGTTTACCGTTATCCCTTGCTCTTGAAATATACCTTGTTTTATGTTGTTAAGTATACAGTAGAGTATATGAATGGACCCCTACAATGACTGGTCAGTTATGATGATGTAACCTTTTCTCTCTCAAATGAAAATAATCTCTCCTCACTATTTGCAACATCCAGTGTGAGGTGGAATGGTCCATCTGACATGGATACTTCAATGATGAATCTTTACATAGCGATACAGTGCAGTGCCGTGACAATTACTCAAATTAGAATGGCATACATAGTAGAAACGTATACATTGTTGTCTTACTGAGGTGGTTAAAAAGAGTCTGGATCAAAAGACTTCGTAGTTTTGTTTTACTTGCACTCTTCAGATCAGGATCTCGACTGTCTATGGCCATCCTCAGCACTGGTGGACATCTCAACTTGGTTGGCTGGCGTGATCACATGATGTTTTTGTAGCGGGCTCTCTGCAGAGGAATAATGAGAGGAAGAAAAGATAACTCAGAGAGATGACCAGCATAAATGGTGAACTACAATGAAATCATCAGTAGGCCTATAGCTAAATTAATTACTATTCTGGTAATCTTTATGTAAACACATTTTCATATCAATACATCACTTTCATACCAATACAACAAGTTATACATAACATCAAATAAAATAAATACATACTGGTAGATAAGTAGAGCAACTAACTTAACATTATATTACTCATGTTGGCTATTCAACATAATACCTGGTCTCAAGCCCAATTTTGCACCAGTGATTCCCATAGGAGATTTGTGGTATTAATTCAAAATTAATCAGGACATTTCACAAAGTTTCAAGGAAAATAGCTATAGCCAATCTACAAACTCACAGCCTATTGCAATGCAATTGGCTTGCAATGCAATGTTGTGAGCTTGAGGATTGGGCATTTTGGAATAGCCAAAGTATAACATAGTGGTCTAACAGATTCTTTGTTGTTTTACCTCCTGTACCCCGGCCCAGGCCCCTCTTTGAGAACTATTATTCCCTACTATAGTCTACTTGGCAGCCCATGGAGCCCCATTGTGAACCCGGACATGTTGAGTACACCAAGGTTTTATGTTAGAAATGTTGAGTATGGGTCCCCAGCATGGAGAAACTGACGGATGCTAACTTGCATAATTATGTTGAGCAATTTTCATAATTGGCATAATATATAGAAGGCAAAAAGAAATGTCATCATGCTTTATGTAGCACTTGCCCAAATGTGCTGATGGCTATGGCCGTTCTTAGCCCATGCAAGGTGTGTATTGTGTGCAAACGGCAAACCTAATGCTTGGAATGGATTCAGCATCATGAAAACCCTTAAAGTATGATAAAATTTAGATTATGTTTCCCTTTCCCTTAGGTTGTTAATGGTATGGTCACATATTATGCCAATTATGAAAATTGCTCAACATATGCAAGTTAGCATCTGTCAGTTTCTACATGCTGGGGAGTGGGACCCATACTCAACAACTACAACTTTGGTGTACTCAATATGTGGTGTTCACATTCTGGCAAGTGGACTAATAATATATCAAAATAGATTATCTACACCAACCGCCCTAAACAAGTCACTATGCGACCGTTGTGAGCTTGTCAATAGGGTATTTTCAATATTTGAACTTATAATTATGCCCTATATTGAAAATAGCCAAACTACAATTAAGGTCACATGTGTCGCGACGCCAGGGTTGACATGACAGTTGTAAATTAATAATGTCGCTGCCCTGATATCGTTGGGTAACTGCACCCGAAGATAGTTAAAGCCTGTGTTTTTCCCAAATGGAAGGCTTATATAAAAATACTCAGTCAACTCAATATCCATAAACAGTCATTTCCACCGTCTTCAAAGCAACCCAAAACACGGTACAAAATATCCCCTCCGCCGCGGTTCCATGTGTTAAGTATAAGTTAGCTCTGGTCGCAGAATCGAAGCATTAATGCTATGGACCAGAGCTAAGTATAAGTATGCAAACAAATTACCTAAATAAAGTTTCCCCTGCAGTGACATAAAAAACGGAGTTCTTTGCCATTTAATAAACAGTTAAACACTCACCTAAAAAAATGCTGAATAAACTGCTGAAAGTGGGAGTCCATCATTCCAAGACGTGACGCAGTTTTTATTAGGCCTATTTCCCCTTCTAGAAAGTTAAAAGCTCGCGCTCAAAAACGAACAGATCTATAAGGGATCTTAACATGAAACCGTGACGTAGTGTCAAACAATAACAAACAAAGAGGCAGTTTACGTCTTGCTTGAATCACGACAGTTTTCTGAGAAATTCTAGAACGAGGTGTATGTGCGCGCGTGTGCGCGCGCGTATCACCCCCGTCTCCCATAAATTCCATAGTAGGCTAACACCAGCGCCTGTGTGTGTGTGTGTGTGTGTGTGTGTGCATGTGTGTGTATTTATCACTCCCATTGTAACAATAACCAATATTATATATATACACACACATAATATGCCTAATATAATTGAAGGTCGCAATTATATTATTATTATTATATGATTATCGAAGGTTAACTATAGAATTGTACGTCACCCAAAATCCCCATACTCAGTTTCCATACTACAATGGAATCCTATTGAAACTTTGAAAAATCCTGTTGGACTTTCCAAAGTTCGATATAACCCAATAAGATCCTATTGGCACTTTGGAAAATCCAATTGGATTTTATAAAGTGCTGATACAATTCTATAGGATTGTGTTGGATATGTGTAAAAATCCAATAGGATTCCTATAGGATTTCAAAATCCTGTAGGATCCTATTGGACATTTCGAAGATCCTATAGGACTTTTTGACTAGGGTGGGTCAGGGTCAGTCCATTCAGTCAAAGTTTTCATTGGCTATCAGATCTCTGATTTTAATGACCCGACTGCCAGGTCAACTGTCTTAAAACCTAGAGCATGCGCTCATCACCAGCTAGAAGAAGACCACTGACTAGGATAATATCACGAAGAATCGCGTTCATGGATGAACGAGTGACACACACGCAGTCTGTAGTCTTGTTTGATTTTTGAGTGGTGCAACCACTCCAAGGAACAGCAATGTCCGTACCTATGTAGCCGTGGTCATGAGCACCAGTGGTGTGTGGCGTGCATGCGTGCACGCACGTCTGTGTGTGTGTGTCTGTAGACTAGAGTATATGACTTATTACTTATTAGTACCAGTCGGGGGCGCCAGAAACAGAGAGGGATAGTGCATGCTCTGTTGCCTGCTAATGAGACACAATAACAGCTAAGGGTGAGGCGAGGTGACGTTTTAATTAACCTATAATAGTATTTATTGTGTAACGCATAGCTTTTATCGTGTGTGTGTGTGTGTGTGTGTGTGTGTGTGTGTGTGTGTGTGTGTGTGTGTGTGTGTGTGTGTGTGTGTGTGTATGTGTGTATGTGTGTGTGTGTGTGTGTGTGTGTGTGTGTGTGTGTGTGTGTGTGCGTGCGTGCGTGCGTGCGTGCGTGCGTGCGTGCGTGCGTGCGTGCGTGCTGATATATTTAAGTGTCTTTAGCAGTGCAATGTGAAAGAGCAGCAGGCATAGGTCTACATACTGAGAGTAGGCTATAGGCTACAGGCCTATTATGTATAAGACATACGTATTGTAGGCTTTATCCCCATCTTTGCATGATCCACTGTGTCCCACCAATGTCACCACATTTTGATATGTACACTTCACCCCTTTTGCAACCATA
The DNA here is from genome assembly GCF_963924005.1 of Protomyctophum bolini. Lineage (NCBI taxonomy): Eukaryota > Metazoa > Chordata > Actinopteri > Myctophiformes > Myctophidae > Protomyctophum > Protomyctophum bolini. Next base: position 22,890,850 of record NC_137874.1, on the reverse strand, counting down.
TATCTTATTTTAATGGTGTTTGGGAGACAAGAAACACTTTCCTGCTGTTTTTATGTGGATAATATGTGTTTTTAGATATTTTAGTATTTGAAAGTGTCCTTGATGTCATGGACACTGGGCAAAGAGATTCTATATAGAGGCGACAGTCCTCAAATATTTGGAATCACGGTGCAGCAGTAGTGCTGCCGGCATCACTCCAATATGGCGGCAACGTTTTGAGTTGGAAGCATTAAGGGGTTGAGGGAACAGATTCATATTTAATGAATCTCTTCCCAAATGATAATTCCTTCCTGAAAATTGACATTGAATACATGTAATGGCAATTTTGGCCATTGCTGACCCTGGGGTACTGTGGCACAGTCACAAAGGGCCTATATAGCTATTATGACTACTAGGACTCGACCGGATATAAATGGAGCGGTTTGGTAGGAGAAGGCGGACAAAGGATGGAGATGCAAAGGAAAGGTAGCTACATTATTATACAACATACTGGTTTAAACTTTCCACCAACTCCTCAGCCAACGGATTGATAAAAGGAAGAAATCAAATTACTGGAGACTATCCCAGAGAGATCTAGGCTGAATGGCAGTTTGTTTCAGAGCCTAGTTTGTTCAAGATGCTGTTGTTGTCACATGCATGCAATGTACACAGCTATACACTAACACTATACAGGCAGTATACAGAAGTCAGCCAGAGGCATCATGGTCACGTTTTATGACACGCTGTGAGCTTGTAGATCGTCTATTTTCACAATGGAAAAATATATAAATGTTTCAAAACATTTGCCTATAATGGCATGCCCAAAATATAGGGATGCCAGATTGAACGTAAATAATTAAAAGTTGCAATACAACGTAGAAATACTGTAAACAACATGGCAAAGGTGTTCAGCCTTTATATACCCACTAAGACAGACCAATTAACGGGGTATTAACCGGCACAAAGATACATGATGTACACTTAATTTAAAGTCATAGATGATTTGCTTTTCAGTCATAAAACTTTGCTTTGAGTGTCCAATGTCCCTCTTTGACACAGTGAAATCCTTGTCCACAAGGAATTGGTTTGGCTCAAATCACATTGTCACACTCCAAAAAGAAAAGAAAAAACAGGACAATATATGAATAAAATAAATAACTTGGGATTTCATGTTGGGGGTGCCAATTGCCATCCCAACTGGGACCCACATTTTCACCTCTGAAGTCAGGATAAAAATAGCAATAAAATAAATAGCAATAAAAAAACAAGTAACCTTGAGGAGCAGTCGACAATGTTTGTATGCCCCCACTGCACCTTTTCTGATAATGGGAGGGTGGGGGGAGTGACAGACCAGGCAACTGTCATATTAGTTGCAAAGGGAAGAGGACATTTTGAAGGGTGGGCACACAGTGAGTGAATGTACCTGATATCCCTTTCGGCTTTCCTGACAGAGAACCTGACAAGCTGCAGCTGTTGGCGGCTGGATTCCCCTGATGTTCTCTGGAAGGATGATGTTGTGTGTGAGCATGCCTGGAATCAAGACTTCTCTGAATTTCATCACCCCCTTGCCTGTCCCAGTTGCTCTGTCTATATTCATTCAGTATGTGGCTCTTGTGGATGGTGCAACTGTTTTTGAAACTGCTTTCTTATTGCTGAATGTTAAGAAGGGCTACAACAACAATCAACTGTTTTCCTATTCTGTTGATTAGGTTTTTCGGTGAACTGAACTTATATGTCAACGAATCGATTAACCTCTTAAGCTGTATTTGATGCCTACTTGTCTTACAGGCAGCTGAGCTTATACAACACAAAAAACACAACACAATGCAAATAAAAAACAATCGAGGCCTATACAAGCTCACCAGGTCACAAAGCTGATAACGTGTCATGAACACCCTCATAATGCAAATCATGCAACACGTTGACCCAGACCACTACAATGTAGACTGACACCGCGTTGAGGGTTCAAGTCCTGATCCCGACAGCGACAGCCTTTGTTGCGTGTCACTCCCCCATCTCTCTTCCCACTTCCTGTCAGCTTATACTGTTTCATCCATAATATAGGCTTAAATGCCCAAACATTTATATATATATAAAGAAATAAAAAGACAAGACACTCCCACAGAGAGTTAATCAGCTTAAACTGAGTTTTCCCCCATGGGGAATGACATGCCCAGAAGAGAGATCATGTGGTTAAACTGTCCAACAATAATAATAAAAAAATAAACTTTGAATACTTTGTTGGTTGCTCCTATATCTTTGAATGCCATCCATGCTTACTAACATCTGATTATATACCGTACTTATGACTGATGTGTGAGGCATTCTGTCGGAATTTCCCTGCATTATAGGGGCCTGTGAAGAAGCCAAAATGAGATCATATCCAACATTACACTGTTTTCTTTTTTCCTTCATTCAAAGCGGGAGGCCCGTCTGTCAGATGCTTCTCACTGCAATTTTCTGCTTTGTAAGCACAGTATATCGGAGAGACACTCAGACCAGCACCCCAGAGTTAATTAATGTATTATGTAAAATAGTCAGTCCTCTCTCCCCACGCTGCACTGCAGCATTTCTGGGATGTCACATTTCAGGCAACACACCATGCCATTTCTCTCTGCTGGCTTGGCAGTCCTCTTAATCCGCTGTATTATTATTTTTGCAGGTATTCATCACTTTAGCCAAAGTCATAAATCTGGTTGATTGAAGAAATGCGGGTTTGGCCCACAGAGTCCTGTTTTGTAAGCTATTTGCTCAGATGATTTCTGAGTTTCTTTAATGATCCCCTTCAGACTATTCATATGTGATCTTGTGTAATGTTCACACACGCTTTCTTGAGGGACACTTTATAATTAAATTGTCTAGTCAGCGATATACACATTAACAATAACACATCAGTAAAGCTGTGTTGTTGACCCCAGAATGGCATTGAATTGTATTTGTATTTGTATTTGCTATACAAATGAAGTTTATTATAATCCTTAATTGTTAGATCTCTCATTAACTCTGTTGTGAGGGGGCAAATACATTTGTGTCATCACTCACTGTAAGTGTGGAATGACACTTGATTATCTGTAGCTGATTTTGTACTTTTCACATTTTGTCAGCGAATAAAAAAGTAAACTAAACAGGAAAAACTATTTCAATAATGGACCTAATCATTCATACCGCCACATAAAGTCTATAAGAAGACCCTCCCTATCTATGCATTACAATTGAGTCTATTGTTTGCATTTCTTTCACACATTTGGATGCTTTTACTATACATCTGTATAATGTATTTGCTTATTTTGAATACTTCTCTTGTCTGTGGTCGCTGTGTTGCATGCAGGACCAAGGCCTTCATTTGCACCTGCTCGACAACATCTCTACTGTATGTCTAAATTCAGATGGTGCTTGCTGAACTGTGTCTTTATGGGTCAGTTGCTGCAGTAGCCAGTTAACTGGAGTAGGGAGGGAGGCGATTCACTTCTTACTGAAGATCCTGGCTGCCACACGCTGAAATGTCTGCATGATTCTGCTATTAAACACTTTCATCCTGACGTTGCTGTTTTTTGGGCATGATATTATAGGAGACATCTTTCAAAGATCTTATAATGTAACATTTTCAAAGTTTTCAAACATAGCAGATCTACACTCTCTCAACGCATTGTGTGACAATGTGTGGTGAGCTTGTAGATTGGCTATTTTAGCTATTCTCCATATGAATTAAAGTAGTTAAATATTTATTTTATACTTCAAATATTATAGGAATGAAGCTGAAGCAGTCCTATAATGTATACAGTCGATTATTTTGCTCAGTAAAGAAATAAAGTAAAACAAGAAAACAAGTAAAACAATGTTTTGATTAGTAAATATTTGCTACTGTACCAACTGCGATGAAATGATCAAATGAATAATTTTTTTAAGCTTGTACATTACTTCTCACCAGACCATTAGCTCGTCCTCATATAGGCAGATACAGTACAGTAGTGTTTTTAATATTGATCAGAGCAAACAACACACTGATACTTTTTTCTCATTACTCATTCATATTCACTGCAACATTCATCAACACATAGCATTGTCCTTTAGAACGAAAAATAATATTCCTTTGTGAAACTCACAGCAGTAAGTGAAAATAATGACCCTGTGCCTAGTGTCCCACAACAGGCATTGTTTTTAATATTATTATTTTGTATTTTTTTCCTACAACTAGCCATAAAAATAACCTTGTTGCGCAGAAGAGTAGATTGTATTTCCTATTTTGTTAAAATAACGGAATGCTTAATCAGTATGGCAGATGTAGTTGTATTGACTTCAACCGTAGAAATAATGCATTATGATTATCAACTATACGTTGAAACAGCTGCTTCAGTTAAAACTAATCTAATTGACTTCATTGCATCAGCTGCCATCAAGCTTTTATTTAGTTTGATAACAAAGCATACTGAGATAGGCTGCTCCCCATAGGGGGGTCAAGCTCTCACATAAGACCTTGAGTCTCGCACACATACAACATCTCGTAGTGTTTTTATGCTAAACATGCACCATTCTATATAATTATATTTCCCCCTACTCTTAATAATATTGGTTGCAGGCCTTACAGTATTCTCTGACAGTACTCTGGTTTAATCAATGTTGTCAATTGTCAAGTTTGTACAACCTGTAAATATTCCTAGTGGCAGCCATGTTTTTGGTGGGTTTTAATGCACCCACATGCTTAGTTAAATGGCTTCTCAATGATTATACTATTATCTAATGCAAGAAATACATTAACATTCCCAGGCTATCCCTTTGTGCTTTCGCATGCATCTTTTCATTATTTTACAACTAATTTCATAGGAATGTTGACAAAATATAGAATAATATATAATTATCTGCTGAGCTTGCATCAGACAGGTGAGTCTTAACCTAGGCTACTGATTGCAGTTTTGGGTACCATGGCTTAATTAAAGCCTTGTTTGTCACTGCATTTTACCATACTTCTGCACTACATTGTATTATTTTAATTTTATTTAATTTTTAAATTGTTGGCATGCTCCTCTCATAATGTGTTCATGTTGTAGCCTACTGTCTTAATTGTCAATGCTTTTATTTATGTATTACTAAAAGCACTTTAGAATTGCTTAAACTGTGCTATAGCCCCACAGCAACCAGCTTGCCTGGCACTGAATAATCAGGATGGCTACTGTGCCGAATCATTAATATTAATGCAAGGACTCTGTCTATAAAGTATTTGTAACCTCCTTATTATCACTGTAAAATATGTGAACTATATTGCGAGGAAGGGATGAGTCAGCTCAAATTCTATCCATAGAAATGCAACTTTCACTGACTTGCACCTGCTCCAATGATTAGTCTACCTACTTACTAGCAGCCTACTGCATGCCCTATAGTTTGCTGACTCAACACAAAAGGACGAACAGAATCATGTAGGCTAATCAATGCGTCTATTTTTATTCACAAGTTGAAAAAGTGTTGCTTTTTGTTTGCATTGCTTTTTAGGTCAAGGGGACTTTATGACGGATGGCAGGATAAATGGCATGCCCTATATTCCAGTTAAGCGCTAGAATTAGGGCGCCGAGTAGATTCTAGTGTCTTCCTTTGACCAGGTGATAAGATTTACCCCTTACGTCGACTGACTTTTAAAGTGAAACGCCAATGCAATGGTGACTTTGGAGTTTGAAATGGGCTAAAATAATTTAGGGGCTCCTCCGATCGGCAAATTAAGATAGATAGACATGGAAAATGTCTCAATTATCTTTTGTTCTCTCTTCGTTATGATTATGAAAGGCGACGCAATGTTTTCTTCTCTTTTTTAAATGAACGTGCATGTGCGATCGGGCTATAGGCATATTAACTCTTGTTGCCCTATTGTTTGCCAAACAGTAAACACAACAGTTAGCGGATACTAATCCGATTTATAGGGTTCCACTTTGTAGAGTCGAGTCAGTCGACAACCATCTGCCGTCTCCACTCTGCACTATCTGCATGCAATGCGCAGTTGCGCACTACTTTTTGCTGCCTGCATGCATCTATGCTCTCTGTCAAGCCCGTTTAAATAAGCCAGTGAAAGCCACCGAACCCGTGTCATGTCAGACGATAGCAAGCATTGGACTTCCAGTCCGTGGATTTCAAAATAAAGGCGTGTCTATAAGAAACTGTATAGTTGTTCACTTGTTCCTAGAAAGTGTGTGTGTGTGTGTGTGTGTGTGTGTGTGTGTGTGTGTGTGTGTGTGTGTGTGTGTGTGCGTGCGCGTGCGTGCGTGCGCATGTCTGGTACTTTCTTTTTCATGAAGTGTAATCGGATAGTAGACCCAAAAGAGTATTTGCCCTACCTTTCTAGAAGCCCACATATAGTCCACTTGCCAGAATGTGAACCCAGGCATGTTGAGTACACCAACGTTTTATGTTAGAAATGTTGAGTATGGGTCCCCAGCATGTAGAAACTGCCAGATGCTAACTTTTCATAGTTGGCATGTGTGACCATACCATTAACAACCTATAGAAGGCAAAATATTCAAAATTTCATCATGCTTTATGTAGCATCTCATCTGACATGTCAAACTAGGGGGTTTTCATGATGCTGAATCCATTCCAAGCATTAGTTTTGCACAAAAATAACACACTCATTAGGCTAAAAACGGCCATGCCCAATTGTGCTGACATCATCACATTTGTGATGATCACATTTGTGATGATGACGGCAATGACCGTTTTTAGCCCAATGAGTGTTTTTTTTTATTGCAAAACTAATGCTTGGAATGGATCCGGCATTATGAAAACCCCCTAGTTTGACATGTCACTGCATGCTACATAAAGCATGATGACATTTTTAATATATTGCCTTCTATAGGTTGTTAATGGTATGGTCACGTATTATGCCAACATTTTGCAAGTTAGTATCCGGCGGTTTCTCTATGCTGGGGACCCATACTCAACATTTCTAACATAAAACGTTGGTGTACTCAACATGCCTGGGTTCACATTTTTCGTTTGTAGCCTACTGATAATTTTTTTATTTTTATTCATTCATTATTATTTATTATTTATTTTTATATATGTTTATTGGTAGCAGGTTTCAACAATTTAAGTTCAGTTTGAACATACAATTTTTTTCCATTTTCTCCCTCGGCCCATCCCTCCCCCCACAGTTATTCATTCATTGACATACCGGTAAATCAGTTTCTGTCTGACAATCACATTAAATTGGACCCATAGGTTTCCTACAAGCTCCCGAAACAAGCTTGTCATTAATTGCTATACTTAATACAGTGATTTAGAAAATGTATATGCATAGCATATTAAAACCGTATACTCTTTACTGGACAATATTACAATACAATATTTAAACTAATGTACTATGCTTTGGACACATAACCATCAAATTTAAGCTGTTTCATTCTCATCAATGGTTGTCATAATTAAAATACTCCACTCCATGACTCCACTATAAAAATGGAGTTTCCCCAGTCCTTGGTAACAAAGGAGTACATATTACCATACTGAAATATAACACTTTTTTCGTTGTTTTTATTGCCATGTGCTCCCAGATTAAAGCTCAGTGGCCTTGTGGTTAGATTGCCCGGCCTGAGATTGGGAGGTCAATCAAAATGGGACCCAAAGTCTCCCTGCTTGGCACTCAGTGTCAAGGTTGGATCATTGAAGAGTTGGACTATGGGTAAAGGTCCTTGCAGACTTTTCGGAAAACCAGCTTGGCAAGGTTCCAAGCCCATAGGTCAGCTGTACTTGGCCTCCATTTTTCTCTGCACTAAATCTCTTTGGCAAAAATTGCATCTGCAGAACGCTCACAACGCCCAGCTGCGACAACTACGGGTTCCTGGTTACTGGTAGCTGGAGCACCCCTGAAGAAAATAGGAACACAAAATAGCACCTCTGAGCTTCCTTCGCCCATCCCATGACTGGGGTTTAGTCATCAGAACAGGTATTCAAATGTGGCTTTCTTTTAAATAAGCGACCGCCACAATTACACTACAAAGACATTCATTCATTATTTACTTTACTGTTGATCATTGATCAAGCTGAAAGGTTGAAACAAGATGCTGAAACAAGTCATGAGTGAATCATGTGTTCGTTGTGAACTGAAATCGTACCACTGTGTTTATTAGCAAACTGTAAATAATGTACATGTGAGCCGGTGGAATTTTAGATGTGTTTTGGTTTATTGTATTTGCTGGTTTTATTATATATTTGGTTTTGTTAAGTGAGATTATTGTCGAGTTATTTTACTTTATTGTTTGCTTATATTTATTTCTGTTTGAGTTGCATGATTTTGTATAACCTTTTATTGTTCCACTGACTGCCACTAACCCACATGACTAATCAAGGCCCTGCAGCTTTAAGGACCTGCACCTGGGTTGGGTGTGGTCGACCAGGAGCCCTATATAACAGACTTGGAGTGTTTGGAGAAAGAGGGAAACGGAGGAAAGAGAAGGCTGTGTTGGGAGAAGGAGGAATGGGGGCAGCTCCATGGGCTGGGGCCAGGGCACTCCAGCTGGGGGCCAGCGGTAGCCATGATCGTCGACCACAGATGGGCTGTAAATGCCATGAGAGCCAGGCCTTCGACACTGTAAGCGCCACGACCGCGGCCCCTGGCTGGTGTGTGCCCGGCTTGGCCTTGCCCATGGGGGGGCTGTTCGGAGAACATGAGACATTTTAAGAGTTGTTTATTTTAGTGTAATAAAAGTATTTGTTTGTTCATTCAATCGGCTTCTGTTTTAAGTTTGACTTTTATATTTTAAGTTGTCCACGAACCTGTGTTGCCTTGTTTTTATAGTCATATTATTTAATAGAGGACCAGACCTCTCACAAAGGTGACGTAGTTGGCTACATTTTTTTAATTGAGTTTTTAAGCTAGGCACCTCTGCACTTTATTGCTATCACTGTATTTTATTGGTAAATTTATAAGTATATATGTTTTTAGTGCTTGGTGTTTTTTAGCTCGCACCACATACAGTTTGTACCCCCCACTGCACCCCGGGCCATAACAGTTATAAGAACTATACTCGCCCCTAACAACGCCACAATCACACTGTCACAATGCCAAGAATCACCTATTATTATGACATGCCTCTATAGAGTTAATGGGGTTAAAAGATATGCAGGAAATATAAAGGATTCTGATTCACATCCAAGCAAGTGTTATCTATAGCTTTGCTAGGAAGATACCACAGCCCGTGCCTTCAGGAGAGAGCACATCTTCAGAGACTGCCAGAGAAAGAGAGCGGTGAATGGCTTATCAGCTGTTTCCGACTGCCAGGATAAGTTCTGCTACAACTATGCAATTCCCAGGAACCACAGATTAGTCATCAGACACATCGCTCTCTCCTGATACCTTCTCAGATTCAAGTCCTCTTCATCGTCGCTTTCCTGGCTACAGGGACATTTCAGAGGTTGGCAGATTAGGCTGGGATTTTGCAACCTTCTCGCCTTGCCAATGCCAAACGTTTTTGGATGGCATCATATTATTGTACTGTAGCAATTCAATTCTTAGACTTACAATGAACATCAAACGAAGGGGAAGATGGGTTTACATGCTGGGTTTACATGCTGGAATGTCGAGCCAATATTGCAGCAATATATTTAGGGGAGACCTTTGTTAATCCCAGAGGGAAAATTCTGTTTCAACTTCATCCAGCCGATGGTCACGATGACCCTGTTAGGGTCAAGTGTCTTGCTCAGAGACACTTTATGTGACCTTTCTATTACCAGATGGTCTCTCTACATACACACTTAGGTATGGCCGCCCCACCATAGCCGGCATCCACGTTGGCAGAAAAGCAGCATTTAGCATCCTGTTCATGAAGAGAATAAATAGTGTGCAGGTAAACTGTGATGGTGCCTGACTGCCAAATATTTAACTTTGTGGCCTGCTGGCCAGGAGGTACTCATTATGTGTACTAAAATCAGTAAAATGTAGGACCTAAATAACATCACCGGCGACTGGTACAGAACCCCAGCTAGCTGCGGCCTGCGGACTACATTGCAGCTGACTACATGCACTGAGACATTATAGTACTGTGAGTGTGGACAATGCAGTCCACTGCAGCCATATTGATATTTAATAGTAGGTTCAAAACAAGGGAGGGTGATGCAAATTCAATTCAATTCAATTCAATTCAATTCAATGCACCAGCTCCCGTCCGCATCTCATTGTAAATAGAATATCTAAATGCGTGAATCTTTTTACAATGACGTTATTTTTCAGAAAGGAAGCCATTGAGGGTTAAAATGGGTCTTAATCCCCACTAGGATTCATTATGGTGCTGGGTAGCAATGGCAGTAGGATAAATGTCAACGCTGACTGAAAAGTGTTCGCGAGAAATACTGAGGTCAAACTAAAAAGAGTCTTAAAGGTTTCATGACCTTCTTCTTTTAGGTTACACCCACACAACCTGAACTTTGAACATTCAGTGGATTTTATGTGGTCTGGGGTGTTCTGAAGACTTTTGAGCTGCAATGAAAACAGGCAAAATCCCTCAACAGTGACATCTGCTGGCAAATTCTTACCTCACAGTCCACAGACAAATCAAATCAGAGCACTTGTTTGAGCCAGAAAACCCCAGATCACAGAACATCTACTGAATGTTAAAAGTTCAGTTTTTTGGGGTGCAATTGAGCTAAGAAAACCTTTAAAAAATATATATATTATATATATATATATATATATATATATATATATATATATATATATATATATTATTTACAAAAAACGTTTTTTATGTCACGATCCCTTTAAAATATCAACTATAGGCAAAGTGAATTAACTTCAATTTCGCCACTTGCTAAGAAGTTCTATTTTCAAACATTTTCTAAAATGGCATAAGCTTCTAAGCTTATAAATCTGCTATTTTCGAATAGCCAAAATATAAAATAGGGCTTTGAGAATGCTGTCATATTTATTTGAGATCTTTTGTCTTTTCAGGAGTGCACATTTTTCCTTTCAAATTATTGTTCAGCAGCTGCTTAGAATGTGTTCAATCAGATGTGTAACATAACATCCTACAGTATATGGCACAAGAATACTTTACGGTAAGGCTGCACAATATATCGTTATCGAGGTATGAACATGCGCAATATCAGTATCGCAAAAAGGCAATGGTATCACAATATACGGTAGATATATCGTCGATATGTCTGTTTGCCAGCAACATCCCTCTGTTATAGCCTGTGCCCCTCACTAACACACTTTTCTGAATGTTGCAAAACTTAAAATATAGAATATGAAATTGTAATGGTAATCGTACATATATCACAATAATTGGCATAAATACTGAGATATGAAATTTTGTCCATATCATGCAGCCCTGCTTTACGGCACATTATTAATTCACATTGGAGCTAACCATGTGAGACTAGAATGTCAATGTTGGCTAACAGGGCTCTCAAACCTACATGCCAATTACTCTGAAACTCTGAAATAGCCATATAGCCTCTGGCTGCAAAATGTGTTTGTTTAAAGAACAAAATTTGCAAAAATAGCCACGCACACACAAACACACACACACACACACACACACACACACACACACACACACACACACACACACACACACACACACACACACACACACACACACACACACACACACACACACACACACACACTCTCTCTCTCTAGTCTCCAGTTCCTCAATTTACATTCCAGCATTTAGCAGAAGCTTTTATCCAGAGCGACTTACAAGTACAAAATGTGAATGAGCTGAGTAAGCATGAGCTCTATAGTCAATAAACTATACACGGTAAATAGAGTGCAGACTCAGAGAACAATGTAGGCTTCTGGAGTAACTTGGATAACAGGTATAAACAATGAACCTAGCATCTGTCTATGCAACATGCTGTCTATATCAAAGTGACCAATTTGCATAGTAGACTAATCTAGCATCAAGAAGGGATAGGGGTGATGTGGATTTTGAAGAGGTGAGTCTTCAGAGTGACTACGGTGGGGAAAAAAACAGCAGTTGTATATCTGCTGATTTTGAATGGTCAACGCAAAAATCAAAAATTACATATGCTTTCCCGCAGTTATAATGTGTAAACAATATCTCTGTAGAAAAGTTGTTAGAAAACCATGTTTAAAAGGTTGTTTCCGAACTTTTCTTTAAACTCTGGACTACCTTTAAATTTATGATTTTTTACACAATGTTCGGGGGAAAAACACAACCCTTTCTTTGTGACCCACAGACTCCGACTCTCCGAGTCATACATCTCTATAGTGCTTTGTTATCAAATGAAATAAAAGGCTGTGCACAGATTTGTTGGCTGATGCAATTAAGAGAATCCAGGAAATACATATCTGCTTTTGATATCCTCATTCTGTTCATTAATGTTTATTAGGGGATATTGTTGAACCTCGTTTCTGGTCAGACTGAATTAAAATCATGATATGCATGTATTTCCTTTTGGGAAATGCAGACTCCCTGATATGTTTGATAATATCACAATGTTTTAAATTAAAATACAAATGTATGATCTTATGGTCTTTTAAAAAGTGAAATCAGCAGATCTACCAGCCTGTCTATTTTAGCTGTATCTGTCATACAACAAAGTATACAGCAGACGTGGACATCCGCCTCCCTAGATCTTCGTTCGCGAAGCAAAGCCGATGACCGTATATATACTGTATATTATATATGGCTTGAGTGGTTAAAGTTTCTTCTTCTTCTTGTTTTTATTACTAATCCAACCCTGAATGTGTAATGCGAGGATATTTGAAACTCCAGCTACAGTATGTTATACAATAGTCTTTGGTGGGGTGTAGAATCACTAGAATGTCATCATGTGCCATAATACATAAAGTTAAATGACCCATGAAACGTGATTAGCATGTCTGTCTGCAGAGGCTTAATGTCTATCTGGCATGCAGTGCAGTACAGCCATGTTTTCCAAAAGTTCAGTCAGTTATATCTCACAAATACATTTAACCAACATTTATTATAGAATCAGAATACAAGTGTGCATATAATATATTATCTTGGCGTTCGGCTCTGCTGCATTTTCTCCCTGCTCGGCACAATGAAACACCATCATTAAACATTAAGAGCACGGAGATAGATATACAATAACAACCCCCCATGGGGAACATAAATAACAGAGCTGACCGGTGGTGCTGGGGTGGCCGTGGGAGCAAACAGTGCATAACAACAACCAGGAACCATATGCAGAAGGAAGGCGGGAAGAATGCATGCAGGCTAGGTGAGCTTAAATACCCCGCCCAATTGGTCAGCTGACTGCGACATCAGCGTATGACGTCACGTGTGGGTCTTGCAAACACTGTATACACCCACATTAATGCAACATATTAACCCCTCGAGTACATGTACAGCAGGGGTGCCCAAAAGGTAGGCTAGATCGTGATCTACCAGTAGATCACACAGGCTGTTCAGGTAGATCACATGAGATGGCCCTAAACAATATATTGGCCTACTTAAAATAAAAAGGAAAGAAAGTCATCTGCCTCTTGAATTAAGTTGACTTGATTGACATCAGATAGGGCCTGTCAGCTCAAACCCACAATGCAAGAGTGTTGCCCACAAACGTCAGTAGCATTACATAAGTTATACAAAGCAAAACAGCACAAATTCCATTTTCCCCGTTCCATTCCGAGTGTGTTTGTCTTATATGTAATGCCTAGCACAACTATTCCAAAGCCCCTTCAGGTAGGGACTATTTTCAGCTTGAGATAATATTTTTTTGGGTGGGTAGATCTTGTTGAGCCGGTCATTTTGAAAGTGTGGGCACCGCTGATGTACAGAGTATGTCCCTTGAGTATAGCATGAAGCCGCTTGAGTATATCTGACTGAACTAACTCCGCAAGCTACGTATCATTTGTTACAGGGTACAATTTTTAATACTTCTTCATACAGTATGTCAAATTGGCAAGCTCACAACACGCCACATCGCTTCAGCTTGTAGATCTGCTGATTTCTTTTATGAAAATAAAAAAACAGCTGACTCCAAAGTAAAGAGTAAGAAGAATGACAAACATAACATTTCTATATTATATACTGTAGTTTATAGTGGAGTAAAAAGTAAGATATTTAACTTCCAAAAGTAATGAATTGAAGTTCTAAGCTAACCAAATGTGAAATGAAAAATGAGGTACAGTTTATGCTTCATTACTGTCCACCACAGGCTGTGAGATGTAAACATTATAAAAAACATGCTGATCACTGAAGATATAGGCTACGTTACGTACTGCATGCCAGATATAAACATTAAACCTCTCCAGAAAGTGGAACTAAACACTAATCATTCATGGGTATAGTTTAGCTTCACGTACTATTGGCACATGACGATCGACATTCCATACCCAATCAAAGCTTATGTGTAGAACATAGCACACAGCAGACAGTATTCTGTTACTGTGTGACATTCAATTGAAGCTATTCTGAGCAACTTCTGCATGAGCAAATAATGTGAAAGGATGTACGATTGCACTATTTACATTTTGCTAATAGTTTTCTGTCTGACTCACATTTTGATGACTTTAATGTCAGATTATTTAAAGTGCAACTTTCAATACACTATGTCTCGCTATGCATCTAATTATACAGAGGCTGCAGTGACTCAGAAGGTAGAGCAGCTGGGAAGGTCCCTAGTTCGATCTGGGGCTCCCCCAGAGTTAGTGTCGAAGTGTCCTTGAGCAAGACACTGAAATTGCTTCCGATGAGCAGGTTGGTGCCTTACATTGTTTCCTCCGCCATTGGTGTATAATATGTGTGTGAGAATGGATGATTGTAATGCACAATCATTGTAAAGCGCCTTGGGTAAAGGCTCTATATATTAAAAGTTAATATATATCTATATATTAAAAGTGCTCAAATTAAGTTTACAAGCACTTGCATTTTGTGGCACATCCTGCTCTCAGCATGATTTATAAACTGTATAGCTAACATGGCATATGAATAATAATTGACTCTGGGAGTAGCTAGGGTAAACTTCGGATCATTTTGCGCTCCTGTCCCCACAGTGCCTCGTTCATGTGCCCAAAAGAACAGTGGCTGGCACACAGCCACACACACACACACACACACACACACACACACACACACACACACACACACACACACACACACACACACACACACACACACACACACACACACACACACACACACACACACACACACACACACACACACACACACACACACACACACACACACACACAGTCCCTGACGACACACTGCATCCGTTATCCTCACTTTACGTCAAAAGTCCTAATATTACTCGAATTGAACACATAGATAAAATTCCCTGCTTCGTTTCCTTGCTGCACTTGACACAGCCAGTGTGAAGGCAAACCGCAGCAAATTAAATATGCAAGAATCGCAACTTCTCCGCCCATTCGCATCGAGTCTACCAAAGTATTAGGTGAGAATGTGACCTAAGACATTCCAGGTGACTAAAATGTGATTGAAACTAAATGAAAACTATTCAAGAGACTATGACTACAACTAAAATCGCTGCCAAAAACAACACTGCTCACATGGTTACCTCCAATGTGAAGGTTAAAATGTCATTTCTTTGGACCCACCAGTTCATTTAGTATGCCGGTTTGCCTGGTTGGTGGTGATGGATGGTGATCCACCTGAAGTGAAGCCGCACCCACAGCTGTTGTTGGCATGTTTGACTATCAAGGTTTCAGCCTCCAGAAACAAACCCTAAATACAAATGGAAGATATCAATGCACATACTGTACAGTAACAACCACACCAAGGGGTCTAATGAAGTACTGTCACCTCATAAATACATGAAAAACCGGTGGTGCTGGGGTGGAGAAAACAGCGCATAACAACAACCAGGAATCATATTATGCAGAAGGAACGCAGGAAAACTGCGAACTTAAATACCCACCCAATTGGTCAGATGATTGCCACCTCAGCGTATGACATGTGGGTCTTGCATAACACTGTATACACCCACATAGTAATGCAGCGTATTAACCCCTTGAGTATATCTGACTGAACTAACTCGGCAAGCTACGTAACATCTACTTTTTTCACTAATGAAAACTAAATAATTAACTAAGCTATGATGACTAAAACTGAGACTGAATATATTGACAATAATAGACTAAAATGTTGGGGAGGGACTAGTGGAGAAGGGATCCAAAGGACAAAAAGTCATGTAATTTTATCGTTTGTTGCACTCAGGTATTGCGCACTGGAAATAGCCGATCTACTATCTATGAGAATATAGAGCTATTTGACTTATTATAAAACTAAAAACTTACCCTACCTAACATAATTATGTTTAAATTACTGTATGTGTGTACATATTTTGTATGATATTGGAAGACCTATACATGTAATAGCTACTGGTCTACTGTATTTGAACGCAGTACAACTGACCATTATGAGGACACTAATCCTCTCTGCCATTCAAGTGCATGATTGCAAGCATAGAGATTGTCAAAGTCAAAGGCGCTACCTACTAGATAAAGTGTTTGCATTGACTCTGTGTGCAGCGCAGTATGCCAAAACATACAGAGCGCCTGTGGAGTTTGATGAAAGCTTGGCAGTTAATACTACTAAATAATAAATAAAGATAAAGTGTGCATTGGGCAGAGGAGGGACTTCCCAGCATGCCTTGGGGTGCACACACAGTTTTTATTTATTTATTGTTTTACAGTCTTATAAATTAAGTTGTTATGGGAATATGTTGAGATGATATGGGGATTAGTGTTCTCAAACTCTGCCTGAACCCGACCAGGCCCGACCCGACACAACGTTTTAGGGCCGGGACGGGCCCGACTAATTAATTTTCGGGCCCGATGAGAACTCTAATGGGCATTACAGTGCAAATAAAAAAGTACACGAACCCTAGGAACAGCGCCCTCTGCCGATTTTGACGCCAGACTTTGGTGCTCTATTGCCTCTTCAAAAGGGAACTCTGACCTTGTGACAGATTGTGCTGAGGTCTCTTTCCTAAGACTATGCTGGCATGATCTGCCACCTGTCAGATATACTGTAGTACATGTCATCCCACGCTACTCCTCTGGCAAAGTGAGGGTGGTTCAGCAGAAATCTGTCAAATTGCAACCTTTCAGAATCAGAATCAATCTTTATTGTCACATCACATTACAAGTAAGGTGGGTGAAATTCTTGGTTGTGCAGGCTCATCATTGCAGTTAAGAAAGATAGAGAGAGAAGAGCATGAAGTGCATAATACTGTATATGATTAATATGCAGGATACAATGTGAGTGCATAATAAAAATAAAGAAATAAATGAATGTATGTGTATAGATATAAAGGAGTCCCAAACAAACAGACAAATTCAGTTCAGGCTGTGCAATGTCACCAGACTTAGCTCTTGTTCAGCAGTCAAATTGCTGACAAGTAGAAACTGTTCAAGAGTCTGGTGGTACTGCGTGCTCCCGAGTGGTTCAGTGATTCAGTGGTGATACAAACATAATTGGCACTAAGCATTAACAATCAGATTACAGAAATATGAATGACAGCAATCTAACAGAGAGAGGACAGTTAATCTGTATAACAGAGCAAGCAGAAGACAGTATAGGGAACAAGAACATGCAGAACAGGAATTAACACATGCTGTTCTGGTGTTCCAATTGTTTCATGGCTATATCGTATGTCAAAAGTACACTGCGTACATCGCAAAAGTGCAGGCGTGCTATTAGAGATTTGATGCTATTGACACTTGGCTGGCCCAATCACATCTTTAAACAACATTTTTCTGCGTTTTTTCCGAAATACATGAGTAGTCTAGTGGACCTTTAGGCTCAGGCAGTGCCTTCATTGAAGAGGGTATCTGCAGGCCTTTGAGTTTTAAGCATAAACTGTCATGGAAAGTGTTCCATCCACTGTGAATCCTCCGGGGCTCATTCCGTGAGAGAAACACCTGTCTCCAACTGAAGAGACACGGTGGGCCAGCACGATGCTTTCCTAAATAACTTTCAGATTACAGATTTCTTCATCGGAAAGAAAAAGCCAACTACACGTGCCAAAGCATGAGGCTTTAAAGAGGGCCTCTCGAGATATGAAACGGTGTTAACAGCACAGATATTCCTGAGAGTATTTCACCAAGTCAATCCACTGTCTAAGCAGCTCCAGACAAAAAGGGATGGACCCACGGCCCTTTGGACCAACTCAAACTGCTTTTCATCGCACCCATGCCCCTCGTTTCTATACCTATACTGCCTTTGTAAATTGGTGTTTTCTATCCTTTTTTCTTGTGTTTTCTTGTGTTTTTTACTGTCTGTTGCACTTCTTGCTGTTTTGATATGACTATGCCACGGACCGATTTTTATGGGTCAGGACTCGAGTAAAAATCTAATTCTCTTTTCCTACATAATTGTATACATTTAAAAAAAAAAAACAGATATAATAAATCCCAAAAATGAAATAACAATAATTAAGACATAGTGAAAATAGCTGATCTAAGCTCACACCTATTTTCAGTCGTTTGGGTCTCAGCCTGAAAAGTTTGGGGCCACTGCTATATTGCGCTGATCAGAGCAATGGTCACCGTCACCGAGTTATGGCCCTTTGAAATGTTAGACACTGCTTTAACACTGCTGTAGTGCACTGTGACTGTGAGTGTGACTATGGCAGATCCCCGAACACTGTGAACAGCTTTGTGCCATGTTTAGTGATGATTGGTGCATCGTTGTAACTTGTTCCATGTTGCACTGTTTGTGCCAAGTTGGTGCAAATCGGAGCAATGGTCCGCCTTGCAAGATTGTATGTTTTGTTTGTGACTTGCACAGTCGCTGTGAGCTTGTAGATCTGCTATTTTTGGCGGGTGACACATCATGCGATGGAGCATAAATTTGGCTCTTTTAGAGCAAGGCCGTAAGAAACAGCAAACCCACTGAAAGATTCTCCATCAGGAATGAATGCACAAACAAAAAAGACGCTTTTGGCAAAGGAAAGCTAGAGGACTTCTGGAAACAGATATTTTAAAGAACTGGGGGGACCTTTTATGTTTTATCTTCCTTCTTTCCTCTTTGTTGCTGCTCTGCCATGCATGTTTGAGGCTATATTAAAGTGTGCCGTAGGTATGAGATCTGTGACCTGTCAACCCAGAGTCCACGGGACCTCATGTCTCCACGATTCCATGCACCTGTGTCCAATTCCACTGATGAGTAGTTTCAGACTGCATGCCATTCTATTCTGCCTGTTTGGAATCGTAGCCTATAAACCTAAAACCTGTGGTTCATGTGGTTTATTCTGGATTATTGTTGTTCTTTCCTCCTCCTGTTACCTGGAAATACCTTTTTGCATTGTATTATACTGTATCTCATCAATAACCTGTCCTGGACCTGTCTTTACTTGTAATAAAGCAGACTTTACTTCTGTCTCAGTGTGCCTGCTTCTTCTGAGTCATATCTGTTCAGCGTTGTGACAAGATCAGAGTTGGCAATGCACTTTTTTAGCCGGCCTAGGTTCGAATGTGCAATCTGCACGTCATCCCCCCTGTGTCCCCCGCCCTTCCTGATTCTTTGTTCACTGCTGTCTTTATCACAAATTAAGCAGAAAAGGTTTGAGAATAAGGTAAGCAGGAGCAGAAGAGACTTCCATTTTACTATTATGTGAGATAAACAGAACAAATAGCTGTATTCCCTTTCTGTCTCTGTCAGCGCACATCTCTGTCTAACACTGCATCCCCTAGGATGGGATACCTCAAACAGAGGGTATGTCTAGTATCTCTGTCTGTCCGTAGCTTATCTTGCAATGCGCTCAACCGATCAGTATGTGTGTGTGTGTGTGTGTGTGTGTGTGTGTGTGTGTGTGTCTGTGTGTGTGTGTGTGTGTGTGTGTGTGTGTGTGTGTGTGTGTGTGTGCGATTGCATGCGAGATTCACAGGAACGCTGCTTTTATTACACTCCTTCTTGGTGGTTGGCGATGGTATATTCAGATGTTCAAGAAGTAGTGAAAATAGCTGATCAAAAAGCTTGCAACACGGCGATCTTCTATTTTCACTAGTTTGGGTCCCGGGCAAGTTACGTCTAATCTCTCTTTTGGGTCTGGACCTGAAAAGTTTGGGAACCACTAGATAGTACATGGCTACTGGTATTCAGAGAACCACTAGACAGTAAATGGCTACTGGTATTCAGAGAACCACTAGACAGTAAATGGCTACTGGTATTCAGAGAACCACTAGACAGTAAATGGCTACTGGTATTCAGAGAACCACTAGACAGTAAATGGCTACTGGTATTCAGACCACTAGACAGTACATGGCTACTGGTATTCATATAGGCTTACATATACCGGTATATATGTAAGCACCTTTAACCCTCTGTCTTAAGTGCTCTCCTTGGAGCCTGAGAACAGAGACATAGAAGAAAAATAACGAAAAGAGACTTTGGAAAGAAAGACATTGTGTAAGAAAACAAACTTTAGCGGTCAAGAGGTGCACGCACATCCAAACATTTCGACGAGTGCATGCTGGAATAAAAAAGGAATGACTGCAGAGAGAAAGAACAGATACGCACACGCACACTGTCTTAAAAGCTCCCAAAATAATATAATAACAATGTGTGGACAATGTTTCAGCCTTTGTCAGGTATACTGAAGCAGTGTGTCAAAGTGCGTCAAAGTGCAGATACATTTTGACCCCTCTATCACATGGAATTATTTTTGGGGCGTTGTGATATGGACACAAAACTGGGGTAAAAATGAACGGAAGTTGCACTAATATTTTAGAAATAGTTCAACAATACAAATGATGTTAGTTTTGTGGATTAATTTACTTTTAATGTGTGGCCCCAGTGCTCTGACATCACAATGATGTTCTGACATCTGCATAGACTCCATATTTGGGCATGGTTGACAAATATACTCTATATATATGGGCATAAAAGGGACACAGACATAATAACTGCAGGGTGGGGCATGCATTTCCATCGTTCCGAGTAGGCCAGTGCCCAATGGGCACCGCTCTAGTTTATCCAATTTACTATTTTACAATTTAGGCATTTAGCAGACACTCTATAATCCAGAGCGATTTACAGTAAGCAAGACTGACTACGGCGGAAGATTGGGAGTGAGTCTGCGGTTCTGATTGCAATGGGAAGTGCATTACATATTTTTGGAGGCAGAAGGGAGAAGAGTTTTGGGACGTTTTCGTTTATATTGCTGATGAGCAAGTGATGGCGATTCAGTGAACCCACGTACAGTAGTTATTAAACCAGTGAATTTGTCTATATACTCGTCACAGTCAGTGGATCAAACAGTTATGTTAAAGGGATTGTTCAGATTATTTTTGCTTAAGCTGTATGAAATACTTGCCATTAATATAGTGGTTGCAACTGTATTAATTGATTCCCTGAGTGCCGTGGTGGGAGTTCTGCTCTGGTTTTGGTGAAATATTAAGTAGGCCTAGTTCCGTTCTTTTTTTGGGGGGGCACAGGGGGCCACGCATTAAAAGTTAATTTATTCACAAAACTAGTGTATTGTTGACCTATTTCTACCAGTGCAACTTTTGTTAATTTTGACCCCTCTATCACACAGAACTATGTTTTTTGTGTCTATATCACTGTGCCCAGAAATAATTCCATGTGATAGAGTGGTCAAAGTTGAACGAAAGTTGCGCTAATATTTATGAAATAGGTCAACAATACAAAAGACGCTATAGTTTTGTGGATTCATTTATTTTTAATACGTGGCCTCAGTGCCCCCACAAAATGACCGGAACTACTTAATATTCACCAATACCAGAGCAGAACTCCAACCACGGAACTCGGGCAATCAATTAATACAGTTGCAACCACTATATTAATAGCCTCGGTCCCAGGCTTACTTATCTGCGAAAAGAAAAGCCTGGTCACAACCTAAGGCAGAGAAGCTATCGGCGGTTGTATCCTCCGGAACAGCCGTCAAATGTATTTCCCCCGGATACGATATTTTCCCGACCAATCACAACACTTGTTTCATTCATGGAGAATGTAAACTGATTTGTAAAGCATCAACGATTTCACATCCGCTAAAATCCCGCAACTTCCGCTGATAGTCTTTTCAGCTTAGGTCTTGCCCAGGGTGCTATATTAATGGCAAGTATTTCATACAACTTAACTTAATTTGAACTATCCCTTTAATGCGGGGTAACATTGGCGATTACAAAGACTGACAACATGACAACTACAACTACTATTTGCATTATACTGAAGTACGTATAATGCAAATATTTCTCAAAACCAGAGCACAGTCTCTGTGTAGTGCTGTATGTGTTGAGCTCATACCCATTGTTTGACTGCAGTGTTTGAGCAAAGGGCACACTATTGCAATTACATTTTCAACATAAAATTGTTATTGATCTCCCCCTCGTGTAATGTTTCACTGTTTTTCCACTTGAATGAATTCAATACACATGCCATCCCAATGTGATAATAACCTTCTTGCATTATGCATTTGAGCAACAAAGATGCACTTTGACAAGAAAGAGGGAACAATGCAAGTTGGTTATCCATGCCTCGTCATTCGAAATACTATAGCCTACAACTTGTGCAAGCTGGACGCACTGTGATGGCAAGCAGCCACTTTGAGTGGCAGTCGGGGCAAACGTTCTCGCCAAAACATGATTTACTATTCTGTGCCTACCGCTACTGGGTCGTGACTCGTAACTCGAACGGCGCTGAGTCGGCTCAATCGAACTTCGCAAAAACATCAACATTCTGCACCGCAACTCGCTCACTTTTAGCTCGCTCGGTGGTGCCTCACGTGGCTCAAGTTCGCTTGAGACGGCAGGCCTCAATCATAGTCAGAAATGATACTTTATTGACCAAAAAAACAGTGTGCAGTTGTTTTGCACACACTACCATACTAGTACTTAGAGGCTATAGTCAAACTTGGCGCTACACACCTCCGGGTCCTCGCCGATATAAACATAAAGTTTGAGGTTGACACACACGCACTTGTGTGTGCGCGGCGCGCGCGCGCACGCACGCACGCACGCACGCACGCACACACGCACACACACACACACACACACACACACACACACACACACACACACACACACACACACACACACACGCATGCACGCACGCACAGTCACAGGCATATAGGCACAAACAGGTTAAGCATTGGTCGGGGGGGTAGGACCAAGGGATTTGGGATTTGTTTATAAACATTTTGGTATTTGTTTATAAACATTTGTGATTTGTTTATAAACATTTGTGATTTATTTATAAACATTTTGGGATTTGTTTATAAACATTTGGGATTTGTTTACAAACATTTGGGATTTGTTTATAAACATTTGGGATTTGTAAGTCTCATGGGGGGGGTAGGACCACTACCAGTTGACCTGTAGTAAGTCTCATGGTCGGGGGGGTAGGACCAAGGGATTTGGGATTTGTTTATAAACATTTTGGTATTTGTTTATAAACATTTGTGATTTGGTTATAAACATTTGTGATTTGTTTATAAACATTTTGGGATTTGTTTATAAACATTTGGGATTTGTTTACAAACATTTGGGATTTGTTTATAAACATTTGGGATTTGTAAGTCTCATGGGGGGGGTAGGACCACTACCAGTTGACCTGTAGTAAGTCTCATGGTCGGGGGGGTAGGACCAAGGGATTTGGGATTTGTTTATAAACATTTTGGTATTTGTTTATAAACATTTGTGATTTGGTTATAAACATTTGTGATTTGTTTATAAACATTTTGGGATTTGTTTATAAACATTTGGGATTTGTTTACAAACATTTGGGATTTGTTTATAAACATTTGGGATTTGTAAGTCTCATGGGGGGGGTAGGACCACTACCAGTTGACCTGTAGTAAGTCTCATGGTCGGGGGGGTAGGACCAAGGGATTTGGGATTTGTTTATAAACATTTTGGTATTTGTTTATAAACATTTGTGATTTGTTTATAAACATTTGTGATTTGTTTATAAACATTTTGGGATTTGTTTATAAACATTTGGGATTTGTTTATAAACATTTGGGATTTGTTTATAAACATTTGGGATTTGTTTATAAACATATGTGGCCCCCACCTAGTTTCTTAATTTTGATCTCAAAGTGCACCAGATTGAAGCATTTTCATGGCAAATTTACAATTTTTATCCGGCGTGGCAAAGCAGGAGGGGGGGGGGGGCTCTGTATAATATGTTGCCTAGGGCCTCAAAAGGCCTAGAACCGGCACTGATGGTAACACTGCACTTGGTGGCACATTATAGCTTGCAAAATCAGCATAATATGTATTGTGAGGTTTTCCACTATAACTGTATAGTCTTTTACTGTGCTGACAATCGTTTTCTATGAGCTGGCCCACACACTGGGAAAAATGCAGTTGAGTGCAAAGATATCCATTTACATAACTGGGGGAAAAAAAGGTTTTAATTAGAGCTGAGTTCAACAAATAAGTTGTGCTTGTGGGTTAGTGGTGACGTGTGTGTGTGTGTGTGTGTGTGCGTGCGCGCGCGTGCGAGTGTGCATCTGTCCGTGCATGCATGCGTGTGAGTGTGAATGCGTGTGTGTGTATCTGTCCCCAAGCATGTGAACATGCTGATTGTGTGTTATTGCTTCGAACACAAAGTTATTGAGTTCATCAGTGTCAACTAAAGTAGGCTAATGGGATGGACAACTGGGGCCCGGTTAAGGGCCTGGCACGCAAGGCATGGAGCCCTACGGCTCCTGGACCCAAACTGGTCAAAGTACCATGTCCATGTTGTTCAACACATTTGCAACATATTGGGCTCGACAGAATACACGCCACTTTGAAAGGACTCTCTCTTCCCTATTTCCTTCACGGTTACCAATGAAACACTGCTACACCAGTGGGTCTCAAACTGTCCTTGCATGGGTTCCAAATGGCCCGTACTGGTGTGCTATTAGTAAGGGCATTTTATCAGGTATTTGACCAATCTGGTAACTAAATCGTTACCAAGAAATTTCTTCACCAATGTGTTTCTAAAGGTGTCTAATAACATGTACTAAAAGTTTGAAATTCAACTCCCGGGGGAAATTGAGTTATTAGCATAATATGTGACCATACCCATAACATCCTATATAAAGAAAAAAAAGTCCAAATTTCATCATTCTTTCAGTATCATGTGACATATGAAACTAGGGGGTTTTCATGATTCTGAATCCATTCCAAGCATTAGTTTTGCACAACAAACACTCCTTGGGAGGAAAACGGCCATAGCCGTCATCACAAACGTGATGAGGTCAGCATCCACAAGTGGATATGGCCTAATTTAGCCCAAGGAGTGTTTTTTGTGCAAAACTAATGCTTGGAATGGATTCAGAATCATGAAAAACCCCTAGTTTCATATGTCACATGCTACTTAAAGAATGATGAAATTTTGACTTTTTGGCCTAAGGATGTTATGGGTATGGTCACATATTATGCTAATAACTCAATTTCCCACAGGAGTTGAATTTCAAACTTTTAGTACATGTTATTAGACACATTTAGAAACACATTGGTGAAGACATTTCTTGGTAACGATTTAGTTCCCAGATTTCTCTTACTATATGGGGATCATTGAAATTAAAAAAGTTTGAGAACAACATAGCAGCTGACAGTGCCATCTACTGTCCTGTTCTGGGTAATCTGTTTTCCTCATTTCATTTTGACATCTGGTTGTTTAATCTCACCTCATCTCAAAGCGTTTGTTGGTGATTGTGTGCGTGCATGTGCATGCGTGCACATTTACCCGCACACATGGGCACAACTTAAGCTGACACAAGCTATGTGTGCAAGCTTGCTTGTGTGTGTGTTACTGTGTGTGTGTGCATGTGTGTGTGTGAAAAACGGTCAGCCACGGAGCCCCGCTGGGGAGAATGGTTTCAGTTTGATGCTCCAGTTGCTTTTCATCCCACTCATTCTCTCTTGATTCACCCAGACGTTTGGCAAATTACCAACCGTTTCACCAGTCAAGGTAACATTGGACCATATGCTCCTGCAGGAGAAGACTTAACAGACCAGACCTGGGAGGAAAGCTTTGGGTCTAACTAGGGTTGTCCGGATCCGATCACGTGATTGGAAACTAGGGCTGTTATTTTCAAATGATCGGCATCGGGAGCAAAATAAATGTGTTCGGGACATCTCTAGACCCTAGTATCAATATTGTCTCTGTGATTTTGGATATTGTACTATTGTGATATAACATAGATAAAAATATAAATATCGGACCGGGAGAAATCGGCAGATACTCAAAATTAAATGATCGGAATGGGATCGGGAGCAAAAAACATATGATCGGGACATCCCAAGGTTTTAAGGTCCCCACACACCGGGCACGATGTTTTAGCTGCGTTTCTCCATCGGTTTTCCGAAAAACGCGTCCAGTGTGCAACACTTAAGGTGGTTGCACACCGGCCGCGTTTTTCGGAAAACCGATGGAGAAACGCGGCTAAAAATCCAAATTAGCATCCGATTCGCGCCTGGTGTGTGGAGACCTTTACCTCTCCATTCTCTAACCATATTATCAGTCAGTAGATCTACTGACTACTACTCTATTCTCTAAGGTTTGTGATGATTGCATTTCCCTGAAGTTCACAATAGGCCAAGCACATTTGCATTACACAAACATATAACTATCTATAAGATTCAAGGCAAGCAAGTAGCTGTAATAGTTATTATCTCCATCACAAACCCAATAAAGTAGGCTACAACATGGGTTGAGTGATTGGTGATTGGCAATGAGTAGCCTACGAGCAGGTGAGGGGGGTGGATCCCATCCATGAGAAAAGGGGGAGGGTTGCTGACTAGATGACTCTTTTTCTACAGTCAGTATGGTCCATACTCTCTATTGTCGTCTTTCAACGGAGAGATTAGCTAAACCTAGCAGTCCAGATATTTCAGAATTCACTTCTGTCACTATTCATTGTCTCGTGAAACAGATGAAATCAAATGAAACTTGAAATATATTCCCTTTTTACAAACTCTATTTTGTATATTGTACAATATAAGCACAGCATGCTTTTAGGGGTCCATTAAAAAAAATAACATAATTTTATTTCAGCATATATTCACTTATCATTGCAATCATCATCATTATAATCTCAAATCTATTAAATTTGAATTTATTATCACTTAGATAGCCGCAATTGTACATTTTGTTCCAAAGAAACTCAGGGTCAGGGGGAAGTAATGAGCCATGACAACCGCAAGGACCTCTAATGGATAGGATGGAACAACTTGCCCTTTCTGCAACTTGCCCTTTCTGCAACTATTCATCTAATTTAGAATCAATAGCCTTAAATGTTTAATTGAAACCCTATGCTAAATGTGTAGAGCATAATTACAAGGCTAATCAATAAGCTTCGTATAAGTTGTTTAAACCATTCAAGTCGGGAAAGCGTCTTTGTCATACTCATTTTAGATAGTGTGTGTGGCGACTTTCCAAAAATAGCAGATCTGTGCATGCAGCGCTATTAGATATTTTATTTGAATCACATAAATGTGTGCAAATCTTAGGCCTACTGTATATAATAGGGGGGTGTCAGCTGCCAAATACATATACTTGATATGAAAATGTTTTGAGAGGAAATATACTACTACGATTTGTTGAATCGACCTCAGGTCTTATTAGGTTAAGAATTGGTTTTCAGAAAATGTTATAGGATTTTTATTTTTTATTGTGCCACGATTTTTTTCCACCCTAAAACATGATCATCAGCTAATATTATAACATAAGGAGGAAGAACTTTTTTCAAAAAGTGTACAGTATTTGTTAAAATCATGCTTTTTAATATGTGGACACCAGTTCATTAAGTATGAGTGGTTTGCCTGGTGGGTGGTGATGGATGCCTGGTGATCCACCTGAACTGAAGCCGCACCCATGCGTAGTTGTATGATAAAGGGGGAGGGGCTGATCGTGTGATGTCACTATTTTACTGTTTATTTCATTGGCCTGTTTGACTGTCAAGGGTTCAGCCTCCAGGAAGAAACCCTAAATACAAAGTTAATACACCATTGCACATAAAAACGACTCCAGGGTGTCTAATGAAGTACTGTCACCTCATAGTCACATGAAAAACTGGAAAAATACAACAAATTTGGCATTCCTTCTTTAAGGAACTTCCTATATTTATTGTAAGACTGTTGTAACTGTCCCAGCAATGGGATTTTGTAATTTTCTATTTCTATTTTCTATTTCTATTTTCTATTCTAATTTATTGGTTACCTTTCGGCAAATACAATATGTGAACATTAGAGGTATGTTTATTTTGGTACACATTGTATTTGCATGCCGTGTGTGGTGCCTGGGGCCTATTTCACGAATCTTGGATTAACTAATCCAGGATATAGGCCAAAACCAGGCTTTTTAAATCCTGATCTTTACAGCCTGGTTTATTCCGTTCCACTAAAGCCAAGCGAGGCTCAGAATTGGCGGATTTGGCGAGCCGGGATCAGCAAGCCTGGCTTAATAGACAGTCTGGCTTGTTGTCTCTAGACCCCTTCTGTGGATCAAAGATTTACTGATCCTTCTTCTTCATGGGGTATTAAGGCAGTTTGCATCCTTAATAGTTGCATTACAGCCCCCTTCTGTATATCTCATTGTCTTTACTAATCTATTCAAGACCAACTGATACAAGGACTTAAGCTTCTAAAATAAATACTGCTGCTGTAATTAAAGAGAGAACATACTCTCAATAGTGGATAGACTGAATGATTAACTACCCCAAAAATATAGTTTACATTTTACCACTACTATTAACTTAAAACAGAATTCTTAATATTGTAAGCATAATGATATTGTCGCATTGTGATATTTGGCCATAACTCCCTCCTCTGAGGGAGCTACCTTTGGGGAAGGGGGTTGTTTTCCAGACAGGGGCCAGACTGGTGAGGGTCATAGGTTCATGGGTTCATTTAGCTTGCCAAAGTTTGTGCTATTGCCATTGAGAATGCATTGGGCGTTTAAGTTACATAACTCCGAAACTACAAAACATTTCAAAGTAAAAAGTTCCAGCATGTGTTTCCACAGTAAGCTGAATTTTACAAAGTGTGAATGGAGTTTCTAGGTGAAAGTGATTTTTTGAAGTGCCACTATCTGCCTATAAATGTCTCAAATTTGAAAGCACTATATTTCTAAAACTATGAAACATTTCAAAGATTCCTTTTCAGGCACACATGTCCACCGTAGGATGAACCTAAATAGGTTTGAATGGGGTTTCTAGGTGTAAGTATGTAGGACTAGTAGTGGGTGAAACGTTACAATATGTTGTAAAACAATGAGTAATGGTAATATTTAGTGGTTTTCACTTTTACAAAGAATAATAATATAATATAATAATTATTCTTAACCGTGCACTTGCACGACAGCAAACCTATTCATGGGGAACATTCACCAAAAGCAGCTGATCTACAAGCTCACAAGCTGTCATGATGTTGTGCAGCCTATATATTTTGGTTATTTGATTTTATATAGTGCTTAAATTAGTCCTTTAATGCAGACCGATACAAATAAGGCAACATAAACCCATAATAATTGAATACATCTGGAAAACATCATTGGTTTGTGATCAGTTTGACTGCTTAATGAACAGTAAAGACATCAGGATTAGGTTAAACCTGGCTGTTAGCCTGGTCCGGAGCAGGCTAAGTCCAAAGCATAAGTTCCCATGGTAACTTATGTAGCATCACTTTCATGAAACCGAATCAAGCCTCAACATATCCAGGTTAACTGGTTAAGTTAATCTGGCAAGATCAACCAGCTTTCATGAAACCGGTTAAGCACTGATCCAGGATATATTAAGCCAGGATATGTGTTAAAGCCCGGCTTAATCTCTAATCCAAGTTTCGTGAAATAGGCCCCTGGTAGTGGTCGTTAATGCTGTTCATATTATGACGTGTTGAGGGCGTGCAGGAAGAGCCCTGTGAGTAGAGTGAGACAGCATTAATGGCACCGGTGTGAGCTGGCTCAGGCAGAACAAGCTGAGTTGCAGGGGTGCAAGGAGCTCTTCCGACGTCAAAAAAGAGCGTCCTCAAATAGAAATAAGAGAATATAAAGTAGCTCTCCTAAAAGAATCGGCAGAAGGCCCACACGGTATGTAGGCTGCCATATTTCAGAAAATGTCAAGAGTGAAAAAGAATTGGCCTTTTTTAACGTTGATATTTAACCTTAACACTGATGTCTTCACCTCCATGACAGCTGCTCTCCCTGCACTGACAGCCTCCTCATGCTTAAAGTAGAAATGAAAAAGATATCTATCTATGCTCCTCAGACCCAGCCAGCAAGCCACACACATAGTACTCAGACCCAGCCAGCCAGCCACACACATAGTACTCAGACCCAGCCAGCCAGCCACACACATAGTACTCAGACCCAGCCAGCCAGCAAGCCACACACATAGTACTCAGACCCAGCCAGCCAGCCAGCCACACACATAGTACTCAGACCCAGCCAGCCAGACAGCCACACATAGTACTCAGACCCAGCCAGACAGCCAGCCACACACATACCGGTAGTACTCAGACCCAGCCAGACAGCCAGCCAGCCACACACATAGTACTCAGACCCAGCCAGCCTGCCACACACATAGTGCTCAGAGTCAGACCCAGCCAGCCAGCAAGCCACACACACACACACACACACACACACACACACACACATACAGTAGTGCTCAGACCCATCAGCCACACACATAGCTCCGTAAGGAGTGGTTGCGCCACTCAAAAAATCTTCAAAAAACTGAAGAGGCTACTGGAGATTGGAGAACCTGATTTGGACATGATCTGATGCAGGACAATGTCACTTATGACAGAAAGAGAAGATGGGTCTGGCCACATTCATTCACCCCATAATCTCAGTGGAAATTGGGGAATATGTTGTGAAATGCCTTATTTTTTACATGAACAGAAACAAGTCGATGCGGCCCCTCCCCCTTCACTTCACACACACACACACACACACACACGCGCGGCTTTGTCCCTATGTGCAGTTGTGCACGCCGGGCCGTTCCACTTCCTCATATCACGCAAGAGACGCCACACACCAGTATAGAAGAGAGATAGTCACTTAATTACTCACTTGTTGTAACTTGTGGGGGCTATATTGTCTTCCATGAAAAATATTTCGAAGCGATGTTAAACTCCGCATGGCTCATTTCCATGCGTCACAGTCAGGGACCCTGCTGACGGTTTGGTCCACGCTGCATGCAGATCGGCTATTTTAGCGTTTGTGAGGACGCACACATGAGCGCGTTATTATGCGTGTGAAATGGCATGTGTGCATTCAGCATTGTGTGGCGTGGTGCGTGGTAAAGGGTTAAATTGCGTGACTGTCACACTCAAAGGGTGAGACATGGAAGCTCTACATGTTGTTGGTTTCTTTGTTTGTAAACAGTGTTGTAGTTCCGTCGATTGATTGTTTGTGTACGTCTCATTGTGTTTGTTTACATATAATCCGGAAGTCATGATTGACCGACAACAGTTACAACAAGGACATTCGTAGTTCATATTTCATTGTGTTTAAGAGAATATTTGTATTTTTGTGTTGCAGTTTTTCACGGTGTCCAATGGGAAAATAAAACTACCTTAAAGATATCAGTTGGAGCGTTGTCATATTTCTGCTGGCTAGGAGCCGCTACAACTGTTTTTTGTTAAATTTCTGCATTGACGGCGCTGCCCACAGGTCAGACTCTGCAGCCTGTTGACAGTCAGCACGCCACGGCACATCTTCGCGGACAGAGGAAGCTGACGCCCGACGTCATTCCGGCTTTTTAGACAGCTGGTGGATGGAAAAGAAGCTCCACCTCTCCTCCTCTCTTCCCCCGGCCAGTGTCATCCTCCTTTGGATTGTATTGTCATATTGGGCTTCTTTGAAGAAAGGAGGTAAGTTGCCTGGCTATGCACTGTAGCCTACTGTACAATATGTGTATACTTCCCTGTCCATATCGAATATCCATCCAGAAGCACTAGTTCTGCAGTAACAGCATGATCTATCTATATTATCTATGATATACGACAGAGAAGCACATTATGGACCTAGTTTCATACATTTGCCAGGACGTCTGTCTGGATGGAGTAGCTCCTAGTGGTTTAAATACTATTCTATATAGCCTGTGTGCATGTCTTATAATAGCCATATTCCCCAAATGCCCCAATGCTGTGTGATTTACTAGGGATGTTGTTTTTGTGGACAAAAAACAAGCCCATCACACTATATGTATACGAGTAAGACGCGCGAACGCGGGAAGCGAACGCACTCAGCTCCATATATGGGCACAAAAGAAAAAAAACAAACAAATCACTGGCCCCTTTTGTGCCCATATATGGAGCTGAGTGATTGCTGATGCAACACACTCCATATTTGGATAGCGGGACAGACACACGGACAGACAGACAGACGCACGCACAGACATGATCTGCTAGGTCTCATAGTAAGTGCTCACTGCGTTCGCAAATACCAGTAAGACGCGGGAAGCGAACGCAGCTCGTACATATTTGGGTTTTGGACGTATAGCTGCTTTGGGGACTCCTTATATGGTTATGGCTGAGTCATGGTGACGTAACAGCGGGACAGACACTTGCATCAATCACAAACAAATCACTCAGCTCCATATATGGGCACAAAAGTGGGACAAACACACGGACACACGGACAGACATGATCTGCTAGGTCTCATAGTAAGTGCTCAGTGCGTTCGCAACAATTTGGAAACAGTGTTGCAGTGTGCACCTGTCACTTTTTGTAGTGGCAGGGTAACTCGTAGCACAGTGGAAACATATATAGATATATTTTTATTGCTGGGCTTTTCTTTAGCAAGGTTACGGTAAATGTAAGACACTCATGGATGGTACGTATACTAGATAGTAGCACATTATGAACTTGACAGTGCTTAGTGGTGACAGACAGTTCTTGTGATGATTTCTTTATGTTAGAGTACAATGAGTACATGCTTTGTTGTCTGTAATCATGCACGTGTGACAGGTGTCAAGAGAGGTTCCTTTTTTGGGATATCCGTGGATATGCACGGCTTGGAATACACTTCCATGGGATTCAATTTCCCAAAAGTTGCGTAACTGATCTGACAGTGCTATGGGAATTCCTTTTGCTTCCAAGTCCCTCCTTATCTTGGCGCTTTAATCATAAAGAAGAGCTCAACTTCGGTGTTTCCAATAAATGGACATCAATGCGTTGATTGTTCTTAATATTTCTCAAACGAGCCTTCACTTTCCTGCAGGTAATTCTCTGGGGTGTTTTGGAACCAAACACATACATATTCAACTTTTCTTTACCTATAACTGGCAGGTTAAGTGCTCTGGAAATATCCTCTTTAGTGAAACTGTGGGTGCTACCCTACCCCCATCTAATAGGCACCTGCATGGCTACTTGGCTTTGCGTTGGTGCATTTATCCAAATGGTAAAATGGTAGCTGTCAATACTGTACTATTGTCAGAGTTGCTTGCTACACAACTAACTGCATCTGCAACACTGTGGTTTTTGTCTATTGCTGTCTCAAATTGACTCCAAAAGCTTTGCCATTGACTCACATCTCCAGTGAATTTCTCCATGGTCAGTTTAGGCAGTTTGACGGACTGTCTTGTCACTGTATTTCCCGAGGCCGTGGATGCGATTTCTCCTTCCTCATTTCTCACATAAAATAACTAAGCTAAAAATGCATTACAATTCATTTTGAGCTTGTAGATCAGCTATTTTTTTATTTGAATCCTTTGTGGAAAAAAAAGGATTCTGACAGCAATGAATTGTATTGTGATCTATTTATTGTAACGATACAGAGGACATTTGTATTATACTTAATTTATTTGCTGAAATGAATACATTTGAGTTTTGAAAAAGTTATGTAGGCCTATTGTGTTTCTGAATGTGCTTTTAGTACAGGATTCTGAATCTTTTAAGCCCCATTTAGAATGTTTTGAGTAGAAGTGTGATTTAGAAGCATATTAAGTAATCTGGTATCTGGCATGACTAACGTGTACACAATATAGTGCTGCAAAGGGTGCTATTTAGCCCCTATCATTAAAGGTGCTATACCCTTTGGCAAAGGTACTATATAGCACCTTTAAAGATTGGTGCTATATAGCACCTTTAACAATTGGTGCTACAGTATATACAGCACCATTTGACAAAGGTGCTATATAGCACCTTTAAAGATTGGTGCTATATAGCACCTTTAAAGATTGGTGCTACATAGCACCTTTAAAAATTGGTGCTATATAGCACCAAAATGGTTCCCCTATGAGCCAAAAAACCCCTTTTGGTTGTATACAGCACCGTGAGTAAACGGCAGATGAATCGATTATGAAAATATTCGTTAGTTGCAGCCCTAGTTATAGTATGGTCTCCTTGACATTACCACTTTCCAAAGATAGTAGTAGCCTATGTTTGGTTTTCAAGGAAGCTATACTGTAGGCCTATTTCATTCATTTCAGAAAGATTAGAAAATCTTGAAACCTGCTTGACAGTGTAGCATAGCCTTTATGTTTTGTCAAATGATATTGGTTTGAAAGCACAGGGCGGTGTAAAATGTTTATCTGATAATAGTCCTCCTTGGAGAAAATTTGAATAATTGAAACATTCATGACTTCTTCGTGCAGATGTAATATTAGCCAGATTAGCATAGGTGGGCTTTGAATTAATTTATTTTTATTTACAGAGTTGAATGCATAGGCCCACTTTGTGGGGTGGCAGTGAATCATGGATAGAGTGGCTGGGAGAAGTTCGATCCGCCATCCCGGGCTCCCCCAGAGTTGGTGTCGAAGTGTCCTTGAGCAAAACTCTGAACCCCTAATTGCTCCCAATGTGCAGGTTGGTGTCTTGCGTGAAAATGTGCATGTGCCTTGGATAAAAATGGAAAGTGCTATATAAATGCACCATTTGTATTGTTTTTGTGTAATGTT
This sequence comes from Protomyctophum bolini, assembly GCF_963924005.1. Taxonomy (NCBI): domain Eukaryota; kingdom Metazoa; phylum Chordata; class Actinopteri; order Myctophiformes; family Myctophidae; genus Protomyctophum; species Protomyctophum bolini. The sequence goes on along the minus strand of NC_137874.1, from coordinate 22,856,068 downwards.
TTATGGAAATGGAAAATGAAAAACTTGTCATCCATTGTCACAGAAGTGATTTTTTAAATGTTTACTTACTAAAAACCTACTATAGGTTTCATTGGAGGGATATGCATCGATTCTATACTTTATTAATCATCATGGATTTTAGACAATGAATGGGGAAATGAACTAATGAATGAGTGAATTAATTAATTAATTAATTGTCAGGTGCCATAAAAAAGGGTCCTGTTGATTCATCTTTACATAGCATGCGTTTCACATACAGTTGCTATGATATCTCCATTGTAAACGATGCATGGGGGCTGCTGTTTGCCGACATTTCCTCATGGGGGTGCTGCAGGATACGCAGATATATTCTCATAAAGCTTCCTGTAGGATTTTGTAGACCTATACTGTATACCATTATTTCCCTTGGTTCTTTGGTTTCTTTTGGTAGTTGGTTGTTTTTATTCAAATGTGGTGCAGATTTTGATACCATCTAAAATATGTTGCGTGCAAATTAATGTGTGATTTTTGTGTAATGATGATCTATATGCATATAGGCCTAAAGCCCTAACCACACCAAAGGGTCACCATGCAACTCCTTGGGTCCAAACGGTTGCAAGGAGTTAACGCTAAAACCGTGACACTTTGGTGTTGTTTGGGCCATTGAATTCCATGCGTTGAGTCATTAGGGACGACGCACTTTAACGTGCAACAGGACATATCAACGCTAAAACTGTCTCGAGTCTCGACCCTTTGGTGTGGTTAGGGCTTAAAGGTGAGACATTTGACATGATGTTCAGTTCTAATACTGACAACCTTATACTGTGTAATCTTGAATGCAGATCATACACAGTGAAATGCTGTAAGCGAGGTGCAGCAGTGGGTCAGGAGGTATCAGAGCGAACAACCATCTGAGAACAGGGAAGGCTTCCAGCTCCGCCTGCCGATGTGTCCTTGAGCAAGACATGAAGCCCTAGCTGCAGTGCCGATGAGCAGGTTGGTGCCTCACATGATATGGTTGCTTCAAAGTAAAAATAAATAAATAGGAAAAGTCATATATACAATTTGTCACACAGTCAGTGAAATTTGTTTTCCGCATTTGACCCATCTCTTGGAGCGGTGAGCCAAGGAGCGGTGTATATAGCTGCAGCCCATTAGTTGATTTGAACCTCCCAATCCAACCCATTGATGCTGAGTGCCAAGCAGAGAGGCAATATGGGTCCCACTTTTTGAGTCTTTGGTATGACCTGGCCGGGGATCGAACCCCGACCTCCCAGTTTCAGGGCGGACACTCAACCACTTAACCTGGCACATTAAGGCCACTGTTTGCTTCCATGTCAGTGTGTGAATGTCATGTGTGAATGTGTGACTCATGCGTGCCAACATTAGACTGTGACAAAACAGCATACTGCACACACAATCCACACCTGATGAATAGAATACAGGCTTTGAATGAAATATTACTTTTTAATTAGTCATCATTGCTAATGACACAGTCTCTACACTCTTCACTAATTGGATAAACTGTCAAATATGGTAATTTGTGGGAAATTTATACTCTACTGCAAGGGTTGCAGGGTTGATTTTGCCGATTAAAACGAAAACTAAATAAATGAAATAAAAACTAAGCTACAATGACTAAAACTAAGACTAAATATATTATATTGACAATTTCATCAACAAACTAGATTAAATGTTAGGGACGCGTGAGCTTGTAGGCTATTTTCAACATGTAACCATGTGTAAAATCAGCCATTATGATGACACAGAGGCCCGGCAAAATACATTTTAGTCAACTAAATCAAATTAGTCGACTAAAATCTTATAGTTAGTCGACTAAAATTAAACAAACATTTCAGATGACTAAATTGTGACTAAAACTACATGAAAATGTAATCAAAAGAGTGACTAAAACTAAATCAAATGAAATTTTTGCTGTCAAAATCAACACTGAAGGTTTCCCCAACGTTTCAGGCTGAGAGTGTGACCCCCCAAAATCATTTGAACTGGGGACCCCACACCCCGACCAGCACTTGTATAACGTGTTTTCAGCAATTACTTTCAGTGGTGTGACGCCACGTTTTCTTATAGGCCTATAGAAATGCAGCAGGTCCTAATGAAAGGTGTATAGAGCAGTGGTTCTCAGAGTGGGGTCCGGGGAACCGTCAGCCATGGGTCCTTGCGTGCGTCCACAGCAAAATATAGCTATATTTCATCAAAATCTGTTTAACCACTTCAACCCGACATACATAAGCTATTTGGAAATAGCCGATCCACAAGCTCACAACGTGTTGTTGTGAGCGTGTGTAGATGCTGCTATAAAAATACATTAAATTAATGGGAAAAAATGGAGAGCACTAAATCCTTGTAAGGATTAGTCCCCCTGGTACATAATATTTTCACATGAGGGTCCGCGGGCAAATGCATGAATTTGCCATTGACATACGTTTGAAAACCACTGGTACTGTATATAGACAGGTCCAGATGACTGCATGTGTTTGTAAATGCTTGGTGTACAGCGTGCAGTGGTGGAAAAAGTACTCAAAGTACTAGAAGTATCAATACTGCATTACACTTTGAAATACTCTGTTACAAGTAAAAGTCCGGAAGTACAAAAGTATTGGCATCAAAATGTATACTTAAAGTAAAAGTTTATTATGCAGAATGTGCCTTTTCAAGTCTTCAAAATGTATAAACATCTTTTGAAAATTGGTGATCTTGGAGATCGATTATTTTTAAATGGCCGAAATGTATATAGGGCTGAAGTGGTTACTGTATGTTTTGACATAATAATCTAAATATACAAAGACTAGTAAAGTTTAGTGGAGTAAAAGTAGCCTACAATATTTGCCTCTGAAATCAAGTGGAGTAGAAAAGTACTGAAGTTTTGACATACTCAAGTAAAGTACCCTACAACTACAGTAAAGTAGCCTACAACTACAGTAAAGTAGCCTACAACTACAAATACCTAAGAATTGTACTTTAGAAAAGTAGTTACTTTCCACCACTGAAGCCTATGTGTTTATTTTTCTTTTCTTTTTTGTTACACTGAGGCCATGTGCTTGCTGCTTTCCCCCCATACAAAACATTAATTTTACTTCATTGTTTTGCCTTTTCTTGCAATATTGATAATAGTACATTTTGTATGCAGGTAATTCTATTACTTATTTCCAGCACTAGGGGGTGCTGCAGGATCAGTGCTTAGAATATTAGCTTCCAATGCAAGAAATGTGTAATCTTAGAATGAGTAACTTGGTTGAATGTTCCCGATCTTGAAAACAGAATAATAAACTCTATGTGTGTAGTGTCATCATACGTATATAGTATAGCCCAAGGTGCTTTATACAAATGATAATTTTATATTAAAGGATAACCTACTTTTGGTACTTAAAGTATATATTGATGCTGGTACTTTTACTCAAGTGCATTTTGAATAAGGGACTCCTACTTGGAACAGAGAATTTCTACGTTGTAGTATCGAAACCTTTACTTACATGTGAGTATACTTCTTACACCACTGGTTGTTGGCTACTGTGTATGGCGGAACAATGCTGCTCCATAAATCCACAGTTAAAGCACAATGCCCATGCTGCTCACTTATCAAACCCACAATCCATCACACTGAAGACAGCTTTGCTTCTTCACCTCCGTCAAGGGTTGAAGCCCAGTGCACCCTCAGAACCAGGGGAAATGATTGGTAGACCAGGAAAGACGGTGAGATACAACTCCCTGCCCGTCATGCTGACACAGACGAGTCCCATGGATCCTAAAATGCCATAAAATCCATCTATGGCCTGCAGAGAAAGAAAAAAATAATATATATATATAACCCCAGTTAGATCGAATACAAGAACACTCGTCCCAAAACACACTCGCCCGCCCCGGGTTAAATACGGCAACCTTGGAACGGTGGGGGGCATACGTCTGATGTAGCAATAGTCCGACATACATGGCCGGTTAAGACACATAGCCTATGTGGCTGGTTAACACTCACCCATGGCACCGACATACGTGGCTGGTTAAGACACATAATTGTTGCCGGTTCATACTCATGCATGGCTTCCACGTGCGGTTAGGGTTAGGTTAGGGTTTGGGGTATATGGGTGTCTAGGGTTAGGGTTAGGTTAGGGTTTGGGGTATATAGGGTGTCTAGGGTTAGGGTTAGGTTAGGGTTTGGGGTATATATACTGTGCATTTCCTATAGTCGCCTACTCGTGGTGGCAGTACATTATGAAAATGGTATTGCCTCCATTACATGATAAGAAGTCCTTAACCGACAATCACCAATGTGTTCTTATTAAGAACATATTCACCAATATTCACCAATATTCACCAATCACCAATATGTTCTTATTAAGAACATATTGGTGATTGTCGGTTAATCGCAATTTGCGTCTTCACTTTTCTGCCCTCACTTTTTATACTCAATACATACTTGGCTAGTTGGCTCAGCCAATCGAATCATTTAAATTCCATGCTCAGCCAATCAAGTCTTCGCTATGATTCACAAACACAAAATTGTGAAAACTGTGAAACTATGAACGCTTTTTCCACCACTGCCTTGTATACAGTATATGCCAGTACCTCATATATTCTTACTCTTTTTTTCATTCATCCTTTGTCACACTACACCCCACCCCCCACCCATCCACACGACGACAACACCTCTGATGGTCAATGAAAGCACACAGGCCCTCAAGTGGTTGCCAGTTCATTGCACAAACTGCATATTTCATGGTTGAGAGGATTGAGAGTAGTCAGACAGAGAGACTCGGCCATGTCAAGTGATGAAACTTTCCTGGTGGGGTAATGAATTCAATTTGCCATTTCTATTCCTCCACACTGGCAACCAACCAACTGAGAAGCGCTGATGAAACAGAGATACAACGTGCATAGTCTTTCTTTATGCTGTTGTCTCACAAGCCATGGCAACCAAACATCCACGTTTTACAAACGCAACATTCATTCTTATTCTTATTATCATCATAATTATTTTTTTATATTATTTATTTTTAATTATTTGGGGGAAGAGAGGCTTCTATTCTCCACTTTTGAAAAGCTCTGTTGAGAAAAACAAAATCATTAGCCTATAATATAATTTGTACAAATAATGTTATCATATCACCTGTAACAATGTAACTGCAACTCTGACAGAGAGGATAATTATACATGGTGTGTAAACGTGTAATGTGACAATAACGTTGAAGTTGGAATGTAAAGCCGAACACTTCCCAGTGGTCTCCTCAACGCTGCGAACCCAACAGATCATGACATCATTTTTGCTAATTTTCCAAGCGGCTCCCCGTTGACCATCTGGAGCATGCCTTCGCTATGAGGCGCGGGGCCATCAAGGGCCTCACACACATCAAAAGCCTCTGCCTTGACGGAATCCTGGCTGCAGGTCCTTCCAGCATGGACGAATAACTCTTCATCCGGGTGGCTATACACCAACGGATCAATGCCATCCATGCCATCTGGTCCTCGACCCTCGGGGGAACCTTTTTAACACCCGGCACCTCCAGGCCGCACCCCACACCACACACACCCAACACTGTACACTACGCGCTGATGACTCCTAGCCTGGCGTTAGCCACACTAACGTGGATTCACTCGCACGTGCCTCCATGGAGGAACGTGTGAGTGAATCCATGTTATCAGTCTAGCTAACACCAGGCTAGATGACTCCCACATCGTACCCAACGCACACTGGTGCTTCAGGACGCTCTCTGATTTCACCCCGACACACCCGACTACGCCCAACAGGCACCAAATTGTGGTCTCAGTCAGTGGCAATATTCCAAAAATACTGATCGTCCTGCAAGCGCCCACCAGCTGCCAATTTTTGGAGAGTCCTAGACCACCTATTACTAATATAGCCTAGGACCCTAGGTCAAATATTTTGTGTAAAACAATAAAAAAAAATACTTTTATCTCATCCACTTATGCCATTTTTGGTAAAGTATCAACCATTCTGTTAGCCAGACACATCAGCAACATAATTGTCGATACTGATGACATAAAAAGTGTAACATGTCTGACATCGGCCACTGCACGTTTGACCTTACCGTTGATGTGTCTTTGTTCTTTCCCTCAATCAATGTTGTCATTCTGGTCTGTATACTACTGTGTCTTATAGACATAATAAAGATATATAAAGAAAACTAACAGTATCATAACATTGAAACAGCAGCATATAAAGCAGTCCCTGCCTGTCTACCGCACCGCTATACTGCTAAGCCCGGAAAGATAAGAACACTTCTGCTCCGAGTGTGGGACAGTTGAAAGGCTACATTGCTACAAGGACCACATAAAAACTCTCCTCGAAGCGCTGTGACATTCAATCGGCTCTGGAAAAGTTGGCTGCCGTTCGCCACACCTGGCATTTCACCAATCATCTGCACTCTGCAGGGGGGGGTGCACCTCTTGTGCAGATTACTTCCGCCCCTCACGTGGCAAAGCATGAGGGTCGTGCATTCACCCAGCAAAGTCACATGCATAGACACAAACACGACAACACACAAATTACCTTTTGGTTTCAGATCACACTTACAGCGTCACACCAAAGCATCAAAAGTACAAAAGGACAAAGTGCAATTTAAAACTCATATTATACACAATTGTTCACACACTCTGCTGAACCTGACTGTCGGCAATCAATTAATGAACTCAATTAATTAAGTTAAGATAAGACAGACATCTTATTTGGCCCCAAAGCAAATGTTTTAAAAGACTTTCAGAATTAGCAGGTCTCTGTTTTTTAAACATATGTTTATTAATTTTCACATCAATTATATTTTTTTATATTAAAAAAAATATATGTATAAATGATGTGACCAAAACCAGCTTTCTTTTATCTGAGAAACATTGTGAAAGTATGGCCATTCCTCTCTAATTCATGCTTTTATCTCCAAGTATAGGTTGAAGTTGATTTCAATGTCCTTCTAATTGTTTATGAAGCTCTCAGCTTCTGTTTTTTTTTTCATCACAGACTCCCTGTTGTTTCATGCTCCACAAGCCCTCAGATCCTCTACCACAGGCTTTGCTAGATATGCATAAGTTATAACCTTTCTAAAATTATATTCCCAAAGTATGGTCCACCCTCTTACATAAAAAGAGATGAGGGGCAGGCTCTGTTGAAGTCTTTGAACAACAGTCATATCTCTGTAAATATACGTATCTTACTATCTTTTCTATACAACCATTTGTAAGACAATTTCTTTGATTTTCTTTGATCAATAATTACAGTATGTGTGATTTCATTTTCTTGTTTGTCTTTTAAAGCAAAGCACTTAGATATTTTTTTCTTGATTTGTATTTAATGTCCAATCATCTCACTATGAGCTATACATGATTAGATTTAATCTGTATACTGTGGGGAAAACCTTGGCAGAAAATATATCTATGAGCTTCTAGTTTGGCTATTTGCAGTGAAGATATTTAATGTTTCCAATCTGAACCACTTTATTTATAAAGCACATTTCTCAACTCAAGGTTTACAAAGTGTTGTACAGAAAGCTAAATACACTCCAAATATGGAGTGTGTTGCATCAGCAATCACTCAGCTCCATATATGGGCACAAAATGGGCCAGGTCCACATATACAGTAACAGCGGGACAGACAGACAGACAGACATGATCTGCAGGGTCTCAGCTGCGTTCGCTTCCCGCATTTGCGCGTCTTACTGGTATTATTACTACAAAATGAACAAAGCTCAGTCAGTCTTTGTTCTCACCCATTGCATTTCTCAGTGGGTCGACAATCAACCTGAACTTGCACACGGGCATTGACAACCAGTATTTGTCAGCGGGCAGCGAGGATTGGCAGCAAGGATGTCGATTTTTCACTTTGCATGTTTGTTTGTCAGTTTTTCACGTGATTAATTCACTTTTTATTTGAACTGCATCCACACAGACCGTGAATATTACACGGTGATGATAAATCCTCACAATCTTTATATGGAACGAGGTCCAAATAAAACCAAAATTGGTCTGGCTGTCGCCCGCTGTTAAAACGTACTGTTAGATCGTCTGTCTGTCGCCCGCTGTTAAAACATACTGTTAGATCGTCTGTCTGTCGCCCGCTGTTAAAACATACTGTTAGATCGTCTGGCTGTCGCCCGCTGTTAAAACGTACTGTTAGATCGTCTGGCTGTCGCCCGCTGTTAAAACATACTGTTAGATCGTCTGTCTGTCGCCCGCTGTTAAAACGTACTGTTAGATCGTCTGGCTGTCGCCTGCTGTTAAAACATACTGTTAGATCGTCTGGCTGTCGCCCGCTGTTAAAACATACTGTTAGATCGTCTGTCTGTCGCCCGCTGTTAAAACATACTGTTAGATCGTCTGTCTGTCGCCCGCTGTTAAAACATACTGTTAGATCGTCTGTCTGTCGCCTGCTGTTAAAACATACTGTTAGATCGTCTGGCTGTCGCCCGCTGTTAAAACGTACTGTTAGATCGTCTGTCTGTCGCCCGCTGTTAAAACATACTGTTAGATCGTCTGTCTGTCGCCCGCTGTTAAAACATACTGTTAGATCGTCTGGCTGTCGCCTGCTGTTAAAACATACTGTTAGATCGTCTGTCTGTCGCCCGCTGTTAAAACATACTGTTAGATCGTCTGTCTGTCGCCCGCTGTTAAAACATACTGTTAGATCGTCTGTCTGTCGCCTGCTGTTAAAACATACTGTTAGATCGTCTGGCTGTCGCCCGCTGTTAAAACATACTGTTAGATCGTCTGTCTGTCGCCCGCTGTTAAAACATACTGTTAGATCGTCTGTCTGTCGCCTGCTGTTAAAACATACTGTTAGATCGTCTGTCTGTCGCCTGCTGTTAAAACATACTGTTAGATTTATTGATTAACGTTTCGATGGAGGCCTGAACGACCGAAACGTTGCTCAATAAATCTAATTCCATCAGTCAAAAGGGAGACATCGAAGAGGAAGGATAGGTGGGGTGGAAACAACATATGGAATGTCAGAACAGTTCAGCTCCATATATGGAGATGGAGGCATGATGTCACGAGGCGTGACCATATATGGAGGCGTGATGTCACGAGGCGTGACCATATGGAGGTGTGACGTGACACATGGAAATGCAGGTTTTAATAGTAAATGCGACCTATGGTCGCAATTATATAGTGGTTATGGCTCTATTATTCCATTCTCCAGTTTGAGAGTGTCATGCTCAGTGGGGGAAAGTAACTAAGTACATTTAAGTACAATACTTAAGTACATTTGAGGTAGTTGTACTTTACTTGAGTATCTACTCCACTACATTTTATTATTAAAAAACATCCAGTCACCACTCCAGCCAGGGTTATATACATATAGTCCGGCCATTTGAAAATAGCAGATCTACATTGTGAGCTTGTAGATCTGCTATTTTCAAAAAAAAATTCCAAGTTTTTATACATTTGAAAACTTGTAAGGAGACATTCTGCATGATGAGTACTTTTACTTTTGGTACTTCAGTATCTTGATGCCAATACTTTTGTACTTTTACTTGAGTGCATTTTGAATTCCGGACTTTTACTTGTAATGGAGCATGTCTATATTGCAGTATGGATACGTTTAAGTAAAACATTTGAGTAATGTTTTTGGGAGTGGTTGGTGCAGGCAGTAAGGAGCTACGGCAGTGTTTCTGACACACAGACACACACACAGACGGACACACACTCAGACATTGTTAGAATTATAGTATGATTGTGTGTATCAAGGGTATGCCTTTGGTTTCTTGTTTCACTACAGTGTATTCCCTGACTTCTAGAGGAGTGGCTCAGGCGGCCTTATATGGGGCCTGACTCGAAGTGGGAAATCATGATTGGTCCATGAGCGGACCATACTATCTGTGGGTTTTGTGTTTAAATAGTAAGAGTTATTATGTGAACACTCCACTCCACATTACTTTGAGTAATATGGTTAATGGAATGCAAGGTGTTTATACCATTATGGGATAATTATATATTGTCTTTGGACATATGGGCTAAACTGGATTCTAAGTTTTCAAGCAGGGTTGGTTTGGTCTAGTGGGAGGGGCCTGGCCTTTATAAGCAGGCAACCAACCTGCCACTGCCTAGGACCAGGAGTCAGTCATTGTAGGGCTGAACCTGGCGGAGAAAGGACCTGTAGCCAACCTTGTCAGTATTGTTGTACAGCATATTTGTTTGACGGGAAACCACCTCCTTGATTTTTCTCTGGACACAATAAGGTGAATAAAAACAATTGATTGCATCAAATGACGATGCCTTGACATTTTCACTATTTTGAGTGCTCCAGCTAAGTGGAAAATGTTTGGGTATGTTTGAGTACTTTTTTTGAGTACCTTGGGTATATTTCACTATTTCAAGTGACTAATTCAAGTGCCTGTGGCGCATTCTACCCTCATTCAGCCATGCAGACCTCACTGGCTGTTGCGAAGGCTAAACTGAAGCCTTATGTCTTTTGTCACGTCTTAAAAATCGATACCGAGCTACAAGTCAAATCTTTATTTGGGCAGGGTCAACGCTTTGGGGAATATTGAATACATCCACTGTCGAGAGTTCGAGTTGTGAGTGGGATTATATAAGAATCTGACATGATGTGATAGAGAAAGTGAGAACATGACAGGAGATCTGAGATAATTTTATAGAGAATCTGACATACCATTAACCCATGAAGACCTGAGGCACATTCTACAAATGTCTTCTAAACCAGTGGTTCTCAAGCGCTATTGTGCCAACTACCAAGGCCATGTATTTGGCCACGGACCCCCATCTGAAACCCTCATTGTGCCAAGACCATGTATTTAGGCGCAGACCCCCATCTGAAACCCTCATTTCAAAACTGTGTTTTCGTCGACTAAAACTAAGACAAATGTTTGTCGACTACCTTTTTTCACTGATGGTCTGGACTAAACTAAATGGAAACTACCGGTAAATGAAAACTAAACTGACACTTTGGTCAACAAATAAAAACTAGACTAAAATTTTAGGAAGGGACTAGTGATCCAGCTAGCTTACACTTGGTTGCATGCTGAAAATGGCAGATCTCTCACAACTGCGACGTGTTGTGAGCTTGTAGATCGGCTATTTTCAGCAAGTGTAAACGGTTATTACGATCTAAAGACCCGACAAAACACATTTTAGTCGACTAAATCAACTGTAGATTTAGTCGACTAAAATCCTATGATAACTAGACTAACACTAGACAATAGACATTCCAGGTGACTAAAATGTGACTAAAACTAAATTAAAACTATTCAAGAGACTATGACAAACTAAAATCTAAATCTGCTGCCAAAAACAACACTGTTTCAAACGCTCGGGCACAGGCAGAGCAGTGAAGATGCAAAATGGTCTTTATTTCAACAAAAAATCACACGAGTGTGAAGTGAGGGGCGGTCTTATCATTACACAATATACATCATCTCATGAACAACTGAATTTATGTGATTTGTTAGCCCATTTCTCGTCTACATATGACGTAAATTTCATTGTCAATGGCATTTCATGTTTGTGTCACAAATGTACAAATTGGCGTCAATGGCAAATATTGTGAAGTGTGGGGACAAAAGATGTAACGCCCCTCAAAAATCACACCCGTGTAAAGAGAGTGGTGCAACTACGTGTGGGGGTCCCCGGAAGTTCCAGACCCACAGGATATGACATTTTACATACTCTGACATAACATGAAATACAGTGAGTTTATTCCACGGTACATAATTAATATGTGAGGCCAATCAATACATGATAAGTGATAAGTGACTCTGAAATGCAAGTCTATCAATTGGAATGTATAGTGTGTAGCTATAAATTAAATGTTTCAGGCAGGTTGCATTACTTGACTCCGTTATGTTATTAATAAACCGACAGTGGAACATGGTAATGGTCTCACAAATTAAATGTATATTAGTAGATGGCAGCGATCACACTTAAATGCGTTAATAAATTGGTGCACACACGCTGTTGCAGACTGTTGGCTGTGTGTTCTTTGTGCAAAAACTAAATAAAAAAACACACATGCGCCAGAGGACCCCCACCCCCGCAAACACATCACCTACACTGAAATCCTGAGTGCTTCAATGCATTCTGTAGAGTAGCCGCAATTTGCAACTCTAGATTTTTTTACAATGGGATGAATCTAGAGTTGCAAATTTGCAATACGCTCCATTGACTCTCCACGCATACAAGTTTGAATGATCCTCTTTCAATCTTTTGTGTCATAAAAATCCACCGTAGACCTGTATGAGCTACTTTCTGTCAAGAATTTCTGTGCAAGTGATACCTTTTCTAAGTGTTGGAGTTTGGAAGCGCTCGTCATAAGTTACTGAACGGCCCTGCGTGCCATCTGTTTCGCATTTGCACATAATGCAGGAGGCAGCAGCGCGACCCCTTAATAAAAACGAGTGCTTCCAAACTCCAACACAGAAAGAATCACCTGCACAGAATGTCTTGACAGAAAGTAGCTCATAACATGTCTATGGTGGATTTTTATGACACAAGCTTGGCAGATTGAAAGAGGATACAGCTGCAATGTTGGTGAGTTTAACATTGTTTAATACAAGCAGATCATAAACGCAAAGTGGGGAGTCAATGGAGGGTATTGCAACTCTAGATTCATCCCATTATAAATTACATACAATCTTATTACAATAATTGCATTGTATATGTCAAAAGGATAAAACACAGACATAACAGAGATGTAATCAATAATCCATGCATTTCCTATGTTGGCTTTTGCAGTGTTGTTGGAGGTAACATTAAATTGACTTAAGGCGAGTGGTGAAAGTAACCAAGTACATTTACTTGAGGTATTTGTACTTTAATTGACTATTTCCAATTTCCAATACGTTTAGCCTACTTCTACTCCACTACATTTCAGAGGCAAATATTGTACTTACTCCACTACAATTATTTGAAAACTTTAGTTTAGTCCAAGAGAGGGGACAAACAGCAGTACACTGGAGCTGGAGACATTTGACTGACAGCACAGCCACAGCTGAAATATACGTATATTGTATTTATAATTGCAAGCACAAGGCAAACATTAAAATAAGAAACCCTGGGGTACCACAGGGTGGTGCTATTTCACAGAATAATTAAACATAACCACTACACTGTGGGGGCAAAACAATTATTACAAAACATTAACCAGCACTATATACATTTCGGCCATTTGAAAATAGCCGATCTCTACAAGCTCATAATGGGCATTGTGAGCTTGTAGATTGGCTATTATCATAATATTTTAATACGGTTGAAATGGGACATTCTGCAGTGAGTACTTTTACTTTTGGTACTTTAAGTACATTTCGATGCCAATGCTTTTGTACTTTTACTCAGGTACATTTAGAATTCCGGACTTAGTATTTGTATATTGCAGTATTTATACTTTTACTTAAGTGAAACATTTGAGTACTTTTCCACCACTGCTTAAGGCTTGCAGCGTAGCCTATAACCCCTTCCACCACAGAACTGCTGAAAAGCCTAAAAGTTGGGTCATTTAAATTAACATGGAACGTTTTTAATGTGCGGCCAAAAGGTGTGCCAGAGTACAGCCGAGAGGCTCCAATAAGGGCCATGCACGTGCATGGTGGACTATCGGCTGCTGACTCAGGGCATTTTCTGAACTGCTCCGTTGGCCATTTCAAGCCAAGTGGGTCAGACATCTGCTCAGCCCATAATTTAAGAGTACAATTCAGCTTCTGAGCTGCTGAGTGAGCCACTTACACCAGCTGTCCCATTAGTCTGTTTTTGTCTGAGATTGATGCCAAACAAAACCACCCCATGCTGTGATGTCCGGAGGGGGAAGGGGGTGTTACGTAATGGAGCAATATTAGGGTAACATAGCCTACGTTGCAGCAGACAAGGGTGGGTTTGATTCGTTTTCAGGGGGTGGGGGGTGGAGTAGGATCTGAGACACCGCAATGTATTCAGCAAGCGACCTGGGGGTGTCGAGATGGCCCCGCGCGTCAATGAGGCATGTGTGACAGGAGGACTCACCCCTCCTGTAAATGACAATGACACCATGTCTAATCGACTCCCGGCTGCGATCGCCACCTGCCTCCCAATGCGTTGGCATATAAATGTCCATGTCGTTACTCTCCTCGCGATAAGAGGGATATTCGTTAGTGATGCACGGGCCGGCCCATTGCCTGCAGGTTGATCCGCGGGGATGGCGGATGGGTCAAGATTTTCAGTGCAATTATCGCTGGGCGGGCGCGGCGGGTCAAACCCCCCCCCCCCCCCCCCCAAAGAAGTAAAAAAGCATGTCTCTATCTCTCCCTCTCTCCTACTCTCCCGTCTTTCTCCTCCTGAAATCATCTAGCTTGTTTAATGTGTTGCTTATTTGATCACGTGTTCACAGCTGCCAATGATATCCTCATTATCCTGACTAGACCTGTACGTGCCCGTCGCAGTCGGCCACCGGCCTACTTGGGAACGATGCAACTTGGGAACCTAATATACGTTGTCATAGCACCCATTTTCACTGTCAGCCGGTGTCTCACATGGAGATCTGTGTATGTGCCTGTGTGCCTGTGTGTGAAGACTGCAAACTGAAAAGTGTACTTGGCAATCAATTTGGCCCACTGGTAGAGCCTGATTGTTTGAGCCTCAATTAGCTGAGGCAGAGGCTGGAAATTGCACAGGTGAAACGAGTTGGCCTCATTAGGCCCACTGGCAGAGCCTGGCCCAGGTGAAAGGAGTTGGCCTCATTAGGCCCACTGGCAGAGCCTTTTGTGGTGGTTCTGGAGAACCGTGGGTCCGACCGACTCGATACCTGGCACTGCACTCCCTGTGGGGGTGTGGAACGCGTGTGTCGAATGTGAAGACGGTGGGTCAAACGGTTCTCGAGTTATGTGGATTGTGCATTACAACCGTACACACACGCACGCAGACAGACAGAGACGTGGCGCATTTATATAGTAGGATATCCCGAAGTTCCCGAACCCGGCCGCTGCACGTCAACTTTATTTGAATGTCCCATATAATGTATAGGACAGGACGTTAGGACAGTCACTGCAGGCTATATTGTTTAACGGTTTCTCATGCATTGTACACAATTATAAAATAATTAAAAGGAAAATGAATTGTCTATCCTAAAACCAAACATGGAGCCTGCCCTATCATGTAATGTGCTATATGGTTTTGTTCACTCCCGTTTAATCAACTGATTGTAAACACAACGTGCTCTCGCTCTCTCTCTCTCTCTCTCTCTCTCTCTCTCTCTCTCTCACCCGGCCGGTATATGAAATTTAGCCTACATATATTTATTTGCTTATTTTATTGTTTTGTGGTCTCTTCCATCAGCTGTAGGCCTAACAACAATTGGAACATTGTGAACAAAATTCTGCACAGATGTAAATTGGTGGGAAAATGTTCCACGGCCCCTCTCTCTCTCTCGAAAGCAATTGAATGGAGATGCAGGACTTGCTCTCGTCGGTAAGTTAGTTTTTATGTTTGCGGGTCGCAGGGCGTTGATTAATATATTGTTTTGCGAGGCAGGTTGGCTCCCGTGGCGGGGCAGGACGGGCCGGCCCACGCATCACTAGTATAGGCTACGTGCACGGGTGTAGTGCATGCACACCTGTTGATTTCCTCGACTTTTCACTGAGGAAAAATCAATAAAAACTAAATTAAAACTAAGCCATGATAACCATGAAGTATACTGCGCTCTGAAAATAGCCGATCTACAAGCTCACAACGCATCACACTGTGACGCCTTGTGAGCTTGTAGAACAAAATCAACTGTAGATTAAAACTAGACTTAACACTGAAACATTTCAGGTGACTAAAACATACATGACTAAAACTAAATCAAAATCTGCTGTGAAAATCAACACTGTGGTGCTGGACAAACAAGAGATCAACGTGAAGGGCAAACTCAGTGATTCCATCACCTCTGGAGGTTCATCAGATGTGATGGAGACCTGATGGCTGATCCAGACATAATAATAATGTTGAACCTGAAATAAAACCGTGGGAACATAATTTATTCTCTTCATTAATTTCCTTGCACCTATAGAATCCTTGAAAAAGAAAAAAGGAAAACAAGAGGCCAATCTGATTAAAAAAAGGAGAGCATACTTTATTGATTGCGACAGTATTGTAAATGAAAACGGCTTTGAAAAGAGAAAAACAAGTCTAAAATATAATATGCCTTTATTGGAAGAATGCCCATTATCTCTGTAATGAGATTTGACCTGTCAAAAATATTGCATCGTATATTGAACTAACTGTCAACATCACCTGTAACTCATTATATTGATAAAAGCCCATGTCAAACTGTAGTTTGAAATGCAAGAATCGGAACTATTATTTGTCCAATGTGTGTCACATCGTTATAACCTAACCTACAGATAGACAGAGGTGGTGCTAGCCCTCTCGACAGCAATGTGCCCTTTTGAAAGTTTTTTTTTGTACAGTTTGTTACTTTTATTTTTGTTTTGTTTTGTACAGTATGTGGCCCATGGTGACATCGATCAATTCTGGATTAAGAGCTTCTAATATATAATTTATGCCGCAAAATATATAAATCTCACACACTATTATGGCAGCCGGTTCCACGCAACACACAGGGTGCCGTTTTTTAACTTGAGCACCTGCTCCTCAAAATGTCTGTGCACTCCACTGCCTACATTCAATGTTCGTGTTTAGAGTGTTCCGGTTTTAAACAGCTGCCGTTTCATCGCGAGTTGTGATAGACACACTTTCATGATTTATAGGGTGTTGATGCAAGGGGCAGACCATTTGGAATGTTCTGCCCTGTGCTGGTTTTACCATATTTATGGTTAATAAACCAGAACACTAAGACTAACATTGACAGCAACAGGACATAGGTTTCTGTCCTGCATGCAGTGTAAGGTACCGGATTCCAGTATGAAGCATTATATAAATGGTCATAATGATATGATCGTGACAGTGAAGATTACAAAGTGGCATTTGGTATAATGAGGTCTTCCTTGGAGTCATGGCAACCATATGTTTTCCTGTTTATTTCAGTCACCAAATTAGCTAGATTTGTTTCCGTAATGAACATTGCAATTTGATCTCACCCGCCAGACATTATTATTATCACTTGGCCTGAATGCCATTCTTCGTAGATGTGAGACGCACCCTCCCTCTCTAAAACATTACCACGCTGGCAGACGGTACAAATGGATGCAAACGTCAACTCATTGTCTAGAGGGGTACACCGGCTAACTCCTTCCTGTCACTCCTGCTGGAGTTATTTTATTTAACACACCTGCTGCCAGCACTGTGTGTGTGACTGCAGTGAGTATCTCAGTCTAGACATGCAAGCCCGGAAAATCTATCTTTTCAGTATGCAAGTCAGGGGTGATTTGACTACTGGGACTAGTCACAAGAGTTGCTAGAATCTCTCACTCTGACAGGACTGACAAGACACACAAAGACTGTTGTCATTCCGGCTTAAAGTCTGAAAAATGTTGCTGTCAGTTCTAAACTACATTCCTTATTTGGTCTATAACCTTAGCCATTGACTGCTACAATCTTCTCCGCAAGACTTCTTCTATGACAGACAAGACAAGGACATAATGGAAATGGAGGAGAGACAGGAAAATATGAAGAAAAACCAAACTAAATCTGAAGCAGGCCTAATCCTGTGGGCATTCATTGTGACTTTAGAGGTGAGATTCTAGTAATAATTCTAGTAATTCTATCAAAATCGATATAAACCAAACCCCTGTTTGCTTTTTATTATGACTATGAAGTTAGTCTGCACCACTGGTTCTCAAACAGTGGGTTGGGAACCATTTGTGGGTCGCGGACACATTGTTATGGGTCACCTTCATTTTTGTTTACTACATTTTGTTTTTAATTATTTTTATTTCGAAACATTTTCAAAACATTCTCAAAAAAGCAAAAAAAAAAGAATAATAATCATGAATTACTAAAATTCTGCGTTTTCTACAGTAATTTAAAAGGGATAGGGATAGATAGAACTTAAGCTGTATGAAATACAAATGACGCTAGTTTTGTGAATTAATTTACTTTTAATGCTTGGCCCCCTGTGCCCCCCACAAAATGACCGGAATTACTTCATATTTCACCAAAACTAGAGCAGAACTCTCACCACGGGACTCGGGCAATCAATGAATACAGTTGCAACCACTGTATTACCTATTTCATACAGCTTAAATAAAACAATGCTCAACTATCCCTTTAACTAGTGTGGATATACCGGGCAAACGTTTAATCTCTCTTTTGGGTCTCGACCTGACAAGTTGGGGAACCAGTGGTCTACTCAACACCATGTCTGGCCAAATCCCTCACACTGAGCACAGAAATAAGATCACTTAAAACATTGCTTTTTAATTGAATCGCTGAAAAGTACACCAGGGCACATATTTAGGCCGCAGAACTTCTCAAGCTTGCCATATGTCTGAAATTAGAGGCTGAGAAAACTGCATCCGCCCCTCACTTGAGGTTAATTATGTGCAGTTTACCAGCTGTGACTCACTTTGTTGGGATTTATTTAAAAAAATCATGGGAGAATGTATGGAAAGTCTGATCTGACATTTTGGAGAGAGTGGAAATGAATAGACTGAGATCAATTTGCCTTGCAGTTTACATATCGTCTCGGGTGGAAACCTCCAAAACTGTTACTTTTAAGAATACAAATAAAAAAACACGAAAGTAGCACAGCTCAAGACGCACCGCTTCGCGCAAGGTTTTGAGCTTGTGGATCTGCTACTCGCGCTCGGCCCTCCTATGACCAGCTTTGTGTTTGTGTGAATCATAGCGATGATTTGATTGGCTGATCAGTGATCACCCCATAGCGATGACCTGATTGTGTGAGCAAAGTAAGTATTGAGGATGAAAAGTGAGGACTCAGTGCGTGGCATATTTAGGCTCATGCACATTTTCAAGCTGATTCAGATTTATGAAATGAAGGGAAGAACAGCGTGCAGCAGTGTGCGAGCAGGTATGCGAGCAGGTGTGCAATGTGCATGCAGGTGTGCTGCATGCAATCTTTCCGTTTTGTGCGCATGCGAACGGTTAAGTATGGAATCCACACAGTTTTAATAAGGAAGCTCAAGTCTGCTTCCAAAAACACTCGCCAGACTACAACTGCAGCGAGCTGTCTGCGTTCGTCCAAACACGTGATTTATCACAGCCGTGCCAAGGCAGGCTAATTAAAATGACTGACTGCATGCACACAAGCCTGGAAGTGGGTAGCAAAGCCCCATAAAGATGTTGCCTCAGGCTTAGCTGTCTTTCTCTCTGTACCAGCCGCGCTTTCATACTGTCACACACGTGTTTACACACACACACACACACACACACACACACTGACACTGTTTCCAGACCTGAGCAGACAGGCCGTGTTCTGCTGTCTGCCGGTGTCTTTTCCGGGTTTTTAGACGGCTAGCTGGTGGATGGAAAAGGAGCTCCACCCACGCGGCAGAATGCAACGACGGCCAGATTCCCGGAAACGCTTGCCCCAGCGGCAGTCAGCCGCGTGGGTGGAGCTTAATTTCCATCCACCAGCTGTCTAAAAACCCGGAAAAGACACCGGCAGACAGCAGAAAACGGCCGCACCATGTCTGTAAGGTCTGGCAACAGTTATAAACATCTCTCTCTCGCTTACTGTCCCTGCCTTATTCTAGTTGGAGAGAGTTGGAAAGGCATGTTTGTTACCCTCGTCTCCCTCCTCTTGTTCAGCACCCTTTGCAGCTGTACCTTATCTCCCAATGATGATGTAATGTTTGGTGGTGGCAATGTGTTTGCTCGTTAATTAATGATGCAAAAAAAGACACACACGTCACACACACACACACACACACACACACAAAGAGAGAGAGCGAACATGCACGAGAGGAGCGCTGCATTGATTCTATCTTCCAAAAACAAGTTTAAAACATGACTCAATACATCTGCCAAATCCTCAACAGCATGCTACATTAGTAAAAAGCTGGGATTTTGCTTGTTAGTTTAGTTTCGATTTGTCCTCATGAGGCCATTTATTCAGATCTCAACTACAAAATATCACTGTAGTGCAAAAACCTCTCATATACAAATTTCAACTTTTTGTGTTTTCTTTGTAAATGAACGCCCTTAATTAAGCAATATTACACGAGAGGGAGTGCTTTATCGTCTTTATCGTCATTAATGCACGCCTGCGATGCTGCAGGAGTTCCGAAAAGGCAGAGCAGAAGTACATTAATGATGATAAAGAACACCCTCTAGTGTAATATTGTAACATATTTTTAACCCATTTAGACCGTACAACGTGAGGAAACGTCATAACTAATCCAACCGACGGATTGCTAGGATGTGTATACCCACGTCCTATAGCGCATTGTCATTGATATCAAACGAGACAAAAATATTCCGATTCTTTTCCGTTTTGTCTTTTTTTTGCCTCCTTTTGTACCATACTCCCTGCTCTTCGCGCATGCGCATTGTCGTTGAAAGAATGCCTCGTATATCCTAATCTAATAAGGAGTAAAGAGCGGCCATATCTATGCGGCACCCTGAGCTGTTATTTTGAAAGAAATTCCGGCGCTGATTAATTGTTAATGACAGATGTAACCACTATGACCACAAAACTATAGCCTATAGCCACAGAGTCTGCTGTTTTTTTTAAATTTACTTTCCATAATGGTCTGCCTAATGAACCTGGATCCACTCAATATTTTCCCTAGAGGTTTACTTTTTGTGCCTTTATTGTTTCCTTTGTTATATTGTCCACATTGTTTTTTGTTTTGTTTTTGTTTTTTCATCCGCATGACATGCCTATTAATGTTTAATTTGTAATAGATGTGTATAATAATGGATTGCATCTTCATAGCGCTTTTCTAAGCACTGGACTGGATGCCAGAGGGTGGAAAGAGGAAGAGAGGGAGGCCAAAGAAGACATGGAGACATGCAGACAGCCAAGGAAGACCTAAACGAGATGGGTGTCAGCTGGCATGGAGGCAGAAGGGTTGTCAGGGAAATCAACACCCCAATGTTGATGTTCCAATAGGAACTGGAGGAACTAAGTCTAAGTAAGTACGTTTCTTAGCACACAGTGCTTTACAATGGTTCATTCATTCATACACTGGGAGGTTTACATTATATATTCAGGTTTGCATTGTATATTGCAGGTTAACATTGTATATTCCACATTGATACATTTTATCCTATGATAAGCCATTGTGTTTATGTAACAGTGCACATCTGCTAATAAAGTCTCCCTCTTTTCCGCATAGATTCCAGTCCAGCAGGACTGTGTATTTATTCCTCTGTAATGTATTATTTTCTGTCTAGTATTGTTGGGTATACACCCTGGAATTGCTGAGTAATACAACTCACTGAGTTGGAAAATGGGTAAAATGGTACTAAATGTAAGTTTGTTTTATTTTTCCATTTCCTTAATTATTGTCTGTGTCCTTAGAGAACGACATTTGGCACAAATCATGCCTGTCTACAGATTTATTGCCACCATTATCATCCCACTTTTTAAAACGTGCTCATAATTGCATGGGAATTATAATTTCCCCAAAATAGCCAGCCTTGTTCTAGGCTGCGAAAGCAGTGAAATCAATGGCATTATTTTCTGTGACATTTTGGTGCAGTCTGGTGAAAATGATTAAAGTTGGCTATAGGTAAACTTCTTCTCCTGGAGGGTTGTGAGAGATGAGGGCCTCGAATGATTAATTGAGCCATTCCAACAATACAATGGTTGATTTCTGTTAACTATGTCAGTGACAGAGTAGCCTTACTGTTACACTGACACCCCATCAAATATCAGCCGGCCTGGAATGGACACATGATTAGCAATCAATGTATGACACTATTATCAGTTATACCACGGTAACTAAATGTTTATACATCATAGAGACGGCATCTTTGACTTATTTGACAAGTGAAATATCATTTGCAGCTATTATTTCAATATTTCATTCCTGCGTGTGTTTTCTGTTCAAAGGAATAGCCCCCAGGGTTTGATTAAACTGCCTTCCCTTGCAGCTAGCTACAGGCTATACAGAATAGTTGTGCACTGTCCACTAAACATGTACTTCGTGCTAAGAGTTGTAGAAAACTAAATCAAACTACCAGCAATTATCTCATGATCTCACAGTAAAGTTTTTCATGAGCTTTTGGTTGGCCCAATTCATCCAAATCCCTTGTTTTGCAATAGGGTTAAGAATCGAGAAGCTTCTTCTTAGAACTGGGAAGTTAATTAAGGAAACCGACTTCCAAGTCTTTCTTCGAAAATAACCTAATTAACTGACAGTGTGCAAGACTGAAACTATTAATATGCAAGCAACTGGTCTTGATGTCGACTGATCACAAGACAAACTGGATACAGGATAGCACATTTGAGAATGCAAACACCATCACTGCTAAGTGATGTCTGGTTCCTGCAGGCCTGGCTGCGAGTCAAGCGTTGTGCTGTAAATAACCTCCGCTGTCACATCTCCCTTCTGGTGCTCCTCAGCAGTCTGCGTTCTATGGGTTGAAATGTATATAAATACACATTAAACATAATGGCTGCACTACATCCACTTTGCCTCCACATAATATAGGGTTAACCTCGTACGCCTCGCTCGGGTGATCAATCACCTCTGAAGTAATGAAATTACCATGCCATTTCCGTTGCTTGTAATTCCGAACTGCTGAGAGCGTCTTTAAACAGTATTCATAAATATTTCTTTGTGGTGGGGCTCAAATGTATCAGTTGTCAATGACAATGGAATCCACACGGGCAAGGCTTAGTTGATCAAAACGGACCGGGCGACAACCTTAATGTTATTTGAGCTCGGGGGGGGCCTAGCTGTGTTGCTGCCCCTGAAGCACTGCAGCCCCATTGTCCGGTCTGTCACAGTGCCACGGACAAGCGGGAGAGTAATCAACAGTAGTGCAACGTAATTGAATTGAATAGTATTAGTGAAATACATTTGCATACTTTACTCATTGCCATCTGTCAGGTGAAATCTAAGTCCATTAATCACAGTGAAGAAGATGCAGATAGTTTGCCATTGCTTGGCGGTGCAACGCTAGTGAATCACAGTGAAGAAGATGCAGATAGTTTGCCATTGCTTGGTGGTGCAACGCTAGTGAATGCATTTATGCATATACAACTTCATCTTCATTCTGATTATGATGTGCAGTTCAGTATAGCTCCGCGCCTGAGAGGAACAAAAATAAAGAAATTAAAAAAGACAGATGTCCGGTTTTATCAGTATGTAAACATTTGTCTCTGTGTTTGACAAAAATAAGTTGCATCCCCGCGGGTGACCACCGCAGTAAAGTTCTCTCAAAGCTTTGAATCGCAGCATTACGTCGCCACTGCTGTTTACACATTATTTAGGTACCCCTGCTTTACATGTATACGCTCTGCATTTAAATTGCCTTATTTTGCTGTATTTATCTGTTTGCTTTCCCCTTGCGGTTCATTTACAGCTATTTCTTTCTTGCCTCATGCATTTCAAGTGAAAACCAACAACCGCAGCATCTCATGTGTGATTTTATACAGGGCAGGCCTGTTGTCGATATATATCAGGTAAAATAATTTGACACCCTCAGCTGTTTTAATGGCACGGCTCTGCATGCACCGCCAGCTATAAGAGGGTCAGTGTTATGACCGTAGACATATAAATGTAGACGCCTCTTCCGGCTCTGGGGCATCTGTATCTCAATGGAAGGCAACAGGAGGCGATTTGGCCACAGCTTTCCCGAGATTCCTTGCGAAGCATAGCGGAAGCAAAACGGAAGAACGGAAGGGGACGTTCGGTAGGCCAATCAGAGTTGCAACTCCCTCTTTCCCAGCAGCACTTGCCTTCAGGATTCCACTTGACTTCCTCCTCCCGTTGGAGACGGGTCGCTCCAACGAACTACAGCGACCAATGAGGCATCCATATTTTTTTTATATCTATGGTTATGACCCTTAAGGTTGTATGTGTATATTTCCCTGTGTTGTGAGTGGCTGGCTGACTACCAGATGGTGTGAATGCCATGGTGACTGAGTGGTGTCTGAATGTGACTGGCTAACTCTATACGAGGTGCAGCCTGCTGATGATTGGCTCCTGTGTTGGTGGACTGCACTATGAAGCTGCCAGTCTCCAGCTCATTAGCCGTTTTAGAATTGCCCTCCCTCTCTCAGTCCTTGTCACACACCTGTTTCCACCCCCTCTTCAGCCCAACAGTGCCATGCCCATTCCACACCTGAGAACACTTCTGCAATCACCCTGCTCCCTATAAGACTGGACTCATTCCACAAACACACACTGTCAGTACATAGTGTACATCCTTGTTCCTGTGTTCTGCCTTGGACTTCTCGTTTGTTATTTTGGACTTCTAAAAGGTATTTGTGATTTGTGTTTTGTATAGCTTTAAGCTTTTGGACTTCCTGAGTTTTTGCATTTTTGCTTCCTAAAGTATTGCATTTTTGGACTTCCTGATTTACCTCTTTGCATTCCCTACTTTTTGTTGTAACCTTTTCTGCTTGTGGCTCTGCAATTGGGTTCAGTCATTCCTGCAAACCGTGAGCGTGACATAAGGTGTATGAAGAAATGCCACCCTTTTAACATTGGCCTATTATAGCGCCACCATGAGGTCACAACCTAACCTGCCCTGGTGGAGACCTGTGACCCGAGGGGCACTTTATCTAGTTTCTTCTGTTTTTGTAAGGTTTACATTAGGTTAGATATTAGTATTTTTGGTTTGTTTGTATGTGTGCTTGTCCTGAGATAGACCAGTGGTTCTCAGACCGTTTAATTTCAGTCCGAATTACAGACCATTTGGAATCCCCTCAAAGAGTCATGAGGGTCCCTGGACCCCACTTTCAGAAACAATGGGCCTAGCTAGACTGATCAGCACCAACTTGCGCACACTCCCAGTAGTTTAACGTAGTACCTATTCTTCTCTTCTTTTTCTTCATATATGTTTTATATTTTACATTTTATAAAGTTTAACTTTAATTTATTCATAATAATGGAGGCTTGGATAGGGCTGAATCCTTACCCGAATGCCGAATTTGGAGTCACAGATCATAGATAGATTGGTTCTGAACCTATTCAGTCCGTGAACGCCAAAATAATCATGTTTGAACTGGGGACCCCCCAAAAAATAATCTTATTTAAACTGGTAACCACCCACCCTGACAAACACATAATAATAATAATAATAATAATAATAATATGATTAGAGACTAAACTCCAAGGAACTTATTGAATCACCCCTTGGAGACAAACAAAATTAATAAATAAGAAAAAAGTGAGTGCAGTTTTTTTTTGTTGATGCATTTATCTCTGTTTAAAAGCAGTAAATTATTTGTATTGTATTGTTGATTTAGAAGATATTTGTATAGAATTGGCCTCAACTCTAATATATTTGACTTTATTGAATTATCTGGAGATTTGGACCGGCAGAGTGATTGATATTGGACGAAATAGATGCAAGAAGAGTCCTGCATGAGTATTGTGTCAAGATGTTGCTGTTGTGAAGCTTTCTGTATAGGAGTCCATGAAAACCAAAACAAGTTCATTATTTCTCCAAATGGGAGTCATTATTACAAGTGTCAAAAGAGGGGGTTGTCAAGAGTGCATTATTGATATTGCATTCTGTCCACAGTTGAAAATTAATACTTTTTGAAACTTGGCTCTTAGTATATTTGATCATGCAGAAAGGAATGTGTAGGCCTATTAAAGCTGCTTCACATTTCTCTTTAATGTTTTTAGAACACTCTTGAGAGCCCATGAAGACTTTACAGAGGGCATTCACTTTACCTATACAAAGCACCGGATACTTGAGGCCAGTTACTGTGCTGTATGTCATTGGGGCTATCCAGTACAAACGTCCAATCACATATTGTGCATTGAATCAAGAGAGGTGAGCAGTATAGATATTTCTCTCTGCCATGACTTTATTGGGGACACAGAGGTGTTGTTGAAGGTCTGCTGCATCACCTGGTTCTTTATAGAAAATGGACAAAGAATTGAATGAGGTCTTTATGACTCCCATAATGGATGAAATGTCATGGCCGAGCTAGGATCTTGCACAAAAACAGGATAATCGAGGGTGAGGCTTTGAATTCTCGGGTAAGAACCATTATAGTTATTTGAAAGTACAGACAAAGTCTTATTGTCAATTTCCACATTAACTTTTGGGCTTATAGAATCATTGCTCGGCTTCAAAATGTTCTAGCGTCGCGCAGGAAAGAGCCCGGTGACCCACAACGTTGAATCCCATTAACCCATTAAGCTCCACCAAAGCCAAGCAAAAGTTGCACCAGTTTGCGTGAAGCACATTCACAACAGATGTATAATTGATTCATGGAAGAGGAACAGAAACCCCCAAAATATACTGTATAGACAAACACTGTGAAGGCTAGGATAATACCAGTTATTATCCTTGAACATTGTAATAATAGGCAAGGCAGAAAAACCTTTTTCTTTAACCTGCACTTGAGCCCTACAGATTACAGATATACTTTGATATATAGGAATTGTGAAGGCGCTTTACATTGTGATTGTGCATTACATTACCCCATTCATGCACGGATGGCGGAGGAAACCATGCAAGGCACCAACCTGCTCATCGGTAGAAATTAGGGGTTCAGAGTCTTGCTCAAGGACACTTCGACACGAACTCAGGGGCAGCCCGGGATCGAACTGGGAACCGGTTCCCAAACGACAACTCTACTCCTGAGCCACTGCCGCCCCATTATAAAAGGTCAAGATGTAAATGTCACGAAGTGCTCCATTTTTAGCTTGTATATTGGATATTTTAAGTGTGCAACACACGCCACTACAGTAAGTAAAAATCAAGCGTTAAGATCGTGAATCGTTATTATTGTTGTTGAAAAATAAATTACTGGCCCGGACTGCTGACGTATCAGTCCGACTGTCCAGGTACCGGCTCCAAAGTAGCCTGACAGCATGCCGCGGATTCAAGTTGTGACCCCGATGGCATTTGCTGCATTTCACTCATGCATCTCTCCCCATTTCCATTGGCAAAAAAATACAATTGTAATAATAATAATAATAACTAGAAATGCACTCTGTCGAGGTGCGCAAACAGAGCGTGCAAGTACTGCCAACCTCTACGAACTTACGATCAGCCCCTCTATAAAATATATATACCTACATAGATTCATACATGTACATTATATTTTAGAAATTGGTCAACAATACAAATGGTTAGTTTTGTGAATTAATTTACTTTTACTGCATGGCCCCAGTGCCCCCCACAAAATGACCGGAACTACTTAATATTCACCAAAACCAGAGCGGAACTCCCACCACGGGACTCAGGCAATCACTTAATACAGTTGCAACCACTATAGTAATGGCAAGTATTTCATACAGCTGAAGTAAAAAGAATCTGAACTATATCCCTTTAATTACGTCATCATCAACAGCAAATTATAACCACGCATACCAACCATGCATACCACCTTTGATCCCGCCGACCACAGTACTTGCGCGCTCTGCTTGCGCAAGTAATAATACTCCCTATCTTACTGCCCTGAGCGCCCTGAGGGCATCTTACTGCCCTGAGCGCCCTGAGGGCATCTTACTGCCCTGAGCGTCCTGAGGGCATCTTACTGCCCTGAGTGCGTGGTCGCGTGCACGCATCCGCCTGGGTGACGGCAGACGGCAGACGGCAGACTGCTGGACGTGCACTGGTGCTTTGGAATGGGGGGTCACATCAACATATGGAATTAATTCTGTGCTGGCCAGATATGGAGCGTGTCTTGAGTGTACAGTTTGATGGGGTCAGATCAACATATAGAATGTCAACAGGAAAGCCGGGTGGGAAAGGATCAACATAATGGAATGTCAGAACAGGTCAGCTCCATATATGGAGATCTAAGGGTTTGAGGTTTGAGGTCAGATATAGAGTTGCTGGCGGCCGGCTCCATATATGCAGATCTAGCCGATGATCCAGTCTTCTCCATGTATGGTTATCCAGCGTTAGATGAGGTCAGTGTCGTGATCTTCATATAGGATGCAGGTTTTCATAGTAAATATAGTTGTGGGGTGGTCCTTGAGGATTGTTCAAAATATGCGAGTGGTCCCAGAGCTAAAAGAATGTTGAGAACCACTGTAACTAAAAACACATCGCATGGATGCACCTGGGACGTATCCTCAGTGATGTATCCTGAGGTCAACGGGGTTTCGGGTCTACCAACATCATACCCCTCACTCAGGCATCCCAGCCGGGGTTGATCAAATCCCGACTTACGTCCCAGTAGCTATACCCTCGATCAGTCCATCGTGGCCTTGCTATCCTTTGCTCCGGAACTACTCTGCCGGGACTGGTAGAACCAGATTCTGGCGCGTGGAAGGACTAGGCTCTGTGGGTTGACTCCTGTCCGGGCCCCTCCTACTGTAATATACTGTAGCAGCATACAGCTCGAGGCAGAACAGAACATGAAGCCATGTGCATGCCACACAGATCAGCCGACTGTCAGCTCATCAGCCTGAGTGCCAACTAAACAGCCATTCACTTTGCAGAGCTGCTCAGCCAACCCAACCCCTATGGTGCATACTGCTGCAGCAGAGCCAACTGGAAATGTACCACCCATCGTGCTGGCTTTTTCACCCATATAATATCTCATCATCTCATCGCTTTCGTTTTGGAAAAACTTGTTTGTCCAAAAGCATTACTTTTTAGGAAATGGAAAAATGTGTTCCAATTTGTTTTGGACACACAAGCTCATATTAATACTTCTCATTGGTTAAATATTTATATAGCCTAAGTATCATGGTCCATATCAACTTAAAGTCAGTACCACGGTCAGTATTATGTCAGTATCATGTCAGTATCATGGTCGTCAGTATCAACTTAAAGTCAGAACCACGGTCAGTATTATGTCAGTATCATGTCAGTATCATGGTCCGTATCAACTTAAAGTCAGAACCACGGTCAGTATTATGTCGGTATCATGTCAGTATCATGGTCGGTATCAACTTAACGTCAGTACCACGGTCAGTATTATGTCAGTATCATGTCAGTATCATGGTCAGTATCAACTTAAAGTCAGCACCACGGTCAGTATTATGTCAGTATCATGACAGTATCATGGTCCGTATCAACTTAAAGTCAGTACCACGGTCAGTATTATGTCGGTATCATGTCAGTATCATGGTCGGTATCAACTTAAAGTCAGTACCACGGTCAGTATTATGTCAGTATCATGGTCAGTATCAACTTAAAGTCAGCAGCACGGTCAGTATTATGTCAGTATCATGTCAGTATCATGGTCGGTATTTAGTCTTTTTAGTCTATCGTCATAAAAAAATAAGTTGAATTATCAGGCCTACTCACTAGAGGGTAAAACTTGTTTTTGTGTGAACTGCTCCTTTTAACGTACATGTTGATGCATATCTTATTGGTCAAAACTTCCACCAATACATTTCTGTGTTAGTGGCTTTAACATTCACTCCACCTTAAATCCCTAAACACATTACGGATTTAGGAGGCCCCAGTGACTGCCTGAATATAAAACATTTGGATGCTGAGCAATTTCTGTATACGTGTTTTATGCATTATTCACAAAATTAATGTTTCCATCCATGTAAACATTCATCTCCTGTTCTGTGTTTTTATTGAAGAAGTTAAGGTCAGTGTATTCACCTGAGGTTTACAAGGCCATTTATACGTGTTTCATGAAGGGTACTGAGCATAATAAAACTCTCTTTTATATTAAGTTGTACTGCATGGCTGTTCTCAAGGGTAAATTTGTAATATTTCAGACTTTACTCTTGACAGTGAATCAAGGCTACCGTCATATTTATATAAAAGCAACACCCTGAAAAGTAAAGTATCCTGAAAATGTTTTACGAGACTTGTAAAAAGTTATTTTAATGTATTTATTGGGGCTGTAGGTCACAGATTACTATGAAAACCAGTCAGTCCGTCCGTCACGCCTCGTGACACGCTCCATATATGGTTGTCAGTCTGTTACTACTCAGGACACACTCCATATATGGCCTTCTCCATATATGAAGTTCACGACACCTCACAACAACTGAGGACCAGTGGAGAAGATGGGCGGAGCTTCTGAACCAACCTACTCCAGCGGAGACAGTAGGCTACTATACCAATAAACTGTCACAAGCCTAGTAGCAAAACCTTAGGAATCTGGAGGCCCGTTTCAAGACCAAAATATGAGGCCCCCATATATACCTATGAAATAATTATTCTCTTTATAAAGGCATATTGAGTTGATCCAGGCATACTGCTAAGTGTGTCTCCCCTTTACCTCCCAATGCCGCACCTTTTGCCCAGGTTATTAATAGGAAATAGGTGTAACTTAACGGCGTGGGAGAGAGTGAGGCAGCAAATGAGCGAGAGAGAGAGAGGGCCAAGGGTGGCGGGGGGTTGACTGACGCCTGGTGGTCGGTTGGAGCTTGGAGGCCCCCCTGAGGGTGGAGGCCTGTTTCAATTGAAACTGGTGAAATATAACAAGGCCTATGCCTCCAAGTACAGGTTTTGTACAAATCGGTACACATGATCTCTGGACCTATCCGATTTTTGATAGTCCCTATCGTAGGCCCCATAGTGGGAGGGGCCTATTTCACCAAAAATGCCACAAATCGCAAACGAAATGTCCAATCCACCCCACATTTGAATCACATGTCGAGGGTGATGGCATCAACACAGAGACAAAAGCAATTCCATTTTCATTGCCGCAAATGTGAAAAATGTTTGTTGCGGAAACATGATTTTGGGCGGCTAAATCCCCTTCCAATTACATAATCATAGGGTTGACTTGACATTGTAATTGGCTAGCAAAATTACTGGGAGGGGACTAGCAAAATTCGTGAGGGCCCTATATTTCCAATGGCATCGGCGAGGCAACCACACTTTTCTAGTTATTATTATTATTATTATTATTATTATTAATAACCTATTCACAGTTAAAACTATATATTTATTTTGGGGATTTTATGCCTTTATTGATGTGACAGAAATGAGGAGAGAGATGGGGAGTGACACGCAGCAAAGGTCGTTGGGAACGGGATTTGTACCGGCCGCACACGGTGTCAGGCTGACATTGCAGCATAGGGTGCCCAGCCCCAGACTACCACGCCAGTATCTGGGCACCGATAAGAAAGCCCAGGTTTCAGATATTTCATAGATATCAGCTGCATACTATTGCAACAATGCTCAGAATGCATGATCACAATTGTGCAGTTGTTGCCAACAAACAATTTTGTTTTCAAGATGCGAAACCTATTTTACAAACAAACTTTCACAGACATCAAGCTGGCTAACATGCAGAGACACCAGATTGTGATGCATCCATTTTGGGAAGAGGAGCAGGCATGAATGCCTCTGGGGCCTGGGCGTCGCTGAAGCTTTCAGCTTCTCTAACACTAATATAGCCTACTGGCAATTGTGAAATTGCTAGTTAGCAAGACCAAATGATAGATTTATTCATGACTGGACTGAACCTCAGAACACCATTACCAAAAGTCCTTTATCCAAATGAATTGTCTGCTAGAACATTTGAAACAAATAACAGACTCCAGTTTTTGTTTAATCCAGATCCATTGTAGAAGTTTAAGAAATATGTCATTATTCTCGCAAGAGCTCGGTCACCATGTCGACACAAACATTGGCAAACAAACTGTATTTTTCTTTTTTTTCTCTCCATGTTATCATGGATAAATACAGCCAAATAAAACCTCAGTGAGGGCTTACAGACTGTTGATTTGGCAATGTTTGCAGGCTCTCATATTATCTGATGGAAGCGAGAGCACTGTTCTGCTTAGTGTCGCCATGCACTTCTCCAACAAATTAAATGAGTTGAGTTGGTGTACTGACCTGTGCAACAACAGGGTGACACAGAATTGCCAACCCACTGGACAGGCCTTAGATCCTTAGCAGATTAGTTGGCACCTGTTTAACTGACATTGCTGAATTTGCTTGTCCTCTCTCCTCCCTGTGCAGTGTGCACTGATCCTGTATGTGCACTCCAGCGCCCTGAATATTATCAAAAATGTCTACCACCCTATAAGGTGGTCCTCATCACTGGTAGCCACATTAATTTAATGACAGTTAAATTGAGCAATTAATAACATTCATAATGGTCTAAAAATAGCTGGTGTCAATGACTTTTGAGTGCAGTTAGGTGTCATCTCTCAAAAGGAGAATATCTAATCGCTCGCTCGTGCGTGCGTGCGTGTGTGTGTGTGTGTGTGTGCGCACAAGAGCTAATCTTCCGAACTGCTGGACCGATTAGCTGCAATTTTTTGGTGTGCACACAGCCAGCATGCCAAGAAAGACACTCAGAGAATCTTCACAAAATTAGGTACGCGTGATCTCAAGAGTCATGTGTGGGCGGCAAGCTTTTTGATATTCCCTGCTATAGCCTATAATTGGCTTCCAAAATTTGTATGAGAGAGAAAAAAGCCATATATGCTGAAAACCAGATAGACCATAACCAGCATGTTTGAATGTTTGTAAACAAATGCATATTTGCGGGTAGAAGATTAGCTATATGTATAGTCTGTCTATAGTGTCTACCTGCATGTGGATATTTATAACAAAATAATGTATTTCGAATTCTATTTTCTGTTCGTCCTGAAACAAGGTTAATGAATAATACTGCTCCAAAGCGACACTGCCTGCATTGTCTACCCGGAATTACATATTTGGTTGTGGCAATGTCATGATGATTGTAATGCATCTTCAAAATTGCATTCACTTCTGCCCATAGGGGGCACCATGAATCCCAAAGGTTTCCCCCATAGCTTCCTCGCTTAATTCCTGATGGCTGTAACCCACAACATCCACAGTCCTGGGTAAGCCACCTGGCACGTACCCCTTTCTAGTTGTACATTATGTCAATTTAGCCTCTAGAAAGCCTCCGCTCCACCATATTCTTGTGTTTCACTGGTACAGTATGTTGCACTGCTGGACACGAGACTGCTGAATGAGTAGGTTCAGTGTTGTATGTACGTGTATTGCATAATCCTACACAGTTCTGTGGCACTGCATGTTGAAAGTCTATAGCACTTTAGTTGACTTGTTAATATGCGGGCAAACTGAAAGTACCTGAAAAGTTATTCTCTGTACAAAAAGCAAATGACAATTAAACTTTTCCATCCTTTTGAGTGCACAAAATGAGCCTTTCCAATTATTGGCTTAACACAAACCCACTTCGTGACCTATCGGAAATAAATATATACAAACAACCTCACAACAGGCATATTAAAATTGACTGCCCGCTGTATACTCCGGCAGACCACGGTGTGATTCGAAGGTCAATGAAAGGCCAACGCCAGCCTGGCATCTCGGAGGACGAAGATAAAGATACAGTTTGAATTGTCTGTGGACTTGTCAGCAGGGATAATAGAAAATATTTCACAAGGTTATTCTATGCTGAGCAAGAAAGATTGCACTATCATACGAAAGCAGGACATTTTTGCTATTGAACATTGAATTTTTTTTGTCTGGTAATGTGAAGGTCATGAAGTATTGATTAGCGTGTTTGGCAATATAATTGTGTTTGTCCTTTCACTACTAAGGGACGGCAGTGGCTCAGAAGGTCGAGCGACTGTCTTGGAATCAGAATCCCGGTTTTGGTCCCTGGCTCGTCCTGGCTGTGTGTGTCAGTGTCCTCATGGATTAAAAGCCAAATAAAATATCACGACTGAACTGATATGTTGGGCCAAGTGCTAATCTTCAATTTGTGCAACAGTGTGAAACAAGGAGTCACGCTGCCAGGCGTTGTGAGCGTGTAGATTGGCTATTTTTGGTGCACGACATGCTTCCATAGAAGACTGTGTGGACTTCTATGGAATCCAAATGACTGAAATCAGTCATGGTGACTGAGAACTTTAACCCCAACTGCTCCCGATGAGCAGGTTTGGGCCTTGCATGATTTCCACTGCCATCACTGTGTGAATGTGTGCATGTATGGGTGAACATTACGCACGTTTTAAAGCACTTTGGAGAAAATTGTTATAGAAATGCATCATTTACCTTTTATTAAAGTGATGATATGCTGCCTTGAGCACAGCCTGACGAGGAGGACGTTATTGGTAACATCATGTTTCTTTGAGGGGCGCTAGCCCCTCCTATGTCCAGCTTTTGGTGTGTGTCCAGTCTGTCCACAAACTTTGTCCTACAAACATAAAATTCCCATTGACAAGGAATGGAGAATTTGACGTCATAGTGTACATTTTACATCATAGTCAAATTATGTAAAAATTTACGTCATAGTGTAAACACAGACATTGCATAACACAAACATTGATGACGCAAATTGTGATTGGCCAGAATGTGTTGATGTGTGATAATGTACGATGATAAGAGCTCCCCTCACTTCACACGAGTGTGGTTTTTATGATTTATTTTTGGGCTTTTTATGCCTTTATTGATAGTACAGGTGGACAGGGGAGAGATGGGGAGTGACATGTCATCGGGATCGGGACTTGAACCCGCAACACGCTGTCAGGCTACATTGGAGCCTAGTGCCCGGACCGCTAGGCCAGTGGTTTGGGCATAGTTTTGATCTTCTGTATAATGTTCAAGTTATCATGTCTCTCCATGCATGGTGTACAGCAAATATAGACATGCCTGCAAAATTGTTATTATGGTTCTGGTTATTGTACAGTAGGTTGCTATCAGGATAGATTCTCCGCCAAGCAAGGCTCAAAACATAGTCGGCGGTAGAATTCACATTAATAACATTATACAAACAGACCTTCACACAAGCATGAAATGTATCCACTCTATGCAGCAAGTGATGGTGTCATTCACCATCACAGTCGACTACCAGTCACCGTTTCCGATTTGCTCAGACACATTTGACGTAAATTCATGAGCACAACATATTTTCAGGTGGGGGTCCATGGCCAAATTATTTTGGGGGTCCTTGACATGAAACTTTGAGAAGAAAAATGTCTGGTTTCCGTTGAAAATATTTCCTCGCTATACTTTCCCCAGACATTCCCAGCGTGGCACCTGTCCGTGGGGGTGTTGGAATGATGACTGTTGTGTGACCCCATTATGTTGGCTATATCACCCTGCCTTGTTGTTCTGACAGCCGTGGGACAGAGAGGAACTTTTGGTCGGCAACCTTTCAGCCAGAATGGAAGTGTTTTCACAGAGGACGTGGCCACGGGTTCACGCACATTACAGAATGGAGATGGAATGCTTGACCTTCATGGCCTATAGAAGGCAGGCACAACGGTGGCTTTGTGTCCGTGTGCATGTGGGTGAAGAGGTCTTTAGCGAGGTAAGTATTGAGTTGTTGTGGTGATGAGAAGACATTGAAACATTTCATGATTCGCAGTGATTCATCATGCATGCTTGTATTGTCTACACCATATATTTGTGCATTTCTTATTTTTTGTACTTTTACCACTTTCATCCTGGCATCACTAAATTGGGGTCCATGCTTTTGGTTAGACATTGAGTCATTACAGGCAATTTTATTAATATTATTATTATTATTATTATTAATTTTTTTAAACTGCAAAACATTGCCGATCTTCAAGCACACATTGCATTGCAATGCAACGGCTTGTAACTTGTAGATCAACTATTTTCATGTAGCACATTAAGTGGACATTCCCCTTCTAAAACATGAGATAAAATCATAAAATATAAACTTGGCAGCTGCCGGCAGACTAGTACTATGATGTTTGACAAATTGTTGTATAATATTTAATATAACTGTGCATTGGGAATCGGAATCAATATCCCATTATACAGAATATCAATAAAACAAGGCAGTTATTGCAGATGTGCTATGGTGAATAACTCCAATATTAATTCAGTAGACAAATAGTTTTGCCCGGCTGCACGTTGTGAAAATGTGAAGGTATTGACTAGCCGGCGACAAAAAAAAGAAGGAATTGAGTACGAGAGGGTTTCTTTTCTTTTGCCACGACAACAAACGTGCCTCCTCTTCTGTGTTGTATTAATGCGATAAAACACTCTCAGCTGAATAAGCACATCAATCTGACACCTTATTCCATTTAGACCTGAGAACAGATTCTACAAATGTCTTCTAAATCCTGACAGTTTTCAGAAAAAACAATGTTTCTATATCAGAAGTTCTCAAACTAGTTCTCAAATGTCAAGGACCCCCAAAATTGTATTTGGCCGCAGACCCCCAACTGAAAACATCTTCCAGGGACTCCCCAGAAGCAAATATTTGAATTAAAAACGTTCACTATGAAAGAATATATATTCAAAGATTTGCACACTTTTTCATGATTTAAAAAAAATAGCATATCTACAAGCTCAGTAGATTGCTTGTAGATCTGCTATTTTTCAACAGGTAAAGTAAAATAATGGTTAAAGTGGTTAAAACCTACTGTATAAGGCGACACAGATGCATCCTCGGGTCTAAATGGGTTATTGCCTTTGAGGGAGAAACAATTGTAAAATCATTATCTGTATCACTGCTATAATGGCATGATGAGAAATTACCCACTATGAGAGTCACTGTCATAACTGGCCATGAATCTCTGTCTCGGGCAGAGGGCCAGCCAAAAAGAAACGTACAATATGGGTCCCTCCTGACACACGTGCACACGGCGAGTGATTCATATAGAAATAAAGAGTTTAACACATCATGTACATCATGTATAATGTTCTGGCGTCGTGACAGCACACTTCATTCTGGTACGAGAGAGTACCAGGTGTGTACTTAGAATTAGATCATCCGTAATCATGGCGTTAATTAGAGAACATAATTGAGTGTGGGCATCATGAAGAAGGTAAAAGAAGAACAAAAGGAAAAACGTGGGTGGAACACAATCACTTTCATTTAAGCAATATTACACGAGAGGGGGTGGTTTAACGTCATTAATGCATGTCTGTGATGCAACGCAGAAGTGCATTAAGGACGCTAAACCATCCCTTGAGTGTAATATTGCAATTATACAACAGTTACCCTTAAAACTAAGACATTCGCTGAAAAAACATATTTCTTTAATGACAGATGTAGCCACTATACGACCACAAGTCCTAAGAAACTAGCTAGCATAGCCACCGAGTCTGGGAGAACGGAGCAGCTGAATTATTTGTTTTGATTAGCCGTTCCATGATGCTGGTTTGAAGCACGGCTAGAAGGCTGTTTCAACAAATCAGATGTCTCGAAATGACCTGTTGTATAATACTAGAATTTCGCGGCCGCTCATCCCAGAGTTACTTTGCCGCGCACTATGGGAAGAAGGAAATTGCGGGAGTTGACTCCACATGTAGTAACGGATGGGTTATTAGTTATTATTATGTGTCCTTATTAGTGTAGTGTAGTCAACACGTTATGGCTCATAAACACTGGCCGGTATTTGCTCCGATTATGCTGTCGGGGAGCATTTTTGGCGCTGGCCGACAAAACCGCTGATCTGACGTTAAGCGGTGCCCAAAAGGTAGATCAGGATCTACCAGTATAGATCACAAAGGCTTTGCAGGTAGACCACATGACATGGCCCTAAAAATATAATTTTAATATAAAAAACGATTTTTGCATCTGCCGCTTGAGATGACCTGAGATGACTTGATTGATTGATTGAGCTCAAACACACAATGCAATACTTGTTGTTGCGTACAATCATCAGTACCAAAAATTAAAACCCTACCATTTCCATTTCCCCCCCTCTATTTCCCATTCCATGTGCGTTTGTCT
The DNA here is from genome assembly GCF_963924005.1 of Protomyctophum bolini. NCBI lineage: Eukaryota > Metazoa > Chordata > Actinopteri > Myctophiformes > Myctophidae > Protomyctophum > Protomyctophum bolini. The sequence continues at coordinate 22,818,501 of NC_137874.1, read as the reverse complement.
TATAGTTGCTCTGGCCTCTGTACTACTGCCACCTACCGTCCATTTATTGTATTACACAGTGGTTGAAAGAAACACCCTTAAGACTAAACCCCACCCATCAGAGGTGTGGCGTCCAGAGGTACCTTTGACATGACATTGTGTGTGTGTGTGTGTGTGTGTGTGTGTGTGTGTGTGTGCGTGTGTGTGTGTGTGTGTGTGTGTGTGTGTGTGTGTGTGTGTGTGTGTGTGTGTGTGTGTGTGTGTGTGTGTGTGTGTGTGTGTGTGTTTGGATGTGCAGGGCGTTGCTGAAAATGAGCACCTGTGCTCAGCTACTTCCCTGGGTAAATAAAGAATAAAAAAATGAAAGGTACCTTTCAAAACCTATAGAAGTCAGCCTGGTACAGACGAACTGGACACCACTGTATGTAGCCTATGAAAGGCTCCTCAATTACATTTTGTAACTATTGTCAGCAATGGGATGATAGTTTTATTTGGTGGGTATATGAGCTGGTCGTTTTGAAAGTAGCTCTCAAGTAAAAAAAAAAGTGGCCAGCCCTGGTATAGATGATTATATATTCATTCCGTGGGTAAATCCCTGTAGATTGATTGAAAACAAATTGTCATGTTAACCACTTGAGCATGAATGATGCTGTATTTTCTTGTATGCACGTCTGCAGCTATGACCACCATTTTCGAAAGATTTTGAAAATGTGCCCGCCTGTGTGCCTCCCTCAGGTTGAAAATCTATAAATATTCACTTTACATTACTGGGAATGAAATAATAACAACAAATTACTGGCAGCAACAAAAAATCCATTTGATTTATAAGGCTATCTTTCTAAACCTTTAATACAAATTAGCAACGATATAATCAGCATGGAATTTGGAAATTACATTATGGCCAATAACTAGAAAAGGCCGAGACGTGGAAGTTGCGCTTGGCCGGTGGTGTGCTCAATAGAGACCCCTCAGCAGAGGATTGCAATTAATTATTCTGGCAGATTGTTTACTGTATTTTTTTCTTTTTAAATATGCCCACTAATACATACCTTTTAAATTCCCTGAGGAACATAGGCCATTGATGAAACTCCTCCATCCTCTTTGGTCTTGTGCCCTCCGCCCCCGTTGTTGCCTGACTGCCCTTACGCCTTCATCTCCCATTCTGTGGTTCTTCTCCAGGTGGCTCTAGGGTCTAGGGCCTCTAGGCCTTCCTCTCTTCCTCCTGCCTTGCGGCTTCCATGTTAGCGAGTGGTTTGTGATCTGTGAAGTGTGTGACCTATCCAGTTCCATTCCCTCCTCCTAATTTGTCTATAGAGCGTCGCAGTCCCGCCCCTTTTTATGACGACGCCAGTCCCAGGAAATAATTCCCAATGCATTTTGGGATTTCAAAAAGTATTTATTTAAAGACCTTATATGCCTTATAAGCCTACAAAGCCAACTCGAGTTGTGACAAATCATGACAACAAACACAATATTTTGGACCAAACAAATAATTACAAAGAATAAAAACAACAAAAAAAGTGTTCCTGCCGTTCTTTTCTTCTTTCAAATTCTTTGTTTGGCCCAAAACATTGTGTTTATTGTCATGATGTGTGACAACTCGAGTTGGCTTAGTCCGCAGCGTAAACGTCTTTAAATAAATACTTTTTGAAAAGTCTATGAGGAAAATGAACGGGGAATTATTTTCCGGGTCTCTCGAGGGGGCGGGACTGCGACGCTCTATAGTGAGGTCCCACAGCTTGGCATTGGAGATGGTGTTGCCCTCCCACTAGCCTGGCCCAGCCAGTGTGATTTCTGGTATAGAGGGGCGGGATCACGGCGGTGGATCCTATTGGTTCACCTGGCTCCCCTCCCCAGTTCACTCCCACTCCTAGACCAGGAAATGTGGCTCGTTTGCCCAAGCTTTTCTTTATCTTGTGAAAACGAAAAACCTGCGGGTCTCTGAGGCTACCCTCCAACTAATCTTTGAAGCCAACGGTATGGAAATTCATAACCCTGTTTGACGGTCTTTGTCACACTCATCATTTGTACCTAATTTGGTGAAAATAAATCATGTTTCTGCTAACAGTGACATTAAGTAGCATTTATGGTGTCCCTGGGTGTCAGTCAAATTACTTTTGAATTGTTTTCGTTCAATGTGTGATTATAATTTGGGGTAGATCTGATTATGATTTATTATATGACTCACTCAAGATAATGTGTACCGATGTGTTGGAGTAGTAGCAAAGCCATTGTTTGTCATTATTTAGTTTGCTTTACTATTGTTTGTTACAAATATAATTTGTTGTAAAAACAAATGATATACTATTGTATATAGTAGCCTACATGCAGATACAGTACACAGTATATGAACAAGAACATCTGCTGTGCACACATGCAAGGGCACTCAACTTTGTCACATCACAGGCTTATGCAGGTGTACAAAAGTTGGTGAAATTCATTGTTGTACAAACTCCATACCCCTCAAGAAAGGTGGAAAGAGCTACAGAAAGAGAAACCGAAATACATATAGGCCTATCAACAGATAAACACTGTACAAGGGAGAAAAAGGAAGACATGTCGGCAGTGATCACCTCCTTTCAATGTGAAAAATGTGTTTTCCTCCCCAACAGGTCTCCTGATAGCTGGTTTCTCAGTTGCCTCTGTGTGTGAATGTGTGGGTGTCTGGGTGAACGTAATGTACACTTTGTAAAGAGCTTTGGATAAAGGTTTGGATAAAAGTGCTATATAAATGCACCATTTATTTATTTGATTATATACTGTACACAAAGTGCGTGGTTAAAATAGTGGTGGCATACTGTATGTGGCTGTTAAAATAGTAGCGATGGATGTAGCAACAGATATGTACGTAATATACAGGAAAATATCAAACTGAGGCAAAGCATTAGATATAACCGCGATTGCGCGCGTGCGTGTGTGCGTTCGTGCGTGGTGTTAGCGACGCGCACATTTATATTTGCTCGGGCGAAATGAGAAACACTGTTATTGCACGAAAATAAGCGACAGTGATTGGCAGAGAAACAAACGTGCTGCAACATGCCCCGTGAATAACCCAGGAAATCATCACACCGTGTAGCACGTGTGTGCCTAGGAAGTTGAAACGATGTGGATGATGCACTGACTAGTATTGCTTCACACAAGCTCAGTGTGTTTGATGAAACATGCATATATGGTTGACGCCAATACGGAAACTGATTGAACCATAGAGTGAAGCGATATTGCACACAAGGAGAGCTATTGGGAGGGTATAATACGAGACCCCCAGAAGGTTAAGGTTAGGGTTGGGGGAACCAGGCAGGGCCGGAGGAAATGGAAAGGAGTGGTGGTGCTTGGGGGTCGGGTATTTCAATTCAAATTAAATCCATAATCATTGGGCCATGTTCAACGACTTTCCCTTAACATGGAGTGTTGTTAGTAGAAATAAACACAAAAGCACCCTGGAGGGGGTGGACTAAGAAAGGGCCAAGTTCCTGTTTCTGCACAAATCATCTTAATGCCGATTGGGTTCCCAGATTGCTTTCAGTTTCAACTGGTTTCTCTATTTTTGGCAGATCTACAGTAAAAGCTCACAATGCTGCAACAAGTCTTGTAGAAGCAGTGATATACAGTGATATACAAATAATATTTGTATTATTTAAAAAAAAAAAGGATTGCTATGGCTGCTGTACATGCTATAGCACAATTGCCACAGGCAAAGAAACTGCAATATAGGGTTGTTTACAGTTGTATTAAGTCTATGCCAACTAAAGGTCGTGTTCTGTGCAGTACAAGATCTTGGAAGCAAAATCGGCATTATATGAATCTACATTTCAACTTGCATGCCATTATGCTACTACAGATAATAACTATAACAGTCCCTTCTGTCCGCAGAGTAAATGTGTGCTGTACTTTAAGATGTGTACAGTGATATAATGAGCCGTGCCATTAAAAGATGCTGTGGACAAGGCCTTGGCTTTCTCCCTGTGAGCTGTAGTTACCGTTGTAGCAGAAGCCTTTGGAAATGGCATGCATACGGCAATTTAAGCTATTAAATATATATACTACAGGGACATAATTGCATGCAGCCACAAAAGTTGGGAGGAAAACATTGGAAACAAGAAGCGATGAGGTGCTGAACACGTACAGCCTGCCAGTCTTTAATGACTTGAAGTGAAGTTGCATTCCCTCACAGTAATGCGACTAAAATGTATGAGCTTTCACGCCTCCCACACTTTATGGATATAGTCCACCGATTGCTGAGAATACAGTCTCTATATCGTCTCTGTCGGGTGGAAATCTCATGGGTCAAACTCATGATGTCGGAATCTGTTACTTTTCAGGATTAAAAATTCAAAAATGGCAAATACAAAACAAGCCATACAAGTTCGAAACGTGTGGCTTCGCGCCGCATTTCGAGCTTGCAGATCTGATACTTTTGTGTGACGCTGTAGTATGATCAAGTAGGGACGTGTTAATTTATGAAACGACACAAAAGAGTTTTCTGCCTGACGGCAACGATATTATGTCAAAAAAAAGGCTTTACAGAACAAGGGATAATTGAATGGCTGCTCACACCAGTGAATTTCCGACTGACCAGTGATGTGCTGTGGTCTGTCACACGGAATCAGAGTACAGCGTAACACCTATAGCACAGGCACCATTACAAGAAACGTGTTCGGACATCAAATGTCAGAATCAATTAGCTTCAAACATCCTCATCGTCGGGTTTCACAAAGTCAGTGAATGTGGCCCCGTCTCGGGAGACCAGATAACACATGCAGGATGTAGCTGTTAGAAGAAAAGTTGAATTAAAAGCAAAGAAAGCAGTGCCGAAATGTATGCCAATGTGAGGCAGACTACATTTCAGCTTTCTTTGAGGACTAACTCAAATCTTATTAATTAAGTATAGCCAACGGGAGATCCACAAAGATATCCCTCAGTCCATCACTTCGCTCACCGGCACACAATGAAAGTCTATTATTTTACGCAGACATAATATTAGCAGATATTATATTAACACACGGTCTCTGGTCATTTGCTAATGAGCAGCAGTTTCCGGTATAGCTGAAATTGGCCGATCTAACGCTTTCACAATATAGCCACCATTGCAGAGAGACAGCATTATTGGTTCACATTTTCACAAGCAATCTTTACCTGCCAGGCTATAGGGATTCAAGCTGGCAAATTACAGTGGTGGAAAGTAACTAAGTACATTTACTTAATAATAATAATAATTCTAATTCATTTTATTTATAAGGCGCCTTTCAGGGCACTCAAGGTCGCCGTACAGGTTAAAAACTGTACAAGAACACAGTTAAAAGTGGAACAAAACTAGGGCACAGCTAGCAGATATTATATTAACACAGTACTTAAGTACTGTACTTAAGTACTGTACTTTTACTTCTACTACATATGTGAAAGCTTTCGTTACTATAGTTACTTTGTAGATTTGGATTATTATTACAAAACATACATTTACCACTTCAGCCCTATTTCGGCTATTTGAAAATAGCCGATTTACAAGCTCAACTTGAAACGCGACATTCTGCACAACGAGTACTTTTACTTTTGGTACTTTAAGTACATTTTGATGCCAATACTTTTGTACTTTTACTCAGGTAGGCGACATATTGAATTATGGACTTTTACTTCTAACAGAGTAGTTCTACATTGCAGTATTAATACTTTTAAATAAGTAAAAAATGTGAGTACTTTTTTACACCACTGGCAAATGTATCAGTCACAAGGGTGGTCTGCTAACCTTTTAGCTCCCACTACCTGAAGCTCATAAAACGTGGAGTGTCTGAGTCACTCTTGCCACTGAACATCATGCGCGTAGGCAAGTATAGCACACAATAATAGCCTGAGAAGAGCGACTGAAGCAGAAGTGCAGTGCCTTAAAGGGAGGCACATAGTATCGTGACTATCGTCTAACCCTGCATTGTTCTGTTTCGCCTGCTTATGAAACCAACCAACCAGCTTTCTAAAACGTTCCCTACCTCATTACGACTTTTTAAATGCTTCATAGTTTTTTTTTTTTGCTATTCCTCACCCCCTTATCCTTATTTGTTTTATACATTATTTATCACAATACTGTGATCGTTCTATTCCACATTTAGCTCCTCTGAGTGAGTATCCGTGTGTGTGTTTGTATGTTATGTTACTGTGATTCTCCTTTACAAGCTGCTGGAAACTAATTGCCCCTGGTGGGATTAATGAAGTAGTTTGAAGTTGCACGTTTTAAACAGGCAAATGAACAGTTACACAAAATGAATAGATGGTCAGATATGTAGACTGTAGAGGTACATTATTCTAAAAAAAGAAAAAAAAACTTTATTATAATTGGTTGCAAGCTGGCGTGATGCAATAGGAATAAGGTTATGATCTCTAGGGAGTTGAGGAGTAGCAATCTGTTCAAAGGAAGAAGAAAAAGCTAGGCCTCATGAAACACGGAAGGTTTGCACTACATACAGTATGAACACTGGCTTTTGAATGCTGATCCAGTGTCCATTACTTTTACAGTACAGCATGTCCACCTCCCATAATGCATCCATTGTGTGCCTCCGCAATGTTCTTAATTTCACTTCATTTCACTTTTCTCCTGCATCTCTATGCCTTTCCTCTAGCTTAATTGCTTTTAAGCCAAAAATAATATAATTACGAAGAATGACGACCGGCTCTCACCTTCTCACTCAATGGATATAAAGGAGCTCAAATTACAGTCAAGTGGCAAAGTGGCTTAGAAAAAACTACTAATGAATGGGAGTCAGGTTGAAATGGCAAAGAAGAGTGGCTGCCACTTACTTTCTAAGGTGGCACTGTTTCCATCTGCTGTTCTGATAATTCAACTTAACGTTGCGATGTGCTGGGTTGCATGTGTTGCATCCTTCTGAAAATGTAGGGCCTCACTCACACCTTCGCAACAGACTGATGTATGCTTGTTGTATACAAAGGGTGTGATACTATCTTGCCCCAATGCATCTCTAATGGGAGTCACATGGTTTGATACAACATTTTGGATTACAAGCTGTTGTATGGCGTTCGGCTGTGTTTCGACTGCCCCCCACCCCCTCATACAACACAAATGTTGTGTCAAACCATGTGACTCCCATTGGAAATGCATTGCGAGCTTGCATCAGCTATACATCTCATACAACAAGCATACATCAGTCTGTTGCGAAGGTGTGAGTGAGGCCTGGGATGTCAAGACCTTGGTCGTTTTTTGAGGAAGAAGTGGACTACTGGTGATCTTCCACCCAAAACAAAAATAGAGAAAACCACCATACCAAAAAACATGCTAGGGGGGAAACTTTAGTGAGGAAGAAGAAACTTAAGAAAAAAATTATCCTTAGAAAGGCTGCTGTGCTGCAGGCTGTCAGGTGTGTGTGTGTGTGTGTGTGTGTGTGTGTGTGTGTGTGTGTGTGTGTGTGTGTGTGTGTGTGTGTGTGTGTGTGTGTGTGTGTGTGCACGTGCGTGTGCGTATGCGTGCACATGCCGTGTGTGTTGTAGTGCTCCTCAACAGTATGGTGCTTAAATTCTTGTTCTACTATCCTATATGATAAAACGTTGTTTTGAAAAAGAAATGTCATGCACATATTTTTCCAGTGCATATGTCAGGCCTTGTTGACGGATTTGGAAGATATTTTGAAGGTCTGGTTCCAAAAATGAACCAGTATTTAATGTGTAAAATCCATGTCAATGTATTTACATTGGAATGAATGAGCCCGGCTGGAAAGTGTCCAAGTGGGAGTGTCTAAGTGGGAGAGGACGGGGCTTAGCTAAAGGTGAATTGAATACAGAGAGGGGGTTACACCCCGGCATTCTGAAGGGGGTGCATACGTTGGTTAGACATGCTAACAGTCCGACGGGCATTAGTTCGACAACAGCGTAGCTCCCGACATGCGCTGCCGGTTTCAACTAACCCTATAGCCTTGGTCCAGTGCGTTATAGCGACTTCTCACTAACGCCCTGCCAGGAAACACTTCCCAGCCTGGAGAATAGACAGGCTTTGTTTTGTTTTGGTGATTAGCGAAGTGGTTTAGTTTATTTTTGGTGAAGTTGGACCCGTCGCACAGCAGTGGAATTTTTACCTGTGTGCAGCAGAGGCTTTCCTGGCAGGGCGTTAGTGAGAAGTCGCTAACGCACTACAGGGCTAAACTAGCCTGGGCACCATTTCATTTTGGGTTTATGATCCGGTTGGGAGCGGATGATATAGTTACGTCATGTTGTAGTATTGTTTTGTAGTCGACAGGCAGGAACAATCAAACGGAACTTCCTTTTCCCTCAAAAAAGCTGCAGGCTATGAGAGCGTTTATTGTTATTCTTCCGGTTTGAGGGAAAAGGAAATTCCGTTTGATTGTTCCTGCCTGTCGACTACAAAACAATACTACAACATGACGTAACGATATCATCCGCTCCAAACCGGATCATATACCCAAAATGAAACGGAGACCAGGCTTTCCTCCGAGGCGGAAAGCCTGGTGAGGCGAGGTTAGGGATAAACTAACCCGTGCTGTGGGCTAAACTCACCCGTGGCTCCCGAGTCCTGACATGCGCGGCAGGTTAAAACTAACCTGTGGCTCCCGACATGTGTGGCAGGTTACCTGTGGTAGGTTAAAACTAACCCATGTCTTCCTGTGAGGTTAGGTTTAGGGTTGGATTTTGAGTAGGTGTCAGACTCATGGTGGTAGGACTGTTACTAACCCTAACCCCCGACATGGAAGCCACATAATCGGAATGGTGGTACATCGGGATGCCACTATGTCCCCCTGAGAGGGCTTGCAGATAGTGGAACCGAGTGGCACTTACAGCATAGGTGTGAGCAATTGCAGCAGGTTCATAGACTTGTCAAAAGACTGTGATGAATCACTTACTTTGTAGGCTAGTGCTGCTGAGTCCTCCTTCAGATGAGCTGTGAAGGTTCTGTTCTACAGCCCCAACAATGGTGGGAATTGGCCGTGGCGGTATTACATCTCTTGAAAGGCTCTGATGAGATTTGAAAAAATTCTTGTGATTATAATGGTGGACATTTGACATTCACCATGGTATATCTTAGCCTTGATCGATTCTGGGCAAGAACTGTTGCTGAAAATATCTAAGCAAAAGTACAAGAACTACCACCAAAGGAAGTTACGTTGATGCTGTGCAATATTATCTTTTTTTTAATTCCAGTTCCAAACCAACTTTTATTGTGTGGATCTAATTATTTTCAGTATATGGTTCTAAATTCGGCCAGAAAACAAGAACGGAACCAAATCGCCGCTCATACAGAGGTAACACCTGTATTATATTGCCTATGTATTGAATAATCTTCAGAACTTGACTGTTATACCGCCTGGATCTTGTTCTCCGTGCTCGCTGCTCAACTAAATCATCACTCACCGGTATACGTTGTTGAGCAGGGTCCCCCCAGGGTTACGTACTATAGGTCCCACTCCTTTTATTTTCGTTGAATGTTTGTCACCAGAGTAGGAAGTAGGAACGCCTGTCACCTGGGTCCACTAAGTTAACAAGTTGGAAGCCCATTACTGGCTGAGCTTCAAGCACGCATAAAATGTTTTGAAGTAGTGATTTTACATTGTCAATAATGAGGTAACAGTCGTTAGTGCTGTCGCCTCACAGCTAGAAGGTCCTGGGTTCGAATGGCCCTCCCAAAGGCCTCAGCAAAGGTTTTTGGGCTTCCTCCTCACGGAGGATGCAGGCTGGGGCGCTAACCCATACTGCCCGTCTACATTCCGGGCTGTCACCCGTCTCTCCGGTGGTCACCAGACTATACCTGTTTGTCACATAGTCTATTCCTATGAGTCACTATAAATAGAATACCTCAGAACGAAAATACAACGCATGTATATCCTCAGTGATGTATCCCAAGGTCAAGGTATATATATGTATGTATGTATATATATATATATTCAAGAAGTGAAGTACAGATATACAAAAAGTATTACTTAAAAGTACAGTACTCAAGTAGATGTACTCAGTTACTGCCCACCACTGCCAACAAGGACATGTTATGAGATCGTAAACAGGCTGACAGGTATTCAACATATTTGTCCTGAGGGTTCATAAGATTGAACATGTTATTATTATTATTTTTGCTCAAGAATTTGAAGTTGGTTAAATGCCAAGGTGAGTTTCCTCCCTGCTGCATGACTTTGGAATCACTTTATCATTACAGAGCGTCCTTAAAAAGTCGCTCTGTAAGAAATGAAAATGATTGTAATCTTTGAGGTTTACGAAATAAAGTAGCAAGGATACTTTTTTTGCACCAACTACTATAATTCCAAATAACGAATGTCATTGTGTGTGACTGTGTGTGTGTGTGGGGGGGGGGGGGGGGGGAGTTTGGAATGAGAGATAACAACCGCCTGAAGGCAAGCCGATGCTTCTTGCTCACACAGGTAGGAGCCGGATAATGAAACGGAAAACAGCAGTGTGTTTGGGTGAAAATAACTGCCGTGGTTCCTCAGAGGAAGCACCTTGATGGGATAATGAACTCTGGAGGTGTGTGAAGCCGTCTGCCTGCATAGCTACTACCTGTCATTCCCTCGGTCCTGCTGCCAAACGGAACATCTTGGATCACTCCGGCGTACAGTGAATCTATTTGCAGGTACATTAGCATTTCACTCTCCATTTTCTCTTTCTTTTTTGATACTGCTTGCTTAAAACACCGGCAAAAAAAGGCATGGATGAAAACAGCTTGCGCTAATCCCAATACCCAGGACAAGAAAAAATAATTAATTGTGCCTAATTTGCAGCTGTCTAAACAGAGATTGGATTCCTTTTAATGCTAAACAGGCCAGTCCAGGAAATAAACACATTCCTAATTTAAAATGCTCCCCATAGTGTTCCTAGCCCACCCCCCCTCTCTATCTAGGAGAAACGTATGCAAATGAAGAGTTTCACTCCACACTCTCTCTCTCTCTCTCTCTCTGAGTAAATCGTGGAAGGCCCCCAAGAGGGTTTCTGCGCAGCTGCCGCCCACAATCGCCGCTTCAAAAAGCCGAATCCTGAGCTGCAGCAGTCCGTGGCATCATCCCGCTCTCGTTAAGGAGGACAAAAGGAGGCCCGGTGACTCATGAACTCTGTCATAGAGCTGCACGTAATGCACCATGGCCCTGACGTTGAATTCACTGTGGTATTCCACTTAACGCCTTCCACGCTGCATGTCTGTGGCTCTGTAGTGGCTCTGTAATAGCAGTTTCCATCATACCGTGGAATGCACTGCCGCCTCTTTCCTTCAGAAAATGTAGCTAAAGATCACATGTATTAATCTGTTCATATTCCATGCTCTGTCAACAAATTGATATAGGACCACAATGTAAAGTAAGTCGCCAGGACTTTTTTGTGTTATCCTTTTAGCCCAAATGCGACACTGTACCTGTTTTCTTTACTAATAAGGTATTCAATCAATCAATCAATCAATCGGAAACACTTGCCTTAAGCAATTCAAGGCTGCAAAGTGGATGTCTGCAGCATCGTAGTTTATTCCTACTGTAAATCAAGTCAGTTGAAGCAAATATAGCTTGCTGCTTAGCAGAAACGGAAATCCAAAAATACATTTTTAAAGCTATTTTGAAACATATTTTTTCGAACAGAAATGATGAAGGATGACAACTTGCTTTGTACCGTTTCCAGGGGACATAATCGCAGACTACTCTATATTGCATTTGAATCTTGTGAAATAGTTGTCATAGCTTGAGGAACCATACTGTTGAATCCGGCATGAGGTCTCTTCTATTCTGAGCGCAGAAGAAGAAATGGATCCTTCTGAGGCGAAGCCAGAGCCTGACAGACTAGAACTAGAACTTAAAGAAGAAGGTTAAGTTGCATCATCCTCTGTACTTCTGTCAGTAGAGTTGCACATGTCACAGTATGATCATTAAAACAATGCATGTGAAGTATTCCTAGCACCACTCTGAACACATCATTGACTATTAATACCAGAGAGTACTTCACACATCATGATTCATGGTGCGTTCATGTGTAGAAGAGTAATGTGGGCTGTGCAGTCCCCCATTTTAGGGCTTGAGAGGCCACCTGGGAAGCAGAAGTCCCAGGTTTGAGTCCCGGCCCCGGCAATGTTTTGAGAAGTACTTTATGTTATGTTTGATTGTGTTTTTGTCCAAACAAAACACAAGACTTTTCATAGTATGACTGATCCTTCTATCTAACCTAATTCCTGTACTTCCTAATTGGTTTAGATTTGTTATTGTAAGATAAATATAATATTTTTCTGTTTCACTTTTTGAGGGAATGTCTGTTTCAAGCTGGCACTACACATTCAAGAGTGTCTGCTTACTCAGCACTGTTGACTATGATTCTAATGCAAACTGACAATAGTATTGCCTTCACAGATCCAGTTGTGGCAGCGTCATACAGAACCTTGCAGCAACAAAACAAATAACCTCAATATCACTGCTTATGCACAGAGACCAATTTCATTTAGCCTCTGAAAAAGGTTGGGAAAGAATACAGGCAAATTGGAGTGGATATCAAAATGTTACAGATACCTGTTTACCCTTTTCTGGCCAACGCATTTTTGAGACATTATCTTTTGGCATTTGGACAGCGGCATAATCAATTAGTCTATCCACCTGTTCTGTAATCTCCTTTGGAATTATTCTTAGGACTCAGGAGCTTGAAACCCGCCCACATCTTCTTGTTGTTGTTTTTTTTCTCAGGGTATTATTTACAACATAAAATGTTATGGTAGTCTCATCTCATGCACCGTGTCAACTGACTCGATTAAAGTTCATGAGACATTCCAAAATGTTGTTTACACAGAGTGCATTCGAGTGCACCCAGGCATGGTCGTGGCCAGGAATTTTGTGCCACATGAAAAGATACGATACCAGGTCACTAAAAAACATGCACGGATGATGACATTAATGCTGTGGGGGCCCCCATGTATCCTCGGGGGGCCCATTAATCATTATCACTGCTTTATGACAGGGTGTGCTTACATGCTCCCAAATTAGCTAAAGAAAACAATGATGAGTGTTAGTTGTTTTGATAACTGTGATATTATTTTAGATAGCATTACTGTGACTAAATGAACTTGACTGTACCCTGTGCAGTTTGCTTTTATTGTATAATAAAATAATCAATAATAATCATAAAAAATGCTATGCATCCCATATATTTTTGGGTTAACTTGAAACAAAGTTTTCTTGTTCAAAGTTTAAAGCACTATTATTGTGATAAATGGTGCATTTATATAGCGCCTTTATCCAAGGTGCTTTACATAGATTGTGCATTACATTCACCCATTCTCACACACATTCATACACTGATTGTGGCGGAAGCCATGCAAGGTACCAACCAGCACACCGGGAGCAATTTGGGGTTCAGTGTCTTGCCCAAGGACACTTCGACATGTAGACAGGAGGAGCCGGGATTCGAACTGCCGACCCATGTGGATCATTGGACGACCTGCTCTACATCCTGAGCCACAGCCACCGTGAGTAATCATTGCTAATGCTATAACGTTTGTTCAGTAACAGGAGTCTCCCCATCACTCCAGCTCTTTAATGGAAATAAAACATTTATCAGCTTCATTTTTAGTGTACCAGTTCCAAATAGTTCTGCTCATTTCTTGTTGTCATCACTTCCAAATTGTACTTTAATCTGTACCCTGTCTGAGTTCTCTATCCTGATTGGATAAAATTGACCTGAAAATGCATTTTCTCTTTAATAAAAACATGCGTGGAGACAGCTGTTACTGAACAAACACAGCTATAGCTTACACATATTTTAACCAACGTAAATCAACTTACACTAACTTATAAATAAATCAAATAAAAACACTATTTCTGCTGCCATTACTTGAAACACCCAAATTGGCTGAGAACATTCATTTCATTTCCTCTGTTGTCATGGCATGCCCTTACAGGATGCAACGTTAGCCTTTAGGATGATAAATATATTGTACTTACAGAGGCATCATCACAGTATTGAAAACCTCGCCAGAAGAGAAATGAATGAATTAAGTTCATGAATTAATTTAGCCATTAAAAAAGAGCCGGCTATGCATCTTAGGAGTTGTGTGCGTGAAGGTGAACAAAGAGAAAATGAAGTAGTATTGAGTAAGCATAAATCCGGGCACTAGGGTGAAACTGGGGGCTGGGAGATACGAGCACACAGTGACATGGTCAGTGCTTAAAGAAGTATTCGCATAGCAATACTGTAATGTAAAAACACAATTAGACTTATAAAGTATAAAACGTGCTAAAGTATTGGCATCAAAAGAAAAAGAATAAAACACATACATACATCACAAAAAAACTCCATCCATCATCACCCCTTAACATTGTGCACATAATGTCTGGCACTTTGAATATGTCCTTAATTAAGTATATGTAATTCACAGTACACAGCGGCTGCTATGCTCACGCACCATTATTATCTGTAAATGGTTTTTTTTGTGAAAATGTTATGAGACCCTTAATTTGGTTGTACAGTACGCAGAAGAAAACCTGTACTTTTTGTTGTAAAAATGCTCAAACTCCCCCCCTTTTGTGCGGTTCCCTTCTTACCTTCTCATATAGCAATATATTGTGACACAATAATATGTATTCATATGCTAAAATGAAATAATGTAACACCCTAAATTAATTGTATACATACATTTAAATCAATCATACTAAAATTTATTAAAAATAATAATGCAATATAATCAACCATTCTAGACAACCACTCTAACATTGAAACTTTACATTTTTTCCAAAAATGCGGTGCATTCTAATAACCACAAATAAAATAGAGCTACTGTAGTTGGTTAATCATTAATGTACAGCCTTTTTGTGCAAAAAGCATGGAATACGGATGTGTATATTACAGGAAACTCCCGTTAAACTTTCCAACAAACTCCGGTAAACTTCCGAATTGTACCATCACACCTGTATATTACCGGCTATTACTGTATATGCCTGCTAAACTTGAGGTTTACAGGCAAATCTAGTGTCCATAATTGCCCATTAACTCCTCTTTTCACTCATTACTTGTAGCTAAAGTTTCCAAATAATTGTAGTGGAGTAAAAAGCACAACATTTGCCTTTATTAACATACGGTGGAAAAGAAAAGTACCTCAAACTTGTACAGTAGCATAGTACAGTACAGTTGTTGAGTAGACATGGGCCATCACCTCCCAGCCCCAGTGCTCAGTACCAACCAAAGAGCAGACATGCTATTGTGGACCTGAAGCCTCCATGGCATTCAGTCTGTTTATTCTGTTGAGCCTACCAGGGTTGCATGCATGGTTAGGTAGCCAGATCCCAGATAGGTTTACTATGGGAACTTGGGTTTCACTGTCATGGCTTTATGCACAGCGAAATCCAGATGGTACATCTTTACCCTCTCACCATATTTTGACTGTGTTTCCGTGTGTGTGTGTGTGTGTGTGTGTGTGTGTGTTAGGCCACAACGACTGTGTGTGAAGTGGGCAATAATCTAAACCTTCATGACTACACTGGGGTTTATATTATATTCCTAGTAGCTCATCCAGACACCCACACACTATGGTCCTCATTTATCAACGCGTACGCCGAAATCACTGCAATTTTGTGCCCTCTACTGAAAGTGACGTGATGTGAAAAGATATATTTTGTCAAGGCATGTCATATGAAATTGGTAGGATAGAAGCAATTAAAAACAATGGTACAAGTTAGTTAGATGCTAAACTTAAACAGTGCTTTGCATGTGCGTGTGAGGGCTGTAATCCCAGCCCCACAGTGAGAAGACTCTAACCCACACTCACATTTGCATTCTACTCTAACCTCTAGTATTGACATTTGCAATGATTATATTATAATGCATAAAACCCAATCAGTATTTGAAAATGGCTTGGTGACAATATGCACTGTACTAATGTTCTGTTCTTTATTTAGTTCCTGAAATGGCAACATATGGGGCAGGGGGTGGAGTCAGCTGTGATGCAGAGGACCATACCAACATACTTGATTGAGAAGGGGGGAATTGGGAATTGTTTAGGGTTTCAGGTTGGCTCTAATTGCTGTCCACCCCTTTGTGTATTTATTGGTTTGGTCCACCACTATATAAGTCTCCCTCATGTGTCATTACTCATTTGGATTTTGGACAGGTCTTTTGTTTGAGTTCATTTCCTGTTTCGTTCCACATTATTTTCATTTAAGTTATTTTCAGTTAAGTTATGTTATGTTGACCTCAAGGGCCCTACCAGTTGTTGAAACTTTAGTTAATTATTTGCTACTTTTGACATTAAACCAAACTTGCTGGAGGTGGAGAGCGGAGTCTCCCTTGCATACTGTAGCCGCTGCCTACAGTAACGGTACAGTAGGCCTGTGTGGAGTTATGTCACTGTGCAACCTCCTCGTTTAAGGATAAACCCGACGCAACGCTCGAACGTCAACTCTGCGTGCTGATCGGAAGACCGCATCGGGATATAGGTAACCCAACCAGCCCACCACACACCAGTTTAAACTCAACGTTCATATAATTGACAGCCACACTGGCTATCTATCTGTCATGACTCAAAAACATGGTGTCACGTTACACGAATTCAAGGAAGAATTTATTTTATAAATCATGGCCTATTTTTGGTGTGAATTCTAGGTAGATGTGTGCAGGGTTTGATTTAAAAATAAAAGCAGTTGAGAGAGGGGACCTTTGGCGTAGATTCACACCAATTGGTCTTTAATATTGCTTTTGATCGATCGAGTCGAGATGCTACTCACATTAGCATTGGCTTAATTGCTAACAGATGATGTTAACAAGACTGGAGCGCGGCATCTTGAATTTCTTTTGCGGCCACTCTGTTGAATTCTTTCAATCGCCTTTATCTCCAATTCTTTGTCCAGTTCAAAACAAGGTTTATTCCACGGCCCATGCTGTGATCCTCGCGATTTATGGTTGCTGATCGGGAGGCCGGAAGTGGATGCGACAACATAAACAGTAGTAGTAACATTTGTAACATCCGGCTGCTCTTCAAAATAAGGGTTGAAAGGCGGAAAATCCTGGCGATAATTAATTCATTAATTAATAATGGCGGGGTATGGTACCGTACAGATGATCACATGCTGGAGGAGCAGGCTAGTTCTTAACATACGCATCGTTGCTGTCGGGCAGAAACCTTGTATCGCCATATTCTAACTTTTGTGTTTTTTTGTAAATTAGCGCCACATCATACTTACACAAAAGCATCACAACGAGCTTGTCAATCTGCTACTTTTGCTATTTTTGAATTTGAATTCTGAAAAGGAACAGTTTTGGATGAGTATTCCACCCGACAGACGATTTGAAAGGCAGAACTATGTTCCCCCCCCCCCCCCCCCCCCCCTTGTAGATCGGCTAAGCCAATTTTCAAATAAAACCGATATATGTGCATGCATGCGTGCGTGCATGTGAGTGCGTGCGTGCGTGCATGCGTGCGTGTGTGTGTGTGTGTGTTACACGAGAAGGCCGTGGGGCCACTATAGGTGTGGGTTGTATCCCTGTCAGGCTGTCACTATTTTCTATTCATCTCAATGATCTGAATAAAGGCGTTTTAACTTTTTCACCAGAATTCGAGTCCCCAACCGAAGAGGACCTTCATTACACTTTTGTAGACTTCTGAGCTGTCTCTAATGTTTTAACTCTGTTTCCCCAAACATTTCATTTTCATCAGTCAGGACCGCAGGGTTAAAAAAATACATCAACGCAGCATATTAATAATGCGTGTCACGGATAACGGTGAAAGAATGTCCATTATGGCTAAATTATATGTATTATGAACAAGGGATTTTAATGACTTTTCATGAATAAAAGCGATGGAGTGATGAGATGACGAAAGGCAAGAGCAATCAATGGAAGGAAGAACAAAGAGGGGAAAAAATAATAAATTAACCTGGAAACTCCAGCTGTGTTCAACAGGGACAAGACTCTCACAGACAGCAAAATGTGGAGATTGCATCCTTTCAAACCTGTCTGTGTTTTCAGGTTTGATCACAAATAAGATGTCGGAAGCGCGAGTCGGTGAGAATAATGATGAAACAGGACGTTGATAGCCAAATGTTCAAACACCGCTTTGAAGCATTTCCCAAAAGGGATGCAAAGCCAAATGCAGAGACATTCAGGAATGGAAATAGGCAGGAGACTATCTGTGCCACATGTGCAATACAAACAAACACAGTGGAGCTTAACGTTGTGTTGGTTTATTAAGTAACCCCAGAGTGTCATGAATCCTGTCCCATATAACCCAGCCTCCTGTGATATCCACCCATCATCTGCCTGCATGGGGTTTCCTTTTCCACGCATTCCAACTGACAACTCAGAGCAGACTAATCCACAACTAGACTCACCAGCACAGGCGCAACATTTAATTGAGCTACTCAGTTGGCTATTAAACATATATATAAAAATCAATTGAAATGTTTTCGCATTATATACAAAGTAAAAATAAATAAGCCCAAAAACCTGCACTTCCAAGGCCATATTGGACAGTAATTTTGCCTCTTACTTACTTCCTTCAACTTCAGGTGTTACCAGTTATTCTAATGAAGGCTAGCTCTGTTCAGCTTAGTTTAGCTAGCACAGTGGTTCTCAAATGTTTAAATTTCAAGGACCCTCATAACTCTGAGAGTGTACAAAATGAACCAAGTGGACCCTTAAGGGTCCATTTGGTTACATCTGTACACTCTCAGAGTTACGCACCCATAAGGGGCCATTTGGAACCCCCTCAAGGAACCATTTGAGGGTACCTGCCTGGACCCCACTTTGGTGTAGCAGAGTGTCTCCAGTAAGCCAACATAATTGCACCCTGACTCTTGTTTGACCAGAATGGAACAGACACCTGTGAAGGAAGAGGCCATAATTTATTTCCATTAGTATGGTTGCTGTGCATGGAGCCTATTATGTCATGACTTATGATCCGCTTCTTGTTCTGTCACCCTGTTTGCTTTACACTTATTATTATAATATTACTTACTTCATTGTGGTCCTTTGGCGTCAGGTCAGGGTAAAGTGGAGTTAAATAAGAAGCGATTGTACATTCTGTGAACTATTGGTGGCAGCAACATCTTGAATTCCAATTAGCACCAAACTGCAATGAGCCAGTTATTGCGCCCTGGGCTGTTTTATGGATTGAAATGAATGTTTATTAGATGTTTGCTGCCAGGCGTTTAAACCACAAACAACCATGTCACCATTAATGGGCACTCTGGAGAGCTTAGTGGGTAATGATACTGGGTACGTTTCTCATCATCTTCAACAGATGTGGAAAGATTAGGCTGACAATAATTTTCTGATTAACTGAGATCATTAATCACCTAAATCATATTACAAAAAACCCAGCAAAAATAGCAGATCTGCTCACTATGATATTTGCCACATTTGACAATTTCTTTGACATGTATTTTCTATTTGTACCTGGGTCTGGGTGTTTTCATCAGGATGGGGGGGGGGGGCATTTTAGAACTTATCAGAACATGATCTGTGTAAGCACTCAAAACAAGTATTATTTAAATGACATGAAAAGCAGGACAATTTGGTAGTGAATGTTGGAAACTGGGACATTTTAGTGTAATACTGACATCTGTCTGGTCTCGGCCAAACCGGAACATCTGGTGGTCACCATAGGAAAGATGGTCTAAATGTGTGGACCATCATAGGCATCATTACATTATATCTAACAGAAATGGAGGTGAATTCTTTCAAATCGTGCATTACATTCACACAAACATCCTCACACCTGTGGGAGAGGAAACCATGCAAGTTGCATGGTTTGCATGGAAGTCGCTAACTTCCTCATCGGAGTAGTTAGAAGTTAAAGTGTCGTGTTGCTCAAGGACACTTCAATAATGTTATACTTCAAAGTAACATTACCATTATGAATTCTAATGCATTTTAAACTGTGGATTGATTTGAAAAGTCTGGCTGAAAATTGTCTCCGGAGACAAGAACGCAATTTAAACGTGCCGTCCATGACTCATTTATCACCCAGTGATGTTGAGCTAACATTGGCTCCGTTATGCAGTGCGTTTGATGCCTCTAGCAAGGTGCGATTAACTTTGTCTTCTATTTTGATTAACAGCTGATTTCATCATAAGAGTATGACAAATTACGATGGAGATGACTATAGAGAGGAGGTGTAAACAAACACTGAATCTAAAAAAATAAAGTAATTAGTAAAAACAGGAAAGTGGTCTATGGCAATGGTTCTCAATGCGGGGTCTAGGGACCATCCATGCACGGTTGCAACACATTGTTATAGCTTGTAGATCTGATATTGTTGTTGTGTAACATATGCCTTAGACCTCCTTTCTCACACCCGTGTAAAGTGAGTGGTGCAACTCACAGGAACGTGCCCAGTGGGCCGGGCCGGTTCCGGCGTGCCGCCCCGCGTCCGAAACAGTTGAGAAATGACAGAGTTACCGTGTGGGGGTTCCTGTACTGTACTGTACTGTACTGTACTGTACTGTACTGTACTGTACTGTACTGTACTGTACTGTACTGTACTGTACTGTACTGTACTGTACTGTATATGCTCAGACACCGCCAGCCAGCCAGCCACACACACACACACACACACACACACACACACACACACACACACAGCTCCGTAAGGGAGTGGTTGCACCACTCAAAAAGGACAGTAGCCTACTACGCACCCACCCGCAATTTATACTACTGTACTGTATCCTCATATGAGCCATCATAACAAATCTATAGTTATTACAGATTTCCTTGCACTCATAAATCACATTAATATTACTCCGGTGATTAACAAACACGGCCATCATGGTCACTTGGGCACCCATTATAGTGTTGGGTTACGGCGTTTGAGAAAGGAAGCGTTTAAGATGAAGTCGATACGGGTGAAAGGGCAGATAAAGACTGCCGTGATGACGGAGTATCGTCTTACCACGTGTGTAGAGAGGTATCCTGTGATATGAGAGTGCTTGTGGAAAGAACAGAAAGGACAAGACTACGCCTCAAACACTTTATGACTGATTGGCACTGTTAATAACACACCAGTGCAGCGATCCATTGGCTTTAACAGGTGGCATTTTCACAGATAAGATTCTCTGATGGCCTTGTCATTGCTGCTCCCTTTTTACATTAATAGCTAAAGCAGACTGTGGCAGATATATTGTATTATGATGCTCATGGCCTCATGCTACTGGCATTGCTTTTGCCCTTTTCACTTGAAATGTTTGTCTCCATAGTAGGCTGAATCAGGGGATGTGTGGGTGGAGGGGATGAATCAATGTTCATTTGACCTAATGTGCATATTTGGCAAATATATTCTGAATAGGGACACGAATGCATGCACGCGCCAACTCTTATGTTGCTTAATAATTTGACGTATTGCACATTCAATTACAAAGGTTCGCTCCATGGATTAGGTGATTCGTATTTGGGGTTGACTGGAAGCAGTGAGGGTGCATACTTAGTTTAGACTAGTCATTGGTTAGACATGGGTTAAGGTTAGTTTTAGGTGTGCTGCCCCGTGGGAGGTTAGGGTTGGGGTTTGAGATGGGTTGTAGTTGTAGGACTAATGACTGGTCTAACCAATGACTAGTCTAAACCAAAAACTGTCTAAACTAAGTACTGCACCCGAAGCAGTGTTCATAATCTACTGATCTATTAAGCACACACAATGTTGCATCACAGCTTGTTGATGTGTGCTATTTTCCCCAAAACGACATATGTCCCAAAATAGGGACATATATACCCGGGAAAATTATTATCAAGAGCTTGTTCCATTGGAACACAGATTATTTTTCAATTTCTTGAAAAGTGGCGGTTTTAGACATAGTAGCTTTCCACGGTTCTACCATTAGCCTTCCAGCCAGGGGGCCTCCTTGAGGAGCCCTGCATGCCAGAGGCGTAGTGTAGACAGAGAACCACCAGAACTCCCTCCAGCACATCCTCCAAGTCAGCCTTGATCACCATCAAAATAGATTTATTAATAGGCTGTCAGCTTGACGTTGACGGGCAAGTCTGTTTAACATACTGTACATAATGTTTTCACAATGCAATCAATGGCAAGACTGGGATTCTGGGTATCCCCAACAAGTCCTCTGCTCCCCTGAAAAGACCTGTAGTAACTGTAAAGTAACATACCAGGGTTTGTTACTGCATTCAGCTTCCCTTTTTTTTTTACACTCGTTTCTTTTTTCCTTGGGCCATTCGGTTTCTTACTGTTGAAAGAATAGGGGTTGTCCTCTATTAGCAAGTGTAAGAGACAAATTGCTTATATTGAGTAACTTAAATTCAAGACATGTCCTAAAACACTGTATAATAAACTCTAAATAATGCTTAAAATAAATATTATACCTACTATACACTAAGTTAATTGGCCAAAACATTTCAAATATTAAAGTTACTATACTTACTATACTTTATCTCAAGTTCACATGCAACCCTAGACACGTAGGATTACACCTAAATTGAGAATACACGTATAATACTAAAGTGTGCGTGTATTTCGTCTCAACATCTCTGTCTTCTTGTTAAGCTTTCTTACAGCATAAAGCTTTGTCACGAGTCAAAGAAAAGATAGTTGAAGATGATGTAACACTTGACAGAATACTGGGTGTTTCATATAGTATGAAATGGAGTGGGTTGCTGTTGCTGGGGCCTGGCAGGCACTCATCTGAAGTGGCAGATCTGTTCAGCAGGCTTCCTCTTCGCTCTATATGCCGGGTACCAAGTGTTTCAGTGAAAATGCTCAAATCAAGTGATCGCAATATCTGGTGCACGTGCACCAATTCTGTCCTGCAATTCTATTGCTACAAAAAGTAATCAAATAAAATAAACATACCGTATTGTTTTATTGAAACGGACCAGATTATCGGAGCCGCGCCGTTCCCATGTGGATCCCAGACTTAATGTGACCAGCCAGTGGCATCAGTCATGTATGATATATGTATCCATGACGTACTGTATACTCCAAATCTGAACTTCAAATCTGCACAAATCGTTATGCTTTATAATATCGTTGCTGTCCAGAGGAAACCTCATAACTCCATTTTTGATCAGTGCTATTGAACACCCTTTACGTCTGTGTGTTTTGAAAATATTGATCCAATAGTAGGCTAGTAATTGGACAAAACCTCTTAACTCCATTGGACCCTCAAACTGTCTGCTAAATCAATTAACTCCACCACCTCTCATGCAAGTCATTGACCGCGGTTACATGCAGGCTTTTCATTCCGAATAAAAACTTCTGAATAAACTCATTCGGAAGTAATGTTTTTTGCTACGAGTTTACATACAAATTATTATTGTATCAATGTCGTTCGTTATTTTTTATAGAGAGAGAGAGAGACACACACACACACACACACACACACACACACACACACACACAGACACACACACACACACACACACACACACACACACACACACACACACACACACACACACACACACACACACACACACACACACACACAAGCAGTAAACAGAGCAACAACTTTTCTGAGCTGCACGCCTCGAGGCTATTGGATGTCTTTGTGCTTGGTCTTTGCACAATGCACGTACATTGTGTAAGAGCTGATCTACAGGCTGACAAAAGCTGTCCCATCTGTGGTCTTGTACATCGCATTATGTTATCTGCACGACACACCATCGTGTGACGAAAAATAATCCAGGCTTGAACCCATAGAAACAGAGATAGAGGTATTGAACTTGTGGCAGCCGCATCATCATCATCATGGCATGGCATTGAATACATTCCGGGCGCAACAATAGGCTACCAGAGATTAAATTGGGTGTTTATTACTAGATTGATTGCAGCTGCTCATCAATGCAATTAAACTGCAAGGCCGTTATGTTTCATCAACGTTTTTAGCAATCCAGATACATATCAAACATGTTTGAAAATTATCAGTGATCATGATCAACTCCAGACGGTTCAGATTGGATCTTTGAACACTCACAGATCAATGGGATCATCCTCACTGCTTCTGCTCCACGTTTTTTGTGTGGATTTCGGATCTGCAAAATGCACGAAATAACGCGCTCTATATGTGCAAATCCTTGGGAAGATAACATTCCCTTGGCGCGCCTTGGATATGAGCGCCTTGGAAGCACCATCCTAATCCTAACACATTATAAAGCATTTTAGAATGACTTATAAGGTCAAGTATCATAATACTTCGTAATTGCATATAGGAATTTCTTCTGCAGGTAGATGGACCTCTAAGGTTTTATAGGCCTAGTTGTTTGCACAGTATGACCTTTTCAACCAGTGTTTTGCTCAACACAGTGGTGCATGTTCAACTAAGACTGTTCATGCGACTCATGTTGACATTCTTTTTTCCAGGTAAAAGAAAAGAACAGAAAAGTATCCCCACCCCCGGGCCACGCACAATCATGTTACGCTAGTGACCTTGCTGTACGCATGCATGCACACAAGAACATTCTCAGCCTGTGAGAATCACTGGACAGACATTTGTTCACACAAACCTTGTTAGTTTGGCCACGCTGTAAATCATATCGCCATATGACTAGGTATCTCCTCTTTTGCACGGTTCATCCTTCCGTTATTGGGGGAAGAAAATTGGATAAAGTAGGATATACAGTATTTCTGTATACGATCAGCACTGCGCTGTATTACTGAACACATATTTCCGCACCTATACCGTATCATTTTAAGATTCGTTTTTGGGGGCTTTTATGCTTTTTTTTAATAGAAGACTGACAGGAAATGGGAAGAGAGATGGGGAGTGACACGCAGCAAAGGTCATCGGGATTCGAACCCGTGACACGCTGTCAGGCTGGCATTGCAGCCTAGGGTGCCCGGACCACTACGCCGGCAGCCCGGGCCGTGTCATTGAGTAGTATAGTAGACAGGCAAGATCATTTATTATTTAAAGTTTTACACTGGAATTCCTACCTCAATTGTGGATACAGCTTGCAATATCACTGCCCTAATTGCCTGAATTGAGGATTATGCCATAACTTTGACAGTGATTGTGACAGCCCGAATTAAAAATGTAGGCTACTTCAGTAAAAGGTACAAAGGTATTGGCATCTAAATGTACTTCAGTAAAAGGTACAAAGGTATTGGCATCAAAATGTACTTCAGTAAAAGGTACAAAGGTATTGGCATCTAAATGTACTTGAAGAAAGTACTCTCTATGCAGAATGTCCCATTTGAAGTTTCCAAATGTAGAAAAACCTTTTGAAAATAGCCAATCTACAAGCTCACAATGATTGTAACTTTTTGGTCGGCTATTTTCAAATATCCAAAATGTATATATAGCTGAAGTATGTATGTTTTGTAATAATAATCAAATTATCTAGTAACTATAGTTTTCAAATAAATGTAGTGGTGTAAATGTACAATATTTGCCTCTGAGATATAGTGGCATAGAAGTAAAATTAAAATACCTCAACATTGTACTTGCAGTACAGTACTTAAGTAAAATGTGTTACTTTCCACCATTGTTTAAATGTATCCAATCCCGACTCGGTGTCATATTCCTTCACTCTTTCTCATCTCTTGCATCACATGTATTAGCACATTGTGTATGCACACAGCCACGTACTGTCTTACTCTGAGCACGTTTTGACAAAGCTTTCTGTTTTGATACCAGGAGAGCTTAAATATTGTTTTTTTCCAGCAGAACATAACTTACTATAATTGAATTTCCATGCCTATAAGCGCACATAGGGATTTCACAGTTTTACAAGACAAGATGCTGCAGATGCGTATTTCATTCACGGCTTTCTTCTACATAGATTAGGATATGGAGAAATGCAAATATTGAGGGGAGACTTAGTTTATGGTGTGCCATGATAATGCTTTAATGGATATATTCATATCGCATTCATGACAGTGATAGTTTCCTAGTCTCTTCCTTGCCGTACTGGAAGCTGTCAGTATCTCCTGTTGAAAATTCATTCAGAATCGAAATCCCATTTGTCTTAGCCAACCCATATTTGCTTTACCATTCTGTTGACTCAGCTCCAGTGGCAGAAGACACTGCATATGGCAGGCATGCAACTCTGGATTGGCTATTTGCAGGCAGCTAGCCGATAAACCCAGAGCCATAAATCAAGCACCAGTAGCTTGCATGGACATGGAAAGCCTTTGCCGTGAATGACAATGATTTCACTGTGAGAGAAAGCAAATATAAATTAGACTGGGATTCCACAATCAGTTCGCCTCATGTCCCGTTTTTCCCCCGCAGTGCTTGATCTGCACTGGAAGTTTCCATCACCGTATTCCCTCAGGGGAACATTTTCATGAATTATCGTGTGCCTTTTAGTGCAATAGGTTTTATGCTCCGGCAAAGGTGAAGTGCAGGGACATTAAATTATTGCAATGGCTTGACATAAACGTAAGAGGGGGAAACTCCCTGATGGAAAGGGATCACTATCACCTTGTAGAATGAGTTCTAATTCTACAGGCATCCTGTCCTGATGGCAAAAACTAAAAAAAAATGTTCCGCTAATAAGACTCAAATTAGCGTAATTGGTGAAAGTGATTATCATTACCGCGTGATCACTTTGCTTAATGTAATGACTATTGTAATTTCAGCAGGTGGTACACAATCCAAATTATGCCCCTTATTAGCGTCTCTGTTGCTTTTAAATATTTATTTTAACACTGGCGCCGCTTGCTCACGAGGTTTAATTGTTAATTCAGGAAACAATCGCCAATTGTGCTTTTGATCTCACTGTCACAGGCGCGGTACTTTACGGATGAGCGGCTGACTCCGGATGAGACGCATCAACCTGGATGCTGTGGGAGGAGTGATGAATTGCCAATACTCTCATCCAATTCTCGCTCTATATCCCGCTCTGCCTCACTCCCCAACCAGAACACTGCATGGTCTCCATTTCTCCACTTCCTACCATTCTCTCCCTTCGTCCCTGGGGAGAGAGTAGCGGTGATTGAAGCTTAGGCTTTGTTTACCTGCCTCTTTGTAGTCCACTGCCATATTATCTCTCTAAGTGGTGACATATCCTCCCTGTGGGCTTATAATGAGGAAGTAGTGGGGACACATGCCCTCGTTTCTCAGCTTGAAGGGTTTTACCGTTAAGTTAGGCCAATGTCGTCGTTCAAGCGGCATATCTTATTTGGTAGCTTGACAGGAATGTTTTTTCTTTCCAAATGCAACTCCATGTGACTTGGATTTGTGTACAAAGGGGGGATAAACCACTCTATCGGCAAAGAGTAGGCCCATCGCTGAGAATTGACTGACTAAACAAATTACTCACCTGGCATTAGCCTTTGCACAAATTGCCCTTGATGTGACTTGATGAAATTGCAATCAGTTTCAGGTGCACCGTGTTGTAGATCTCATCGATTAATGCCTGGTGAAATTGGATCCTATACGTGTGGATACCTATATGTTCCCAAGCAGCTCACAGATCCTATACGTGTGTTGGATACGTGTGGATGGATACCTATATGTTCCCAAGCAGCTCACAGATCCTATATGTGTGTTGGATACGTGTGGATACCTATATGTTCCCAAGCAGCTCACAGATCCTATATGTGTGTTGGATACGTGTGGATACCTATATGTTCCCAAGCAGCTCACAGATCCTATACGTGTGTTGGATACGTGTGGATGGATACCTATATGTTCCCAAGCAGCTCACAGATCCTATATGTGTTGTATACGTGTGGATACCTATATGTTCCCAAGCAGCTCACAGATCCTATATGTGTGTTGGATACGTGTGGATACCTATATGTTCCCAAGCAGCTCACAGATCCTATATGTGTGTTGGATACGTGTGGATACCTATATGTTCCCAAGCAGCTCACAGATCCTATACGTGTGTTGGATACGTGTGGATGGATACCTATATGTTCCCAAGCAGCTCACAGATCCTATATGTGTTGTATACGTGTGGATACCTATATGTTCCCAAGCAGCTCACAGATCCTATACGTGTGTTGGATACGTGTGGATACCTATATGTTCCCAAGCAGCTCACAGATCCTATACGTGTGTTGGATACGTGTGGATACCTATATGTTCCCAAGCAGCTCACAGCTCTGTCTTGGGTGAACACAACATTCTTGATCAGCAGCGGTGGACAGTAACAATGTAAATTACTTTATTATTAATCATTTACTTGAACTGGAAAAGGATCAGAGACTTTTTAGATTTGAGCTAAAAAGCATTACGGTATTTCATACTTTTGTTGAAAAATAGCAGATGTACAAGCTCATAATGTATCACTTCGTGCCACATTACAAGCTTGTAGATCTGCTAATTTTGAAAAATCATGACATATTTTGGCAAATCTTTGAATATATTCTAACATTTTAACAAAAACATTTGCTTCAGGGGTTCCCTGGAACAAAATATTTTGAGATGGGGTCGCGGCGGCTGAATACAGATATTTTTGGGGTCCTTGACATGAAAAGGTTTGATTACCACAGCACCACTGATATAGCAACATTTTAATGGATTAAGGGCCGATTCATACTCCTATTTTAGAGCCGAATAAAAGTCGGTTCGGCGCTGTAGAGCCTACAATTTGACGTCATTTGAGGTTCGGGGGGGGCGGGTACCGTCCTAAAGTCGGCTCTTCGGTGCTACTGAAATTTTCTGACGAGCCGAAATCATTTCGGCACTACAGCGCCGAAACAGCGGTAAAATAGGAGTATGAATCGGCCCTAAGTCAAGTATCTGTACTTTACTTATTTTTTTGTATTATTATTAGGTTCCATGGTTCTTGTAATCACATACATTGCATGGCTATTGGTCACAACACTGTTGACAGACACCTTTAACCATTTAAACCCTATAGTACAGTATACTTACGGTAAATAAAAAATGATACAAAATAAATACATAAAGAATTGTTTTGGGGCTTTTATGCCTTTATTGATAGGACAGTAGACTGACAGGAAATGTGCAGAGATGGGGAGTGACACGCAGCGAAGTCGTCGTGAACGGGATTCAAACCGGCGTCAGGCTGGCATTGTAGCCTAGGGTGCCCGGCGGCCTGGGCCATGCAGTACTTTATTGACCCGGTTCCCTCAGGGTTAGGGTTATCCAAAAGCTCACATGATCTGCTATATTGTCTACAAAAATAGATACTGTAGTAGGCTATAGTAATTTGACATGACCAACCCCAGATTTTTCTCATGTAATAATGTAATATGTAATAATAGCAGAAAGGTTAATAATATTAACCTTTGTGCTACTAGTGAGGAGAAAGCTAGTGCATCGACTTGAGCACCTGATAGTGGGATTTGTGCAGCCTTGGCTACTCCAAATATTGCAATCGTTGAGTGTGGCAGTAAATGGAGAGGACTCGTCGCCCAATGTTCCAATAGGAACGGGAGGAACTAAGCTAAGCTAAGAGTGTGGCAGTTCACCCTGCCACTGACTGTATTTATCAGACTACAATGTGTTTCCTGTGTTATTTTATCTTGGGGTGCACTATATTGTATGATTGATGATTGATTGCTTGGGGTGGACACTATATTGTATGATTGATGATTGATTGCTAATTGACTCCAGGGTAGGGAGCATACTAACTGGGTTTGTGTGGGGAACACACCAACTTGAATTTGTATATACACTTATGTTTAATTATATTATGGAGATAATTTATATTGTGTATTATGTGACTCTAAAATGTATTATGAATGAACTAATGGACATTGTGAGGCCACTGGTTAGATTGTGGAATCAATCCTGGGTTGGTTTGGTCCATGGGAGGGGCCTGGCCTTTTAAGAGGGGGACCTGCCACTGCACAGGGGTCAATGTAGGACTGCCCAGGCAGGAGAACAGACCTATAGAGCCAACCTGGCCAGTGAATGTAAATACTTATTTTGTGTGCGATTTCTTGTAACAACCATTTCATGTGGACACTTTTTTGCATAGAAAAGACTGCTTTCTTTTTTTGGGGTATTTTGCCTGCATTTTGGGAGTATTTTTGAGAGCTGGTTCAGTGGCAATTTTGGCCTGCACTACCTTCACTCAGACCAGAGTGTGACATTGAGACTGGTTTTACTGTTCTCTCTCACACATATGAAAAGGTTTCAAATGCAAAGGAGTCTGAGCTGAACAGGCCCAAAACGTGATAAAGGGTGGCTTCGTCATGCTGACAACGAGAGCACTTGGATCCGTCCCAGGGGGAACATTTTGGCAAGTTTGCTTTTTGAAGAGCAAAGACTATGGATTATCTTAATCCATGTCTTATAGACTTACACAAATAGATGTTTAATATATTCGTCCGATTGTAAACTGCCAAATATAATGTGTGTGTGTGTGTGTGTGTGTGTGTGTGTGTGTGTGTGTGTGTGTGTGTGTGTGTGTGTGTGTGTACACAGCGTGTCTTGCAGAACTTTCAAATTGATGCCCTATATACAGTATAAGGAAAATTAGGCTAGCTTAGTGTATTTGAAGATTGGCTATTTTCAGAAAAGAGAGTTGATATAAGTGCACAGCTGAACCCTCAACTAAGTACAGGGCCCAACACTCCTGGACCCCCAGACCCCCTGCTTTTTGGACCTACCCCCCCCCAAGCTAAAAGAAAAGAAAAATATGTTGTTGGCAACCCTGACTAAGTATTAGATTACTAAGTATTGAGTGTTTAAGTGGTTAATGCCCGATGAGTTACTGAGCCAAAGGATTAGTCGCTACAATGATTTTATAGAGGTTATTTGTGACAAGAACACAAAACACCAAACCGACTAGGCTATACTCTCAAGGCATGGGGGCTGGGGTGTAATTATTACCCCTCTCTATCATGGTGATGTGACAAATACACATTAATTACAACTCATAACACATAAACCCCATGACACATTAAACCCAATAAGTGCATCCCCTTGCACATACTTGGCTAAATAATGAGCCCAATAAAAAAACATAAACAAACATGGTCCATGAGCCAGAGTCTTTCCCAGCAACGTATAGTGGGACGATTCTGCCTCTGAATGCATCCCATTCATTGCCAATGGCAGCATATAGCGCTGCCACTTTTACTTGCTCAGGTATTGACCTCTGACCAGTTGACCAATACCTTTCGGTTTCAGCACACACAGTAGTGACTTTCATGGGAAACGCATAGGGCCTAGTTATTATTACAATTCACTCAATTCAGTTTTGAAAGACTGTAGGCCTACATTATTTCCTGTCATGCCAGTAGCTACAGTAGGCCGGCGTAGACCGTTGAGGACACAAAGGTCATGCTGGTCCTTTGTGGGGATTGGGGGCTTTCCAAGCTCACAACATGTCGCAATGCATCCACAGCTGTTTCATAAGCCCCAACTATGTGCACAAACAAACAAACAAACAAACAAATGCTATTGCAGGTTAACACTAACAGAGACTTGGATTAAAACCCAGGATTAGAGGATTTTCCAATATGATTGCTTAATTGTAGGATAAATGAGACCATAAAATGATAAAACTGGGATACTGTCTGCATGGTTGTGAATCTTTCACTCAGTCTTTTACAGCATGCAGAGCCGAGGAGTAGCTTTGCAGAGACCATCCCTCAGGTGCCTGTGTACTGGCCCGGATAGCTCAGTCGGCAGAGCACTCACCTTTGAATAGCTAGGTTCTAGGTTTGATCCTCGGTACCACCAGCTCACTGAGTAGCATGTCTTGGATAAGACGTGTAATAAATGCTGCAGTTGAGGTGCTCCACCTCAGCAATCTCCCTTGTTGCTCAGCTCTGATACTGACAGTAAGCCACTCCAACCTGCTTATTTATCCCTCAGCCTTCCACTGAACACTTAAGAAAGAGCCATGTTTGCCATTTGATGGGATTTTACATTTAAGGTACTTTCAGACGGGCATCGATTAACGCAGACGTTGTCGCCTGGATCAATGACAGGTCTGCTCCAGGTCTGCTCATGAGGGGCGTGATAACGTAGCGTAAAAAATAAATAAAGCTAAACACAATCCAGATCTAGTTAGTCGCGGGCGTGTGCACGAAACGACAATTTCACGGGACCCGATCACATAAATGCGCTTGCGTTGTCGCCCCTCGATTTCTCTGCACGTACAATAAAAAAACAGGTCTCATTGAAAATTAATTACTATAGGCAAGTTAATCACTGCCCATCTGAAATGGGCTTTAGAGAACTTTCATCATACAATACAGTATAGTTAAATCCAAAGTGCCTTGCAGAGTCCCTAGGCACTTTTGATTTAACATCTTGTCCTGTGTTTTCCAAATCAATGTGTCACTCACACATTAAGGGCTCCATTTTCGTCACCGCTAAACCCCTTATCCCTAAACTTCTTCGCCTTTTTACTATTTTGAAAAACATTTTTGAATAGTTCAATTAGCCAATCTACATTGACACGTTGTGAACTTGTAGACTGGCCTTTTTAACTATTCAAAAATGTTTTGCAAAATATATAATAAAAAAAAAAGGCAAAGAGGTTTAGGGATAAGGGGTTTAGCGGTGACAAAAATGGAGCCCTAAGAGCCTATAGAGTATAGAGTGGCAAATCGAGTGGCAAAGTTGTTTAATGCAATCAGACAAGACTTTTCTGTTTGGATGTATGGGCTGTCACGGCCAGAAATATAGTTTTTTGACAAGGCGTTCTCGCATAATTTCCGGGTTGGATGATGTCACACCTCTATAGGTGAAAGGGTATATATATAACTCTATGTCTATATGACTGCATCTGTAGTGGCGCCTCACAAAACGTGGGAATGTGCTTACGGGATGTTTCATTATTACTAGTGCCTGCATGGAATTAGTTCTAGTTATCAGAAAAAGCACCAGTTGACTTAACTTGGCTGAAGTCATTGACAATATCTAAGTTAAAGTCCACTTGAACCTTAGCATCCCTTTTCTGGTCATGTCATCATCTGGCAAACATTTGGCGAAAATAGCTGACCTACAAGGTCACAACTGATCTGCAAGCTGATCTATAAGCTCATGTTGTGACTATATTGTGTAGATGGAAAAATGTGGGGGCCACGTATAGACCCCTGGGGGATCCTGGTCAATTCGTAAAGCCACAGAGTACATACCAGATGGACATGGTTGCATGTAGTCAAGGTTTGGTCAGAATTGTTTGTGGCTAAAGGATGAGAGAACTGGCCAGAGCTTCTGGGAAGAGGGACAGTATAATTAATCATCTTGGCTTATAGGCCTATATACTGGAAGGATTCTACATTGGGAAAACATTAATCGCTGGATAAAATATTATGGCCTCAATTTAAAATAAATGTTCTCAGGAAGCACTAAAGCACTAACTCCTTCACTCCATTTCTTATTGTAATGATGTACTATTTATTTTTTAAAGGTGGGTTATCATTCATTCATAGCATACTGCATGGTATTTACTAGTAATGATATTTTCTTTAGCAGTTGCACAAAAAAGAAAAGTTTCCACTGTCAGCTGCCACTTAAAGTTTGGGTTGAAGCAAAGAGAAACAACATGCTGAAAAATGAATGAGTGTCCCTCACATTCCCGCTGGGAGGGAGAGAAGTCTGTTAGCTGAAGAGCCCCTGGCTGAGAGTCTATATTGTGAATGTATTACATACCTCTCCAGCTCCATTTGTTCCACTATCAATGGACTTAATGGCTTTTAGTGTATGAAATAGCAAGCCAAAAACCCCAAACAAAAAAACAGACAGAATGGTTATAGAGATGAGCTCTGTGCAAATTGAGCACATAGCAAATGGTCAATGGATCTCGTGCAGAGCACACTCCAGTGGGTACAATCTAAAGAAAAAGGTCAAATGATCACCCGCGTACTGTTTAGCTTGGAAAAATGCATTAGGTGTACGATAACAATATATTTGGAACAATTTTATAATTTTATCTTTACAAATACTTACAGTTAATGTGGTCGTTGTGCTCAAAGCAACATAAATGCTTTGTCAGAAATGTTGATGCTGGACAACCACCGCAGGCAAAATAATGTGGGAGTACAGGATAATATATGGTCTTTGAAGCGTGGAAACCTTGTACAAAATTGTTACTTTTCATGAAACGGAAAAAAAGAATCTGTCTTCTTCCAAGAGATTAAATGTAATCGTTTAGTCACAAGCTCTCGCTAATGGGTAAATATTTAAAAGCCCGTCCCACAAACAGAATTAAACGACTTTGAGCCTGCAAAATTAGCACATCTACAAACAAACGCATATCCCGTTCTTGCTGCGTTTTTGTACGACACTGAAAAAATACAAAATAAAATGATGAAATGTGGAGATACAAGGTTTCTGCCTGACAGCAAAGGATATGGGAGTGCAGGGTAATATATCACACCTGCAATATCTGTGGCCCCATGCGGCCAATGCGTTCTGGGCAGAAACAGCTCTCATTGGATTTCCTGTCTGTTCCTGGTGGCTGTATTCTCATTCACTTTCACCAGCAAGTACACAGTAGTGAGCATCAATAAAATGCACCAGCTGTGATGCCGATCAGTGTGCAATCGCAGGTGTGTGTGTGTGTGTGTGGTAAATGGTAAAAATGGTGCATTTATATAGCGCCTTTATCCAAGGCGCTTTACATAGATTGTGCATTACATTGACCCATTCACACACACATTCATACACCTATTGCGGCGGAAGCCCTGCAACCAGCACATCGGGAGCAATTTGGGGTTCAGTGTCTTGCCCAAGGACCCTTCGACATGTAAACAGGACGAGCCGGGATTCGAACCACTGACCCATGGATCATTGGACGACCTGCTCTACCTCCTGAGCCCCAGTGTGTGTGTGTGTGTGTGCTCGTGCGTGTGTGTGTGCCAATGTGCGTGTGTGCGTCCGTGTGTGTGTGTGTGTGCGTGTGCGTGCATGCGTATGTGCGTGTGTGTGCGCAATTGCATTTGTGCGTGAGTGTGCGTGTATATATATACACACATGTGCGTGTATAATATATTTTACTTAAGTTAAAGTAGGCTAAAGTTAAAGTAGGCTAATACAATGTACAAATACTACAAATACAAAAATTCCGGTATTCAAAATATAATTTCACAGGAAAAGGAGGGCTGATCGAGCGTGCATGTGCGCGTGCATGCTTGTTACAGTACACGTTTCCAGTACTGTAAAGGCAATGTTAGTCACATACCGTTGGACATTTCTGACAAATTTCAGCCATTTCTGACAACTTAAATGCCTACCTTGCAATAAGCCATCAAGTGCTGCAGCCTGAGGTAGAACAATAGGGAATTAGAAAGGCCCTTTAGTCCTCTAATGGATATCCACTGGCACTGCACCACTTTAGTATCAGTATAGTATATTTCTAGCTCTGGAAAAAGAAAGGGTAGAGAAAATAATTGTAGCTAGCAGTAGTTTGAATTCTCAAGGTTTTTGAATTCATTCATTCACTACAATCCCCAAACCGAAACCAGACTGAAATAGGTGTGCAGAGAGGAAAAATCTCAAAGGCTACCTATAGTAAAGCCTGATTTATACTTTGTTGAATGACAGTATCAGTAGGGTTAGATGTGATTTATACTTTGTTGAATGACAGTATCAGTAGGGTTAGATGTGATTTATACTTTGTTGAATGACAGTATCAGTAGGGTTGGATGTGATTTATACTTTGTTGAATGACAGTATCAGTAGGGTTAGATGTGATTTATACTTTGTTGAATGACAGTATCAGTAGGGTTGGATGTGATTTATACTTTGTTGAATGACAGTATCAGTAGGGTTGGATGTGATTTATACTTTGTTGAATGACAGTATCAGTAGGGTTGGATGTGAATGACAGTATCAGTAGGGTTAGATGTGATTTATACTTTGTTGAATGACAGTATCAGTAGGGTTGGATGTGATTTATACTTTGTTGAATGACAGTATCAGTAGGGTTAGATGTGATTTATACTTTATTGAATGACAGTATCAGTAGGGTTAGATGTGAATGACAGTATCAGTAGGGTTAGATGTGAATGACAGTATCAGTAGGGTTGGATGTGATTTATACTTTGTTGAATGACAGTATCAGTAGGGTTAGATGTGATTTATACTTTGTTGAATGACAGTATCAGTAGGGTTAGATGTGAATGACAGTATCAGTAGGGTTAGATGTGATTTATACTTTGTTGAATGACAGTATCAGTAGGGTTGGATGTGAATGACAGTATCAGTAGGGTTGGATGTGATTTATACTTTGTTGAATGACAGTATCAGTAGGGTTGGATGTGAATGACAGTATCAGTAGGGTTAGATGTGAATGACAGTATCAGTAGGGTTAGATGTGAATGACAGTATCAGTAGGGTTAGATGTGAATGACAGTATCAGTAGGGTTGGATGTGAATGACAGTGTCAGTAGGGTTAGATGTGAATGACAGTATCAGTAGGGTTAGATGTGAATGACAGTATCAGTAGGGTTAGATGTGAATGACAGTATCAGTAGGGTTAGATGTGAATGACAGTATCAGTAGGGTTAGATGTGAATGACAGTATCAGTAGGGTTAGATGTGAATGACAGTATCAGTAGGGTTAGATGTGAATGACAGTATCAGTAGGGTTAGATGTGAATGACAGTATCAGTAGGGTTAGATGTGAATGACAGTATCAGTAGGGTTAGATGTGAATGACAGTATCAGTAGGGTTAGATGTGAATGACAGTATCAGTAGGGTTAGATGTGAATGACAGTATCAGTAGGGTTAGATGTGAATGACAGTATCAGTAGGGTTAGATGTGAATGACAGTATCAGTAGGGTTAGATGTGAATGACAGTATCAGTAGGGTTAGATGTGAATGACAGTATCAGTAGGGTTAGATGTGAATGACAGTATCAGTAGGGTTAGATGTGAATGACAGTATCAGTAGGGTTAGATGTGAATGACAGTATCAGTAGGGTTAGATGTGAATGACAGTATCAGTAGGGTTAGATGTGAATGACAGTATCAGTAGGGTTAGATGTGAATGACAGTATCAGTAGGGTTAGATGTGAATGACAGTATCAGTAGGGTTAGATATGAATGACAGTATCAGTAGGGTTAGATGTGAATGACAGTATCAGTAGGGTTAGATGTGAATGACAGTATCAGTAGGGTTAGATGTGAATGACAGTATCAGTAGGGTTAGATGTGAATGACAGTATCAGTAGGGTTAGATGTGAATGACAGTATCAGTAGGGTTAGATGTGTGCAGCTGGATCCAACTCCCTCTTTGTGCCAAGTGCGAGTGCCATTGATTGATTGAAAACTTTAGGTACGGTTTACAATGAGTGTTAAAAGGATAACACAAAAATGTGTATTGAATTCATTAAAACATTTAAAGACGAACAATAATATATAATAAACAAGATATAATCAACACAGTAGCAATGAATGTATAATAAGCAATAATAACATAACTCGAATGGCGCTGAGTCGGCTCTAGTGACCTTCGCAATGTTCGGCGGGCGAGCGAGTTACCGTGCCAAGACATTGTAACTGTTTTGGGTTTTTCTTTTTGCCTAACTACAGCTGCAGTCTTTTCTCCCCAAGTGGGGATTGGTATTAAAACCAGGGGGTTCCCCAGCAAAATGTGTTAATCACAATCATTTTGACTATATTTTATACTTTACAGGCTATTCAAAGATTTTTCAAAAGTAGCAGGTACAGTAGGAAGTATAGCTTGCTACTGTAAGTGAGCTTGTATATCTGCTATTTTTGAAAAATCTTGAAAATGTCTTTGAATATAGGCCATATATTCTTTTTTAAGGGAATATTTTTACTAAAATCTTTTAGTTGGGGGTCCGCAGCCAAATGCAGGTCAATTTGGGGGTCCTTGACATGAACACGTTTGGGAGCTGCACTGCTGGCTTCTAGAGGATGTTGTCTCATTTAATCCCATTACTGGGTGTCCTACTTCTTCGATGGGTGTCCTTCCTCTGCTTGGTGCGTGTCCTTTCTCCGTTCACCATCTTTCTTCTTGTCACTCCCACTGGTCCATAATAACCTCTGGATTTGCTGATGAAATAATAGTTTGTGAAGCTGCCGCAAAGCCAGCTGATCTTTGTGTATTTATTTGACCCAAGAAGTGACAATGTGATTTACCGTAAAGGAAAACCTGATAAAGCAAACAGCAATGACACAACCTAATTCTCCCAAGGATGACTTTCACATCAGTCGATCGTAAAAGAGACTGTCACTAGACCTATAGTATATGAATATGATTATAATATATGGTGTATGAAACGCTTGAGGGCTTTTCATTTGAAACAACTTCTGAGGACGCTGAGGATGTAATTAAAGAGCCCTAAAAAAGACTGCCGGGCCCGGGTTATACAGTAAACAGCCCCTAATGTATTAAAGAAAACATTTTGAAAGATCAACAACCAATGAACCGATAGGAAAACAATGAGCCAGCCGACCAAATGTGTAACTTCATCAGTCAGTGTTTCAGTTATAGAGCTGTCCCAGCTATTGTGGTAAAGCCAAATATATGTTTATTTTATTATTTTTAGTCGCAGACATACAAGGACTACCTGACAGGCAGACAGTTTGTGAGGCTACAGACTGAGGTGTGTGTGTGTGTGTGTGTGTGTGTGTGTGTGTGTGTGTGTGCGTGTGTGCGTGTGTGCGTGTGTGCGTGTGTGCGTGTGTGCGTGTGTGCGTGCGTGCGTGCGTGCGTGCGTGCGTGTGCGCACACACTGGGGAGTAACACCGGGATCCCCAAGGAGGAGGGAAGTGTGCTATCTCCCTTCCTGTTCACCAGCTACATGTCAGACTTCAGACAGGCACAACTCCGTAACCACGGAGAAATCAGCATGAATACTCTCAAAAATATTTCTGGTGCTGGGAGTAACTCCCCTTAGATACGAAAAAACCCCACAAAAACATACTTACTTCCACACACAATTGTCTGACAACTCTGTATCCTGTTCAGACATATGACACTGTCATTGTTGGGTGTGGGTGTGCAGAGTAGCTACTGTATAGTTGAAGGAGGATCACTTTGTAAAGTCTCTGTAAAGGAAAACCACCTGCGGCTGAATGGTCAAAGACGAAGAAGATTGTGGTGGACACATCATGAGGAAGAAACACCCGCCTTCTCTTGTCCTCATCAGTGGGAGTGACGACGTGGAGATTGTCAAGAGTTGAGAGTCAAACAAGCACTTTGGTGTAGAATCTACA
This sequence comes from Protomyctophum bolini, assembly GCF_963924005.1. Classification (NCBI taxonomy): domain Eukaryota; kingdom Metazoa; phylum Chordata; class Actinopteri; order Myctophiformes; family Myctophidae; genus Protomyctophum; species Protomyctophum bolini. Next base: position 22,779,537 of record NC_137874.1, on the reverse strand, counting down.
GGAAGCTGACTTTACTTTATCAGAAGACTCTGATCTCTTGATGTCTGAAACAAGACGCAAGACGCTCACCATGTTCCATCAGTCTATTGTTGTTGTGAGTAGCCTCTTCTATGCTGTGATGGTGTGTTGTTGCAACGCAATGGGACACCAGCGGACTGAATGAACTGAAGGCCGGGTCTGTCATTGGATCGAAGCTGGTTTCACTGGAGGAGGGGGCTGGAGACAGAATGCTGGCCAAACTGCTGGAGATCCTGGATAATGCCTCCCACCACTACACAGCATGCGGCAGCCAAGCTAAAGAACACCTTTAGTAACAGATTCGGTCAACCCTGGTGTGTAAAGGAGCTGACATTGATCTGCTTTGGACTAACACTGTCTTTGTTATTCATTTCAACACTCTCTAACACGCTCTTTGCACATCAGGTCACTTCCGATCCCCATTAGCTTCCACTGCCATGATGGTTGCTAATCTTCCTGGGGTTCACACAATTTTTGAGGGGCACTATAGCTCCTCCTATGCCCAGCTTTGTGTGTCTGTTTGTACCCCATAGCGTTGATTTGATTGGCTGAGTATTGTAATGTGTGTACCCCATAGCGATGATTTGAGCACGGAATGTACGTATGATAATGTAATACAGTATGATGATAAGAGCGCCCCTCACAGCGCCCCATCACAAATCACAAGTGTGATTTGTGATTGTTTTTGGTAAAACATGAAAGCATATTGCCATCGAAACAGACAAGCAACGTCAACTAACAGCCCATTAGTCTAGAATTTACATCATTAAAAGTCAAAGTAATCTGATAACTTAAACAATTTATGTACTGTATACAGAGGTTATCAGACAAACTAATTACTGCAGTTGCAAACCCAAACAAAACAACATGACAGGTGCCATCACTCCTGTTGTGTGGTCTGTGATTAGTTAATGTTTGAGTACATTTTTAAATACATATTTGCTCCTAATGTGTTTGGAGGTAATTAGTTCCACCGGCTGGAGGCCAAATCTATTTGCAGAGAATAGCCGATCTACAAGCTCACCCAGTGTTCACCTAATTATGACATGCCGCAGAATAGGGACACCAGGCAGGCACCACTTGGTTAAGTAGATTTGAGCAACCATGCATACTGTGGTATAAGAATATATCTGAACTGCTTTTTATAGCAGACTTAACACATGTATTTACTTTTATTTAATCACTTGCTCTTTGCACACTGTATTAATATGACCATATTAGATTAGTCTGTCTGTCTGTCTGTCTGTCTGTCTGTCTGTCTGTCTGTCTGTCTGTCTGTCTGTCTGTCTGTCTGTCTGTCTGTCTGTCTAGGTCTTGACCACTCTACAACCAAGTACTAGTTATTAAGAGATCACCATCCATAACTAGCTGCGAAATACCTACTGTAATATAGCACGCTACTTTAAATATAATTTAAAGAAGAGTAACATACGTAGACTGTCAATCAGTGTCATCATCCAAATGATCAGTCTCCCAAAGGTCATTACAACAAACACAAGAGAGCCACTCGCTAGCTACGCTTTTAGGGTCCATCTTTGGATGAGAAGAGATATTGAAAATGCTAGAGTCTTCATTCCCTGCAATTTATAGGCTTTTTTTGGGGGGGGGGGGGGTGGATTAATTCCCTCGGGTGGTTGAAGTCAGCGCAGTATGACGGAGATCCCTGCCACAGTAGTCTCCAGAAAAGGATTACACTTAGTGCTTCGTTGCACTGATGTCGCAGTCAAACGTGAAGGGATATGCCACCTGTCTCTATAGCTAGGCAGCAGACTAACTGACTGGCTGAATTGCAACGGCACAGATGTCTGCAACGGAAAAGAGGTATTCCTGGCGTTTTGCTTGCATCCATTATCTTCCTTATGGGAAAACAGTGTGAGGCTTTTTGGGGAAAATTGTTCCCCAAGTAATAATGCTCACAGAGGCACCGACCGAAGACTGATGGTGTTCCCTCTGAGAAAGCCAACTGAGCTGTGCTATCTTCCTTTCTCTCTAGCAGCACGAGCACAACACAAAAGCATGCCATTCAAAGGGAATAAGAAGCTGCTTTATTTCCTACATCCCCAAAATCAATGTGCCATCGTTCGTAGAACAGTGTTTTTTGAAAAGCCAGAATCTGTCATTATGTGTTGGAGAAAGCCTGTGTTCAAAAAGGATTTTATACGTAGAAGGTTATCAAAGGTCTCTTTCACACCTGAATACAAATCTTTGCGACAGGTGCGTACTGTGCGTTGGTGGAGTAGACGAACACATGCAGAAAAGGTTCAAATGGAAAACCATAGCTTCCTTTTAGCTGACTCAATCCATGATGAGATTACATAAAGATAGGATCACAACATTCTTCCACAAGCGTAATGCTTTGCAGCCCGGTACCTGGGGGTGTCAGACAGGGCCAAACATCCAAGGATTAGTGAGAGGCAGTGGGATGTGGCAGTGCATCAGGACAACAGTGTTCACCTACTGTGCACTATTAATCCCATATCCTTCCCTTTGTCTCAATGGCCTGTCTATGGACAGAAGCACAGAGGAAACCTCAGAAACTGTCTTTGTTGAAAACTACAGTGAACGGTTGTACTGTATATTGAATTGTATTTTTTACATTTATTTTGTTTTAGTATTAGTTTAGGTTTTTTTTTCTTTTTCTTTTTAAACAAACCCTGGATTGGGCCTTTAATGTGAACAGTGTACTACTAACATTCTTATTTAAATTTAAAGTGATGCATTCTGATATTAATATTACTCTGCTGTTTGTAGTGGAGCAGGCATTATATTGAGTCAAATGTATTACAGTTGTCTTTATAAAGGTGCTTTGAAATGCAATAAACGATCACGTCTGTTTTCATGCAGTAAATGTGTGATAAGTATTTCCTGTCCTGGTATGAGTATTGAAAGAAAATGAAACTTATACTGGGTGATAACAAGGGAATATATTGGTTAAAATATGGTTGAATATTTAACCCTAAAATGTAGTGTAAAGAACAAATGTCTTGTTTTGTGTAGTTAAACCATGGTCATTCATTTTCTTTTGACAAGGTTTGCTCATAGGGGGAGCTGTAAGGAAAAAGCATATTTGCAATAGTTCCAGGAAGTGAGGTACCAGGAACAGCTATAAAAGCAAGTGAGGTGGCCGGGGTCCATATAGGTATCAAAAAGAATGTTTGGAGGTGATTTGTCAAAGAGATTATTTTAAGGCCAATACTAAACCATACTGTAATCAGAAATTGATACCACAGAGTAGTGGGGCAGGAAATCCTTGAGATCTGAAGAAGAAAGGTTTTGTCAAGGAACATATTTCTGTGTTTGGCTCCCTTCAGAGCTTTTGGACAAAGGGGAACTTGCTGTGGCCTCCTGACTTCAATGTTTGGTACAAAGGGGAACTTGCTGTGGCCTCCTGACTTCAATGTTTGGTACAAAGGGGAACTTGCTGTGGCCTCCTGACTTCAATGTTTGGTACAAAGGGGAACTTGCTGTGGCCTCCTGACTTCAATGTTTGGACAAAGGGGAACTTGCTGTGGCCTCCTGACTTCAATGTTTGGTACAAAGGGGAACTTGCTGTGGCCTCCTGACTTCAATGTTTGGTACAAAGGGGAACTTGCTGTGGCCTCCTGACTTCAATGTTTGGACAAAGGGGAACTTGCTGTGGCCTCCTGACTTCAATGTTTGGTACAAAGGGGAACTTGCTGTGGCCTCCTGACTTCAATGTTTGGTACAAAGGGGAACTTGCTGTGGCCTCCTCTCCTCCTGACTTCAATGTTTGGTACAAAGGGGAACTTGCTGTGGCCTCCTGAGTCCTGACTTCAATGTTTGGTGAGGAATATTATTTTGTCCCTTTTTGAGTAATGCATTGCCTTTATTTGATGCCTTTATCGATTACTTGATTTTTGGAAAAAAGAATAGTACAAATTACCTCAAAATTGAACTTGAGTACAATACTTGAATAAATGTACTTAGTTCCTTTCCACCACTGGTGTGAATGCAATGTACAGTCAGAAAACTGCAGATGCTATCAACAGACTTCACACAGGGATCACGCACAGCCTCGCTATATTCATCCAGATACCCGCTGCTGAAAGTCTGTCGGCTGACATTCTATTCATTCCCATATTCACTGTTGATAGACTGTACTCGTATACATTCTTATATCCATTGCTGAGACTGTAAGTACATTAATTGAAATCATATATCCACTGGCGATAGATGTACAGCGATAGATCAACTGTATAATCATTAATATATTCACTGTGTACATTTAAATATGTATTCATAAGACTTTACGTAACATGTTCACTCATTTACTTATTCAGAGATCCACTGCTGCTACCGTATCTATACTCTGTTATAGGGGGACCAGCATCTCAGGGTTTTATTTTACCTTTACTTATATTCTTATTTATTGTTCTTAGACTCTTGTTGCTCTTGTACTAGTCTACCGTGTTTCATTCTCACTTCTGTTGTTGCCATGACTCCTGAATTTCCCTCCAGGGATCAATAAAGGTTTATCTTATCTTATGTTTAAAAAATGTCATCTGTCAATAACAGCAGTGCTTGGAGGCTTTCGTCTTTGATGGGCAGTCCGTAGCCTGTAGGCTATAAAACCAACATTTAACATTTAACACTTAACAGGCAGTACACAGTAGATGTTAGTATTCATGCGTGCATGAGCTTTATGTTTACATCCATGGAAGAACTATTAAATGCTTAAAGTAAAAGATGGCTTGATATCAGTACTTGTTAAATCTCAGGTGAACCTACTGTATATCCTCAAAGCACGAAGAGTGTCAAGTGATTTTCCACTTCAGACTCTTGGGCCCCTCATATCTTTTTGTAAGATTTTATTTTTATAGAAATACCGTGCTTATAATTTCCCCATCCTTTTCAAAGTTAGATTTCTTTTTTCTTGTGGACTAACCTGTATGCAATCATTAATTGTGAAAATGTTACTTCCAGTATCTTATAATATTTCTAATAGAAATAACGACACACTGGAAATGTGATCTATTGTGTGCTTTCAATTTGGTTATTATAGCCCCAATTCCTGATACATTGCTCTCACAAATGAGAATGAGGAGTTGGCGGTCAACTCATTTGTTCTATTGTCCCAATAACACGCACAGGGCACTGACTGCAGATCCAAAGGCTCTATATATAATCCTCCACAGCAACAACACATCACACACTAACCCATAGAGTTGAACTTGCAACCCTGACATTCACAGAGATCTGACTGCTGCTACACGGATGCTTATGAAATATGACATGCAAGTAGAGCAGTGGTTCTCAGACTTCTTTAACTTTTTTACCTTATAGAACCATACATTTATGTCATATTACGCTACGGAAATATTTAAATATTATGATTTACTGTCATATACCTTCAGTGCAGATGTCTTCTCTTTTCCACTCTTCCCCCATACAGTGGGATAATAATTGGTCACATCTAATTATTGCCCTTTGAGTCCGACCACCTTCTCCTCCTACACACATATAGCTTCCTCCAGGCGTAATGTAATTACTGTGCCGTTCCATTCTGCAACCTGTACAGTCAACTTTTCAAAACATTTCCATTTTAAACCGTTTTCATAACTGGTGGTGGCATACCGATTTTAAATTCCATTCCTCTGGGGAAGTAATTCAGGTGAACTTCAAAGGAATCCAGGCCAAGGCACACAACACCGATATTGTTGTACTGTATAAATCAGAAATTGTACCTAATCCTGCTGTTGCTCTACCTTTAGGATTCAGTGAAATAATCTTTAGCTATTATGTTATGTTATGTTATTATGACAATTCTTGCCCAATTGCAACGTAATGCATCTATTCTCCTACGGAAGCTACAGTATAATGGGATGTTTGAATATCATGCATTCAACATTTGACTTTGGGGTATCTTATCCATCCACTGTGTGCAATTTCAAAGTGTCAATTTGTATGCAGATTGAAGAGACCTGTTGATAAATAGGCTTTTGAGACCAGAATGTCTAGGTCTAATCAAACAAGCCCTATCATCAGCTCCCTCGCGTACATACTTACATAGCATGCTAAAGCAGAAATAATTACCAGGTTCTCCACTTGAAATTTTAAAGCATGTCCTTCTGAGCTGTTTTTGTTTCCTGGAAGAAAATAAGGAATCTCAATGCCAACTATACAGTATAATAATGACCTATGATAGGTCACCCAGTGAACGTGGTCTAGCTGGCAACCATGATGAAACCGCAGCAATGCCCTGCTTTGAGCAGATGATCAATGGGAGGAATGTATGAGCATGTCAGAGAAGGACTGCACAACATGCCAAAGCAGGCCACACGCTCCCAGGAGACCTCGCGCAACCCTCTGTGATTTTGGAGAGGCAGAAGAGGTTAACACGCTCTGTCGCACATAAGGAGACAACTTGTGGTGCCATTTGTCAAAATCATGCTGTTGTTTCCTGTATACGCTCAATGTGTCCTCGCCAGGAATCCCTCAATAATATGGATGCTGTATTACCTATACACAGTATGAAAAACCTGTGTTGTCATTTAATTTGAATTCTTTGAAAAATAATACTGTATATCATCATTTTATACTGCTTCCACTAACATGAATATAGCGTGTTGGGATAATGTGGTTTTGTGTCCCATATTTGCCATGCAGTCTGGAGCGGATTTTGCCTCAGATCTATAAAGAAAGCAGCCTGCTATGTAGTATTTGTTGTTCCACATTATGTTCAAATGATACAGAGCGTATCTGCAGTGAGACTGATAAGCTCATGCCATACCCTTTCAGTGAAATCCAACATTACAGCAGTGGGAGTTGTCCTACGCTATTCATTACTAATCTGCAAAACACCAAACGGTGTAATTAAACGGCAAACTTTTCCAAATAATAAGTCTGGAAATTATGTTCGAGTAAACAAATGAACTAATGAGCCTCATAGTACCGGGGAGACACCCGTAACGGTGTCACCAGGCGAGGCTAGCCAAACTAATTAGCGCTAGTCTTCAAAGTAGGACAATAAAGCTGAGGCATGGTACGGTAACACACTGTATGCATTAGATAGGGTTTAGCCAGTGGTGTAAACTGTAAAGTAACCAAGTAGGCCTACATTTACTCAAGTACTGTACTTACGTAAGTACAATTTTGAGGTTTTGTACTTTACTTGAGTATTTCCAATTTCCAATACTTTTACTTCTACATCTCAGAGCCAAACATTGTACTTTTAATACACTACAATTATTTGAAAACTTTAGTTACTAGTTACTTTGGAGATTTTAATTTTGATTAGAAAACATACATTAATCACTTCAACCCTATACCATAGGCCTATTTATACTTTTACTTAAGTAAAACATTTGAGTACTTTTTCCACCACTGCCATTATGAAATAATAATTATGGCGGTGAGCTCATGCATGGGGGTGGGGGAACAATTATGGGTGGGGGTGGGGGTGGGGGGGATTATGACAAAGCTATGCATATCCTAAGGACCTAAGTAACCGTCTGGAATCGGATGACATGATGTGGCTTGGCCTCAGGGGAGGTTTAGCAACGTGAGGGACCGCGGAAGCTAACATGGGAGAAGCAAGGTGGGCTGGAGCTAGGGCACAAGTGCAGATAAACAACCATCTAACAATCTCTGCACACAAACGGCACTGTGAGCACACAGTGTGAATCTATAATTAATACACAAACACAGAAAGACAAAGTTCTATACTTTGTGGGGGGCATTCAGTGGATTATGGCTATGTGCTATATACGTGTACTTAGCCGGTTAAACACTTAAAAACACAGCAGAGACATGAAAGACAATGTATTGCCCACAATGTCATAGTGCACGCCAAAGCACATCAACACAGACTAAAGGCACAAAACAAGATATAAAACGTGTTAGGTATAGTAGATATGATAATGCTGTGGGACACCCTAGAGGCATAGTTAAGACAAGAGCTCCAGCATGTTATTTCGCTGCAAATCACTCCCTCGGTGCAAAGGTTTTTGTTTCCCATTATCACCACAGCGACAAAATCCCATCAACACATTGTGCGCTCGTGTTTCTCATGAATGTATAAACATGAAAACCTGTTTTCGATTGGTGTAACTGGTTGTCAAAGACGTGCTAATGAGGTTTATTTAACCATGTGCGGCCAACTTAAACTCGAGTATGCTACACCTGAAATCAAAGTCTCTGGTTCTGCTCAAATGGTTCAATCATCTGTCTCTCTAAGGTTCTAGATCAAGTTTTTGCCTGGGGACCCCCGGAAATGCTTTGGCCATGTCTCGCGACCCCCGCCCCGCCCCCGCTCCCCACCACCAATATAAACTGACTGCAAAAATAACCTTAATAATAGAGAAAATATATCATAAGTGAATACTGAAACCAAATATAATCATTAAGGATTATATTTTATTTTATATTTTATATTAAGGACAGATGCATTTATACTATGTAAACTCTTCATTTCCATTTTCCAGCCATTCAGTTGCAAAAAAAGAATAATTTGGGGACCCCCCCAAAATAAATTGGCGACCCCACCCCCCCTGAGGGGTCGCGACCCACGGGTTGAGAACCCCTGTTCTAGATGATAACAAAGATAATTACATAAGTCTAAAATCCATGAACCCTATAGTGTCCCTATTCTGTGGAGAGCATGTTCCAATTCATACAATCTCATTTATAGATCTCATAGATCTATATTCTATAAGCTTATGGATCTGCTACTTTAAAGAAGATATTTCGTGTGTAGAACCAGAACAAAAAGAACATGTTCCTGCCTTTACAGTAATGTTGCAAGCTGAAACAATGTTCTATGTGGTATAAAGTTCAAGAGGGGAGAGAGGGAGGTTGGTACTTTGGTAGAGCGGAGAGGGAGAAGGGGAGGGATGAAGAGGTGGAGAGGGAGCCTATTTTACCCGATTTATACTTAGTCATGCGCCGGTGTTGCACATCGGAAATGGCAGTCTTCCAAGCGCACAACGCGTCACACTGCAATGTGCTGTGAGCTTATAGATCAGAGCTCTGCTTAATTTCGCTGCGCTTGGTGATGCGCAACCAAGTATAAATCAGGCATTAGTCCGTGCAACTGGAAAAATGATGCTGATGTTTGAAATGTTCTGCCTCCACATGGACATGGTGCACTGCACAAGGTGCATGCAATGTATTCAGCATCCACTCTCTCAACTCGTTCTCCCCTATAGCACACCTCAACAGTTTTGAAATCAGCTCAGAGGTTTTACTGTATTACAGTAGACTATGCATGTGTGAAATGGGGGTAAAATCCCTCAGTGGTGTTCCAGGAACTGTTCCAAAGCAGTGGTACTGATTTTTAAGGACTTTTAAGAACTTTATTGATACATAGAAGAACAAGATAAGAAAAAGGCCATTACTGCATCAAAGGTAATCATCAAACTATACTATAATTACTGGTCAAACATTGGCCAAATTGTCAAGCAATAAGAAAGAGGAAAACATTGTGAAAATAGGCGATCTACAAGCTCACAACGCCTAGCTTGTATGCTGTTTTCACACTATCTGTGAAACCGGGGCAAACAAAATGTAATGCATCAACTCCTACAATTCCAAGTGCTTGTGGAGTTAAAATATAATTATTTTGGGGGTCCGGTCAGGCCTTGCAAGGGTTAAGAACCACTGTTGATGTGTCAACTGACCCAGCTACTATTTCACATTCATTCCAACAGATGGGATGAGCTGGTTGAAATCACCATGAATAATTTGGTTATTTGAATCTACTTTTGTTCATATATTGGGTCTGATTTTGATTAGGTTAATTATTACTTAGAAATTTTCAATAAATAACTTCTTTCTTATACCTGTGATGTGCGGGCTCCATCCACTATCTACTAAAGTTTCTTTAGCCGAGCACCTAGCCTGTCGATGTGCATATTCTACGTCCGCTCTAGTTAATTATTACTTAGCCTCGGAAACCATTACTAGTAGGCTATATATAATTGTTTTTGTAATTGATTGGGTTTTGGACTATAGTGTTCTGTTCTATAGAAAAGCCTCCTGTGGACATGTGTTGAAAACTATCACTAGAGTATACACTTAAGAAATCTATCTGGTTCGTCTAAATGTGATTGTGATGTCCATCTCAAATAAATAAACATAACATAACATACTATACGTATCTGAAAGAGGGAATGGTTAGTTTTCATCATGACATTGAACTTGCGTTCCTTCTGTGAATTTTCTATGGGTCAGTATCGAATAATGCATTCAACTCATTCAGTTTTTATTCATCACCGCATGGCCATTTTCATGGGAGGCATAATAACGCATAAATAGCCCCTGCTATGTGCGTAAATAATTACCTTGTTGAAGAAAACAGTATCCTCATATTCCCATGGTAAGTTAATGTGTTTATCATGTTTATCATGTCCCGAGTTACTACTACAGCAACCAGGCCTTTCTTATAAAGTGAAACCATAATGGTATTCCTTCAAAACAAAATATAAGACCATTTGTGGTGGTGCCCAAAAGCTGAAAGGAGAGCCAGAATTGAGTTTAGAAATGTATTTCTCATGGGCAGGAAGTCAAAAGTGCAGCATTAGTTTAGCAAGCTTAAAAAAAAAGAAGTAACTTCAGCAACACATCAGAACACTTTAATACACAGTGCTTGGTTTCAGATTTGATGGTTTGTGTGCATGTGTGTGTGCACGGGGGAGGGGGCGGGTTGACTAGGTTGATCAGATATTCACTATGCTGTTAAGATAGTTTTTATTTTTTATATCAAGTGAGTGGAAGCAGCAGTTGAATGAAAAGGTTATTGAAATAGTCATCAAATATAGATTATCACCCGGGCATTCGTTGCCCAAGGTTATATCCAATGGAGGGCCGGCAGCCTGCCTGAGGTCGGCTACCGCGGGCAGAGATGAATGCCGGGTGGTGATTTGTTATCATTATCACATATCTGTAGCCGTACTTATTCAGTAAGATGATGATAAACACTTTCTTTAATTAAATCATGAACATTACAGTCAACGAGTACTGACCCAGTGCTATATTACATCAATTTATGAAGCTTTTCAGGGAAAATAATTGCTCGAACATAAAAATAAATAAATAAAACCGTATGTAGCTACTAGTTTCCGAGACATTGATTTCAGAGTCCAAAGTGTTGGATGGACTGACGGAAGGACCAACCGAATGTCATTGTCGCCATCCTTACAGCCCTGCCAGGAGAGGGGATAAAAACTGCCTACTGGTAGCCTATAGTTCATGTTTTTGGTTCTAGTGCAATCCAGTAGAAAAGGTATTCCTGCTTCGTCAACAACCTGTCGGATATAGGCTGGCTGTAATGAGCTTGGCTTTCTGGAAATGGTATTTCACAAATGTATATTTATTTTATTTGTTAAGAGACCTTCACAGGAGAAATGAGGGCTAATAGCCACAGGGGCTCGTTTGATATCTCTTGTGGATCGGAATGATTGCACAGGCTTTCCAGGACCGTAAGATACTTTTAAGTCTGGAACAGCTGTGAGAAAACATTTTGTTCAGCGCAGTGTATCAATGTATGTCCATATAGGCTTAGTGGCATGTGTTCTCATTAGACCCCTGGGTCCAAATTTAGGTCATTCGTAAGAGTATTACAGGAAGTGCCACTCTGGATTATGATGGAGGATTTGGGGGGCGTCTGTCTCTCAAATTTGTTTTAGGCTGATGTCATTTGGGGTAGAGTCCGCTGACAATAACCCCAGCTGCCACCTTCTGGGTGAGGTGGTTCCCTGAACTTGAAATTGGTTCAAGTTGTTCTTCTTAAGCCTGAGTTATATTTCTCGTCCCTCTTATGCAAGGAAAACAGATTTATACTTACTCGCATGCCAAGATTTCCAGATATACAAGCTCACAATGAATCGTACAACGCGGTATGAGCTTGTAGGCCTACATCTGCTATTTTCCGGTTGCAACACAGGTATGCAACTAAGTATAAAGCAGGCTTTAATGTTTATTTTACTTTTCAATACCCTCTCTTTAAATCCGAGTCCTAGGGAAAATGCCTGCAGCTGTTACGGAACAGGAGGAAGAAAATGTAACTCTAGGCTTCCCATGAGGAAATTATACGAAATATCATTATTGCATTAGGTGCAATATTTCTCACTTTCACACACACACAAACACCTTTAAATCATTTTAATATATCCATATAAGTGCATTGCGAAACAATGAATAAAGATGTCCATTACACTTACACGTATGCAAGATTCGATTTCACACTGTGAAATTGAAAACATTGTGTATGTCTCAAATTATTGCAGTTGCCAATAAGGTTATTTAACAGATGCCTTTGTTGCAGCCCTTGTCACGTACCTCCAATCAATAAAATAATGTGAAAAATTATTATTTTTAAATCAAAAGACATTTACAGCTCTTACTTATTGATTGTAGAGGACCAATACATTTAATCAAAAGCAGAATGCCCCATATATTACCATGCTTAGTTTGTACCCATTCTGCAGCTAAACACTTGGGCTTATTGGCAAATCCTTCAAATGTTGGCACTCACATCATCAGCTGTATTATTGATTTGATTCTTTAAAGTTGGAGCGTGCAGCACTGATGGACAAATGCACACTGCAGTGTTTACTCAAATATACCCCATTTTCAGACAAGTACAAATTACCTGAAATAAATCAATATGAATACAGGGAGATTTCATTAACTGAAGAGCCCCTGTGACATTCTTAATCACTTAAGCCCTATATACGTTGTATGACGAATAGCGAAAAATAACTGATGTAAAAGCTCACAAACATTTCGCCTATAATGGCATGCCCAAAATATGTATGCTAGAATGTATGCTAAGAGGAAAGATATAGGCCAAAAATAACTGCGCGCAATGCAACGCGAAGACTTGTATATAAATTCAATATGAATTATAATAGGCTTTAGGGAGGGGTGTGGCAGAACAAACGTCTGCAACCTATTGCCATGTTTCCAGTGTCCCATAAGTCTTTGCATTTTGTGTGTGCATAACATCCTCTTGCTGTTGCTGCTGTGACCAGTGTTTCCAGATTTTGCAAGATAAACAAGTGGCCAGGTCTAACAAGCACAAATGAAAATTGCAGATCTATATGCTCACAGCGACAAGTTGTGAGGTTGTACATAGTACTGTACTATTATTTTCAAAAATATTGAGAATAAATTGAAATACTTTTCAGATGGATGTCAGTGGACAATTACATATTAATATGGGGTTCCTTGACGTGACGAAATGTGGGAACCACTGGTTTAAACAACATTAGGAACAAGCCCAGATCTACACTTTAGAAACAAGCCCAAAAAAACACAACCAGCTACTACCAATATTTTCAAGTGACTTTAAAGAAACACAAGCCAAAGGTCGCTTATAATAAGCAGACAACACTGGCTGAAGGAAGTGAAGGACACACACAAGGAGCCCCAGTACATTCCCGCCCAAACAGGTGGATAGGGTCTGACTTTGTGCATAACTGTAGTCCTGGGTCACAGTCAAACAGTCAAGCAGTTATGCACAAGTAGCCTATTAAATCAGGGACACTACAGTGGGGCTGCAACTATCGATTTTTTTTTCTCGATTGATTACATTATTGAGAAGCGTGCTTTTATATCAATACCTCGATTAACCACTTAATCGATATTTCATTGCACAACATTATTGTTGAGTTTAATGTTTTCATGCCAACCACGCGACCTATCTACCGATTAGCGGTTGGAGATGGATGGATGGATGGATGGATGGATGGATGGATGGATTGATTAACCGCTATAGTACATCACAGTATCATCATGAGGTCCATGCATGGGTCAAATTGAACATAGCACTGATGCCCCGTGTTGGGATTTGCTTTGATGTGGATGATGTGGGTGGTTTCACATGGGAAGAGTTGAAGCAAATCCTCTCTTCTAATTCCCAGAGCCATTTACCATACAATTTACAGAGCTTTAGTACATGAATAGATAACGGCCTGAAAACAAGAAAGAAAAGACTTTGATCTTAAAATGATATACCGTGATGTACGTCCTATTTATGTTTTTTCTCTTATCATTTTGTCTTTGACCTACTGTACCACAGACATTGTGCCTGGCTGCAACTGATCTGATAACGCAAGACTGCAGCTGTAGCTAACACATAATCACTTGAAAAAGGCTATAGCCTATCGCAAATTTGCAATCATCAAAATACTTTTTACTTCCTTGCATTCTAGGAAATAATTTCAGCACATTTTGAATCAGAATGGAAGTAATGAGTCCGCCAAAAATGTGGAATCTATCCTGGAAATGTCATAATGATAGGCAAACATTCAGTAAAAATTGGTGAAAATGTATCAAAAATAGTAGATCTACAAGCTCATAATGCTTTCGCTTTGTGAACGTGAATCGGCTATTTTCGCAGAGGACATTTTTTGCACATGAGTTGAGTATAGACCCCTGGGCGAAGTATATTATATATAGCAAGAATAATATTCACTACTGTAAACTGTATTGTACTGTATGAACAGTTTCACCATGGAGATAGATATGTTTTTTATTTGAACGCCAAACATAGCCACATTTTCAGGAGAATTGCATATTGTCTATTATGGAGGTGGAATAGTATAATGGTTAGAATAGACTCTAACCGTTAAGAGTGTCAACACAACACAACATAGTTGAAAAACATTGGATAAAAACAATAGCAATGCACATGTGCTCAGGTGGACAATCTGGCCATTTAATTGATCCACAGGTGACTGCATGTGACTGCACTGCAAGTTAACATATGGCTCTTAAAACCAACAAAGCCCAAAGATAATTTAATTGAAAGATAATTGAGCCAGAGGTACTCAATGGACATGAATTTGGCTGACCAACATAAATATTTGTAAGACTAAGAAGCAAAATACACATGAATATTGTATTTAGTTCATATAAATATATAAAAACTCTTGAGACAGAGAGGAAAAACAGAAAAGACTTCAATAAGGAACATCATACATGTGGGCCAATGCAGAACAGCACTTGTGAAATGTTGAGAAGTCCCTTCACCATCTTAATTATGAGATACAAGCACATCCTGTCTCAAAAGGATAGACTTTATAAGGACTTCATTAGCATAGAAGATATCCTCCTTTTTTAATGAGAGCCAGCTTCACTCATATCCGTAGGTATTCTAGTGTTACACCACATCATGATGAAACTGGAAAGTGTTTCTTTGACCAACATGAACCCCACAGCACCCCTGGCTCTTGCCAGGGGGAGGGAACTGTTGCTTGGCTTGTCAGATTTCAGCCCTGCCAAGCTCTCGACAGACCAAAGGTATGGACTGTTCACAAACAGAATTTTTAAATCTGGCCAGCATCAAAGGCATGAATAGGAAATGACAATCAACTGGGAGAGAATGTCAATGATGGGCTGCTACATGAATGGCATTAGACGATATAGGTAACGCATGGCTGAAGTTGGATCTTTCAGTTTGAGAGATAATTAGTATACTGCAAGAAAAGAGCGTAAAAAACTAAACCTTTGCTACCCGATTCATTACACTGAGTTTTCTTGAACGAAATAAAGCAACATTTAGAAATAAGTTTTGTTTTCATGATGAATAATAAATGATAAAGTGTTACAGTACATGACTGTCTAAGAAATTGGGTACCATGTTTGTTTAGTTACTTCAAAACTGTACTTGTACCAGTTTCGAATTGCAGCCGTCTGTAGGTGCCCTTTGAGAGCAGTTTTGAAGGAGTCAAGGGATTCGCATTCGCATGTCTTAATGACTGTTGGTAGGGCATTCCACCTTTTGGTGGCATAGGAGCGAAATTAATCTAGTCCCTTGTTAGTCCCGAATCTAGGTTGCACATGGTTTGTTGTGCTCCCTCTGGTGTTTTGGGTGTGGACTCAATTGACATTAAGGAAGTATTTAGACAGGTACATGGGTATCTTGGTAGTTTATCAAATCTTGTGGATCAGACACATTGCAAGATGCTGTACTCTGTCGTTAACCCTAAGCCATTCCAGCCTGTCAAAGTGGGCAGGGGAAATGAGGAAATGCAGCGCTCTTGTCGGGAGGGAGGGCAGCAGAAATATCCTACGAGTAGGGCTATCGTAATGGTCAGCTACGTCCACGTTTATGTGGTTAAGCTGCTAACAAACGTCCTCCTGCTGCTTGACAACTACAAATACCGGTAGTCAAATACACTGCCTGTGACTGTGCAGCTTAGCATCTTTGTATCTTTTGCATCTGCCTGCGTGGGCAGCATAACATTGTGGCAGAGTAGAAACGTCCGTATCCATAAAAAAAAAACTGTTTCAATGTGTATCTCAATCTGTAACAGGCCTGCTACAGATACCTTTGAGGTACACATCAAAAATTAAACTCTTGTTGAAATGAGATAAGTAAAATATTTAGGAATTATCTTGGATAAAAACCTAAAATTTTAAAAACGGGTAAAGCATATATGCAAGAAGGTTCAACCAAATTTTAATTGTTTTCGTCATATTAGAAGGGACTTATCAGCTAAAACTGCACAGCTGTAAATGCATGATTTTCTCACACCTATCATACAGCATTACATGGTCACAATCCTTTCAAACTGTGGAGGTGACCTGTTGCCATTCAATTCAATACCCTTTTTGCAGGATCCATTACTAATAGCTTCCTCCAACAGGCCAGATATACCTCCTAAACAAATCAAATGAAGTGCTCGCACTATTCAGAGGGCTTAGGACAAGCAGACCGCCCCAATGATGCTCCATGACTTATGAAGTTGATGAAAAATAGTGATTTGGGTGGACTTGGTATGAAAACAAGTTAATAGTTTACATAGTAGGCCTACTTGAAAAATAACTTCAACTGCACCTCAGTCAAATGTACGTAATTTCCATGAACAACACACAATAAACCGAATCCATTCTCCATAGGGGTTTCAGGTTTATCTGCTAAAATCAGTTTGATTGATTTATTCTGTGGTTATGTAGGCCTACAGCTAAACATTATTTTCTGTTTACATTTTGAGCCATGCAATCAGAGGCTTAAATTATATTACATTATATGAGCCAAAGGAGTAGCATCCTCTCTCGTCACTGTAACCCAAATCCCAAACCCAAAAAGGCCTGCTACTCTCAAGCCTCACTTGATTCGATGTTCTATCTAGAAACATTCATGGTGCTGTCTTGCAGAAAGGCAACACTCCCATCATGTCACTCTCCACATGATACAGTGCAGTCCCAATCAGAGAAGCATTAGGCATTTATCTGTATACCTCAATCCCTGTGGATCACAAATACCTCCCCCCCACCTGTTAACACCTACCCTTCAATATCCAATCTCAGTAAAAAATCACACCTGTGTGAACTGAACTGAGTGGTGCAACTCCGTGTGGGGGTCCCCGGGGGTCCCTATAACTTCCAGACCCGCAGGAACGCGCCCACGGTGCCGGCCCGGTTCCGGCGAGCCGCCCCGCGTCCGACACGGTCGAGAAATGAGTGTCCCTCCCCCCTCTACTCTATACTCTATGTCCCTCGCGCGAGTACATTAACCACGTGACCGGGCTGTTTTCTGCCCCCTCAATATCGCAACTCTTCTATTAGATAGCTCTGGGTAGGGGTACTGTAGTTTGTCCAATCAGATTACAGTTGGCTGCTTCCTGCTTGTGGCGGGCATTTCAGTTTTTCTGTGACTTTGGGTGAATCACACAGTGCACAGCCCAGGTAGGCTACTGCTACTTCCAAAAGAAATATTTGGATAATGGACATTTTAAGTTTCATTTCAACATAGTACTAGTAGTATAGTAGTAGTAGGCTAAACCAAAACATGAAATTGAGTGAGTTAGTTTGTAGTTCTATCCGTCATGCGGAACTGGTTATTGTTATGAATTAAGTATAATAGCCTATATGGGCTTGTTCGGCTCTCGAACGTCAACGAACTGTATAGCCTGGCTAAAGTGGATGAAGAGAGAAAGAAAGAGACGGTGACCCCGATAAGGTAAGACAGCTAATGCTATTGGCATTTGAGACATATAACATGGGACACAGGTGTTGCTAGTAATGATATACCGGTAGCCTAGCTAGCAGCACCCCCTTGACTGATTTGACATGAATGGAACGATATTATGTAACCTTAATAATATATCATTGGCACCTTAGTACCGTTGTAACTTTGTAACACTATACTTCATAAAAATGAAGATTTGAGAGTTTATGCCTACTAATGGACCGGTGCAGACTGGTTAACTTAATTGTACCTTGGAGTTTGGTTATGGCACACCAAGGCTCTACCAGGTCATACTCATATTTGAACACTGTGTGGCGCTGTACGTTCTGAATTGTGGTTCTCAACCTTTTCAGCCCCTCCCCCCTGACCAGCACTTGGAATTGAGGAATTGCATTTACTTTGACTCAGTTATAGTTCCAGAAAAGAAAATAAAGAAATAGCCAAATATATATTGTAAGTATTGTAATATATGTATTAAAAGTCCTTAAATTGTCATTTGGCAATCACGGGTTCAGAACCCCTGCTGCATTGGATATGTCTATTAATCATTGGTGACTGGCAGTTGGCACCATAGTGCTCATTGTTTTAGCAAATGTGACATTATTATATTGTCTTGTCAATTGTAAAAGAGCACCTGTTCTCGTTATCACTATAATGTCAATGGGCTACATTTATTCAATATTTTTGACACCCAGTAACATAACATCCTCAGCATTAATTTAACTCTGATGGACCCACAAGGTTCCACTATAGGTCTCATTTGTGCACTCTCATCAGAGTTACAAATTAGTGTTTTACTAACCTTTGGTCACCCGGCTTTCCAGTTTCCCCCTTGGTTTTACTGTAGGCCTACAGGTTAACTAAGTATTGTACAGTCAAGCAGTATATAGGCGAAGCACATTTAGTCTTGGGATTGTTCACATGGAATATTAATATGCTTTCTATGCAAATGCAGATCATGCAAATAGAATATTTAGGGTCCGACATACAGTATTTATATACAGGATTTGCAGGATACATTTAAATACTGTATCCTGTAAATGACTGTTTCCCAAACAGTGGGTCTGGGTCGGGTCAAATGTAATGGGTCACCCCTTTATTTTACTACTACTACTTACTACTACTTTTCTTTTTTTCTCCTTTTTTTCCCTCAAAAATAGCCATGAATACTTTTACGAAGTGGTGAATAGCAAAAATTGGGCATATAAATTGGCTCACTTTCAATGTAGGGTCATTTTAACTTTTCTACGCTGGTTTTTGTGAGCACCCTGGCCTGCAGCCATTTTTAAGTTTCTTGATTCAGTATTTAGATGTATGATCTAAAATTTTGTTTTGTTTTGTTGTTTGCCAACTGTCTGTGAAATGTGTGTCTTTAATGTATGGAGAGAAAAATAATTATGCATTTTGTAATCTGTGGACCCCCTTGAAAACGAGATGATTCATCTCAAGGGGTTATTCCCAATAAATAATTTAAAACATGATATGAATCAACACACACCCCCTTCCTATAGCCTAAACCACAAACTAGGGGACAAAGGGGACAAAATGCAGGGTTATTCCTGTGGAAAAATGTTTGTACTCTCCATTAAAAAGACTATACTTGCCCCCCTCCTGTTTTTCCTCTACACAAAATATCTCTACATAAGCTCACAACACATTGAGGTATGTTGCGAGCTTGAAGATCTGCTATCTTTGTGGTTAAATAGCATATTGGAAAGAAATTGCTCGAATGTATTATTATTATTATTATTGTTGTTTTTCAGAGGAGTGACTCTTACATGAACTTTAAAAATCCAGCATTTGGGTCATTAGCTAATTGGTTGGAATAAACCCAAATGGCACACATCCTATAGAGTCAGGTGGCTTGCTAGCCAGCAAAGACAAAGAGTGGGGAAAAGGCAGCTGGGAGAGAAGGGAGCTGGGCAAGAAGTACGGTAGCAGATGGGTGCCGATGGGGACCTAGTTTTATGGAGGAAACGGGAGGTTGCATTTGGCCATTGTGTAGCACACAAGGGGAGTCTCGGCGAGGAAAACGAAAGGCACACACTAACACTGTGTGGGGGAACAGATACAGATCCACACTGCAACAGGTTAGGTAGTCACCGAGCTGCACCAGGGGCAATAGTACGCTGATGGATTAGGTTGTGGCTTCACGCAGGTGAGCACAGCATATGTGCCCCATTTTGGAAGGGGAGCTGGATGTTCAACATTGATGAACTTTTGCTGAATAATGTTTCTGAAGTACAGTACCAATACTTCAAAGTAGGCTATACAGATTGCTTTGCCTAGTAAACAATGCATTGGCTAAGAGGATTCCCATTCTCACTCACAGTGTAGTGATAGAGATTGCACAAAATCACAAGGTTTGTGGCAATTCATCACTTTGCAATTATTTTCTCTGTCTCTATGTTAAAACTCAATGTCTGCCAACGACCTACTTGACTCCTTTTTTAGCAACTCCCACAGCACCAACGACGTCTTTGTCGTCTTTTTCAGACGTGTATAACGTTGGGCAAAAAATAAAATAAAATAAAATAAAGAAATGTATAGAAACTGGCGCTCAGGGACTTTTTGGCACCCCATAGTGGCGATGAATGTAATACATTTGCTATTTTCTAAATATTTTTTCAGTATTACTAGACTATAAGAAGGCACTAAAGCAGGGAAGGCAATCAGACAGTGTCTATTGAATGATTGCGTTGGCATTGACAGTATTGGAGAAAGTATTTGAGTTTATTGTTTGATTGAACACAGCCGATTTGCTCAGACACATATGACGTAAATTCTCCATTCATTGTCAATGGAAATTTAAGTTTGTGTAAGACGAAAATCTACACTAATAGCTGAATTGGCTAGCACCCCTCAAAAATAAAGCCATTCATCGGGGGGGGGGGGGGGGGGGGGGGAAATCACACTCGTGTGAAGTGAGGGGCGCTCTTATCATCATACATCACATTCCGTGCTGTGCAGCCAATCCAATCGATTCGTCACTATGTGCCGTGGCGTACACAATCACACAAAGCTGGGCATAGGAGGGGCTAGCGCCCCTCAACAATTGTCTATTGTTTTATGTACGCCCAAGGCTGTGAGTAGACAATGACAGCAGGGATTCATTGTGGTATAGTCCTTCTAACTACATTGAATATTATTCATAGTGGTATGGTATTAAATAAACTATTTGATAAATGAGATGCTGTTTTTCACAACAATGTAATGCAATATGCACACTGCACCTAATTTAACATACTCTCCTACATTCTCTGTGTACTGTGTTCTTCGTGCAATAATGTTTCCCGTAACTGTCCAGTGTAGTCTCACTTGACTTCCAATATAAACATCAACTGAACAATGACAGATCTCATGGAACGAGACTGTCTAGGAAGCGATCTGGTTGACCTAAATAAACACCTTCCAGTTTTGCTGTACTAAAAAGCACATGGCATGTCAACACTGACAGCAGTGATTGACAGAAAGGGAAACTCAACTCATGCTCCAGCCAGAACAAATAAAATGAAGCTCGTCATGGTTCATAGTATTGCATACAGTGGATCCACTGTACGGACATGTAACCACAACACAACTTATAGCCAGTAGTGTAAAATAACTACAGTAAGTACATTTACTATAGTACAATTTTGAGGTATTTTATTTTACGTTACTGGAGTACTTCTAATTTTCAATACTTTTACTTCTACTCCACTACATCTCAGAGGCAAATATTATACTTTTACTCCACAATTATAATTTTTTACTTTAGTTTGTTGATTACTAAACATACAGTAACCACTTCACCCCTATATAAATGTACAAGCTTACAATGCGTTGCATCAGCTTGTACATCTGCTATTTTCAAAAGATTTTTATACATTTGAAAACTTTCTGCATATTGAGTACTTTCTACTTCAGGTTCAGGTTCATTTATTTGTTTGTCCCCGTGGGGCGATTTGGTTTACAGCAAGGCATGCCTATAGGATGTTTATTTGTTTGTCCCCGTGGGGCGATTTGGTTTACAGCAAGGAATGCCTATAGGATGCCTATATTTCTGCTACCAATAGTACTTTTACTCAAGTACATTGTCGAAGCCACGTGGGTGGCGGTGGGACTCAGGAGTTTGTTCCATGCTGTCGGCCCGAAGAAGCAGAAAGCTGCTTCACCGTGTTTTTTTGTTCCCATTTTTTTTAGGCACATCGAGCAAGCCAGCTGTGGATGACCGGAGGGGGCAGTTTGGGACATATCTAGGCAGGCAGCCATGTAGGTAGGTGCGAGTCTGCGAGACCATTGAGAGCAAGTACAATGAAAATAAAAACAAGTTGAAGTAAAAAAAAAGGAGTACTTTTCCCACCACTGCTTATAGCCACCAGAAATGTTCAGAAATGCATGCAGTAAAGGTTGATAAATAGAGAATATATTAAATTAACATTAAGACAACAAAATGAAAAGTCCAGTTTTAAAGATATACACACTTTGAATCAATCAAGGAACATACCGGTATATCCACTCCAAGTCCATCTCTCCACTAATGTAGCTTACCTGGCTGCAGCACATCTGCAGCCAATCTGCATCGGTTTTCTGCATGAGAGTAAGATTCAATAAATGAATGAATGCAGACCATGCTAGGCAACCAGTTGACTGCAAATGAGTAACAATAAATTACATTAACAGAATATTGACTGCACTAAAAGTAACAGGTTTTTTTCCTTTGTTTCTGAATTGATGGAGTCATAATTTATTGCCACAAATTGATTTATCTATTTTTCAGTGATGAAGAGTTAAATGTAGTCTCATCCAAAAAGTTGGAAAAAAAAAGAAAAAAAGAAAAAGGTGTGTGTGTGTGTGTGTGTGTGTGTGTGTGTGTGTGTGTGTGTGTGTGTGTGTGTGTGTGTGTGTGTGTGTATAAAATATGATCAGCATCCTCATGTTTGTCCTCAGCCTCCCTCAGTATATTGCAACAAATCTGTCTGGATAGTACCCTCCCTTTCATGCATCTCATTAAACGCAGCCCCGTTGTACTCTATAGGTGAAGTAGCCTCGCTCTCTCTCTGCCATACTGAAGCAGGTGTCCAACATGGCGATCACTGGCGACGGCTCTTTCGCAACTATCCTCGTTTTATTCATGATTCCAGCGGCTCTTCACAAAGGTACGAGTTCTCCTGAGTGTTATTTTACAGTGTAAACACTTTCTCCGGGCTTTATCCCGTTGGTATGCGAGCGGGAGCATCATGTTTTCTTTAGCGTCTCTGAGAGGAGGGCATGCAAGCTTTCTGGTGGTCATGCCTGGATAGTGTGTTCGTATAGGCTACTGCATGGATGCTAGATTGCTCGGAAATACTTCAGACAATGTAAACTGTCCCTAAAGTTGGACTAATACGATTTTCCCCACCGAAGAAAGACTGAGATTACTTTGTGCATCTGATTGTTGGAGCGTAACATCCATCCATTTAGAGATGTTTTTGTCGCTCAATGCTGCGTCGTAGGAGAGTAGAGATCGCTCTGTCTCAGATCTCTCTCTCTCTCTCTCTCTCTCTCTCTGTAGCCGTCGCACCACAACTCAAATAAACATGTTTTTTATTTATACTTATACGTCTCTATAAACAACGTGGCCTTGATTCGGTTACAGACAGAGAAGAAATAGACGTGGAATGCTCGAAATTGTGTTCATTTCACACATTTGCCCGCCGCGCGTCTACTTTTGTGCATGGTTTTGGACGGTGTTACAGCTGCAGCCTATGTTGTTTTAATGCACAATGAAATGAATGAATGCATAGCGTCCTTCTGCCTTTATGCGACGCGTTGTTTGCTCGTAGGTCGGCTGTCGGCTCCATTCGGCAAGCGATGCACCGCCATACTACACATCATAAATTAGGCTTTATTATAAGGATAGGGGCCACGCTGTTCAGTTGGAATAAAGGTGTGTGTGTGTGTGTGTGTGTGAGATAGAGAGAGAGAGACTTGGCGGGCTGTGTTGAGCATATACAGTTCATTTATTACATTAGACCACGTGAACTGGTAAAGTGTCGTTAAATGCACTTTTTTATGGTAGAAAGTCCGCTGTGTTTGTTAAGCGATGCACTGGAGATGCTACGCCGAGGTAGTTTTGCGCATCGATTAGATGAGAATAGGTTAAAGTAGAATGCTCAGAGTCGGACCTGCTGTTGTGTCCAGCAGTCCAGTCCGTCCATTGCTTCTCGCAAGCAGATGTCTAGGCTGATGATGGAAAATGCGTTTTGTTGCGACAACTGTCAGTCTGTCACACAATGAACGGTCTGACGATGTTGTTGTAGCCTACCTAATAAGTATTATTTCAATCTGCTGTCCCCGCGGCGTGCACCAATAACTACACTGATTCACAGAGACTCCTCGAGAGACTCGTTTGTCACACGATGTGTATTATCTGTGCAATCCAGGTAATGTACCAAATGTGTACCCCATCAAAAACATACAGAATTGCCTGAATTAGTTTTCCTCTATGCGAGTTTAACTGACAGTGCGAGTCGATTTCAAACTTACTGTTTTTTTTAACAGTGCATCATGGTCAATGTTGGACAGCCCGCAACGCAGATTTCAGACAAAGCTTCTAGGCACACTTGCACAAAGCGTATCAATTATTTACCTCCAGCACACACACTGTAGGCCTACATTATGCTAAGCATTGCAGAATTTCCTCTTCTTTTTTGTTTAATATAAATGAAGTTGCGGCAGTGATGGTGAATATTGCAGTGTAATCAAGCTTTATAAGACAGCCTGTATTGGTTCATTTTTTCCAACTATTAGTAGGTTATATTTTGGTGCAGGCTCACACCATAGGCTACCACCACTGCTGTCATCAAATCTCAGAAGTGCTCCAAATGCAATCGATTTTCTCAAAGCATTCAAAGTCCACTGAATTACATTGTCATCTCAAATATTTCAAAACGGGGTTAGAATGGATCCAATGTAGCTGAAGGATAACACTTATGCGTTGAAATTAGGTAAAGCATTGAAAGCCATCTAACTCGGCACTTTGATACAGTATGGATTTTCTTGACCATATTGAAGGATTGGGGATTTCTTCATGATCTTGTAGGGAATTACTGGGCTGGCTGAACTTGGCTCAGGACAATAGCAGAAAGCGTGTCACAGTTATTATAAAGTAGACGGTTGAAATGCCAAGGATTCAGATGGTATCACATAGACCTAATAGAACATGGAAATTAGGGTATTAAAACATGGGTATAAAAGTGACATTTTGGATTTACATATCAATAACGTGGATACTGCATACTAGATGAATGGAATCAACAGATACACAATGCTAATGATACATGATGTATCATGAACATTGAAGATTGTGCGTTACTTTTAGCTTCAGCCTTTTGTCTGGAATATAAATCTAGGAATGGGGATGTATGATTAATAATACCAGTTAAAACCCCACAGAAAACGGCTTAACCTCAGTTGGCACTGAACTAAAATACAGAGCCCCCCCCCTTCCCTGAAGATGCTGAATGGGGATGCTTGCTTGGAGTAATGGAGTAAGATCTCTAATACCTAGGAATCTGTTTTCATCTTTGTTGTCTAACCTGTCTAGGCATTGTAGTCGTCATTGCAAAACACAATTTATACTGGAGATTGAAAGTGTTATGTTTCTTTATACTAGCACCCCCTTGTTTACAATTCTCACAGTAAGAATGGTGAGAGGAACATACATATGGCAAGAAATTGAATGTTTTTATGCAATGGAAGTCAGCTTGCACACTAAAGTTATGCTGAAACACTCCCCGATACTTGAAAGTATTTCATATAACTGGAGTGGAGAATATGCATGTGATATTCATCTTAACTGCAGAGGGGAATGGGGAGTCGATGGGAGGGAAAACATCAGTGAAGTGAGTGGTGCGTAGTGCATAGTCGGTGATGTACCCAGGCTGGGAGCCTCGGATTGGTTGATTTCTCTGAGGGAGCAAACAGCTTGGAGAGCTGTGCATAACAGTGTGCCATTCTGTGTGCAAAGTGGATTTGTTTCTTCTTCCAGTTCCTTTCATTCATGAATTCCATGAAATCTCTCTTTCCTGCGCTCTATGGTTCAACTGTTAGCCTAGTTGGGACCCATCCTTGTCGATTGCGGTACATCAGTCAAGGCATTGGGTGTGTTGTTAGATGTGTAATTCCAAGTTCACATTGTCTTTTGCTGCTCTTATGCAGGTTGTTGGTCCATAGCAGGTGTGTAAAAGTTAACTGAAAGTCATTTGCTTCAATGTTCATTGTTCACTCCCCTCACTGAGCTCAGAATGAACCAGGACCATTTACTTTAAAATAGATTTGTGTAGCCTAAATAAAATTGTAAAATATTGTTTCAACCAATATGCAAATGAAAGACACCTAAGCAGAAGCCCACGATGAGGAATGCTCCATGGATAAAGTAATGCTAATATATATTTTCTCTAGGTTTAAATTTGCATGTATGAATTTCCTCCAGGCTCTTGTTCAAGACAGTAGCGGCCTCAGTGATTGAAAACCGGTGTGAAAGTGGACCTGTTCATTTGTTGTTCTCCCTCTGTGGAGCCCTCAACAGTAATGAAGAACAATGGCTTTATTTTCGGAGGGAGCGGGCCTCAGCCTCACTGCATCACCCCCTGTCTCTTGTCAGACTCCAGCAGCGGTCCTGTAGGCAAGCTAACAGATGACGGGGCTTGGTCGCATCTGGCCTCAGTGCACTTAGTGTAATCAAAGACAGGAAAAAGGCTTATAGCCCACTTGTTAGTGAGCTGCCAACTGATGGGATGTCAAATAAGACCCCTGAATCCCCAGAGGTGGCAAGGGGAGGGGGGGGGGGGCAATCTGCCATTTTGAAAGTGGCCTTACTGTACAAAGGCTTAGAATGGTGGAACCTACTGTATTAGACTACCATATATAGTAGCAATATCTTCAAGTTATAGTGCTCAATACAGCAGGCTTTATGCATCCATGTCTCGTTCTTGCATTCAAGATGAAAAGAGCAATATGTAATTTCTATCCACTAGAGGGTGATTATGTTCATCTGTTGAACTTAAAGCAACCATAATGTAACATTTCTACTACAATACTAGCATAAAATAACCTGCATCTGTAAGAAAAATTTACATAGAAACTTTTTGAAATAATTTCCTCAGTGCAACATTAAAACAAGAACTGATCAATTATCAGTTAATTACCAGCGGCTGCCTTATCTCCAGAATTGTGCTATGAAATGTAAATCACACATCCATTTAACTTTCAAATATCTGTATGTCGCAGCAGATAATAACATTTAAATAAAATATATGGTAGGCTATGTCCTGTGATAATATCAATGCAGCTTATATGAACCGTACAACAGTGATCATTTTAACTCAAGCCAATTATAACCTCAAAGGGGTACATGCAAAATGACAGACAGACAGACAGACAGACAGACAGACAGACTTGGTACACATAGTAGTACTTTACTCGCTGTCCTCTCAACAAGTCAGAAGAACTTTTGGTTGCTAAAGCACTATCTGGGTTGTCCTCTGTCTTCAGGTTGAAAACGGCAGACTGTCGCTTTAGCAACAACTAACATGCAGTCACGTTCGTTGCAAAAAAGGCTGATCTACAAGCTCACAGCGCATCAAACAGCTTGCCTCCATTATTCACTGTCTAAGGGTAGATGTAATTTCAACGTGTAGTTTGTTCACTATGTTGTTGTGTTCAATGTGTTGTGCGTGAGCCCGGCATCTGCACGCTGATGTGACAGCTGACAGGCAGACAGTAGCGAATGTACCGTAACCCTCACTTTAAAAAAAACTCCCAAAAATAAATAACCGGCTAATAAAAGGAGGGTTTGTAATTTCTTAATTAAAAACGCCACCACGGTAATTAATAGGGGGACGGCTTTTTATTGAAGGAAGGAATGTATTTGAGAAAATATGGTATTAAAGAACATCTCTCATATTTGTCAAAATCGGTGGGTCCAACGGATGTCCCTGCGGAGGTCGGCGTGGGGGTCCACGCCTGCGGTAGTCTGCGTGGGGGTCCGGGGTTACAGTGTCTCGACTGAGACTCAAATGTTACCCATTAAATCAGTGGGTGTCACTGTTTTGCTGCGCTGCACTGAAATTAATGTTATGCTGAAGTGAGTTGGCCTAAATAATTCTGAGACATCATAGCGGTGGCGCTGTTCGAGCGACCGTTTAGACTATGTCATATTAAAAGTGTTTGGTTGCGTAGAGACGAGGCAGCCAATCAGAATTCTCGTCAGACTGGCATGTCGAAGTTTTCATGGGCTTTCATAGACCAGCGCTTTTCAAGCCGCTGGTAAAAACAATCACTTCAATCTCTTCTTCAAAAACACATAAGAAACAAGATGAAGAGTTGGCAGCAAAGGGGATAAAGTAGGATACTGAGTTTCAAGGTGCACAAGTGAGGAGTCCATGGAATTAATGTTTTGTTTTATTTCCAGTTTATATGTTATGCTTGTAACAAAGGTAGAATATTTGACAATGACATATTGTACCTTTTAACTAGATTAGGTGAGGTCAGTTAGTTGTCACCTTTTTCAAACATCAGAATGTGCCATTATTATGTTTAAATAACGCTGTGTATATTCATATATTGTACCACGATCAAGGCATCGATGTCCTTTAGATCAAAAGGACACACTAGCATTACAGGTGCCTTTTCAGTGCAATAGTGAAGTCATGTAACATTATCATAACTCATCATGCTTTAGAGAATTATTAAGTTATCTCAAAAAGGCTAAATTGAAACCCCTATTGTTTTATACAGTTGATGGCAAAGTTATGAGTTTACTGCAAGACTCCAGCCACCCAAAAGACTCATCAGCTTAACCATCTGGAGCGAGTTTGAACTAAAACACAGTGGGTGCACTGACCTCATCTTGCTGCTGCTAGCTTTAAGCCATCAGCTCCCCTTTGTACCATTTACTGGATTTAAGCTACTGCTGTTGTTGGAATGAAATGTATGCCCATGCTGTGGGCTGTTGTTGTCGTCTTTTCCCAAAACCATTGGTACAGTAGGTTGTAGTTGAAGTGGCAAGGTTACCTTATTGGACAGGCTATGCATTTTTTAGGCAGTGCATGCAAAGCATATTGAAACACTTGATTAATAAAACGGTTACAGTAAATGCAATTATGCAGTATTGTTTCACTTCCCTGTAGATAGGTAGGCATACTCTACTGTAGTGTTTATGAATGCTTATGATTATGAAAAGGAAATTTATTATTTGAGACAACATGATCTATTGAAAACTTGAATCATATGTGGTTTGGATCATTATATTCTATTCAAAATGAGTTCAGCCCTAATAATGTTGAATGATCTGGTGTCCCTTTTTTATAAATCTCATACAAAATGGGTAGGCCTACCTTTTTAGATATCCCCTTTTTTCTCATTTGGAGGCGACCTTAATCTTGCCCTCGTTATTGAATCACAAATTGGTTGGGGCACATTTTATGTTCGTTACACAAGTGGGTGTATTTTGTCAGTATTGATACAAATCACAGTTCACAAGTTCACAAGTTCAACAATGAATGAATAAGAAATTAATAATTTGTGCATACGCCTGAGTGAACAATACATCTTGTACTTTATTGCACCGTCAGTGGAGAAATGAACGTGTCCTTTTGAATACAATATAGGTATGCATCAACGAATCATGGCTTGTAGGCTTGACTGATCAGTATTCTCCCATCTGGCATTTGCATAACACTCTAGCATGTATTACATCCCAGTGCATGAAACCCTGCAGGCTGTGACACTGGCTCTCGTAGAACTGGACCACATCTGCCCATTGTGTTCAGTTCCTGCCCATCTGTATCCTACTACTCTGTCACCTGCCAGTGGGGGAGCCCCCAGCGGGAGGACGTAGATCCTTCGTCCTACTCCTCCCTGCTGACAGGTGTCGGTCGCCCCAGCCCAACACTGCCTGCTGACAGGTGTCGCCCCAGTCCATAGGATTGCCAATGTTTGTATAGAAGCTGGACAAAGCCGGATGCACAACGGTTGATTCGAACCCACAACCTCCGCGGGAGTGGGCACTGGGCATGCACTTTACCACTGTGCCACCCGAGCGCCAGCCGCTATTTCTCATGCCCCCATCTGATGTTTTGCAAAGGGTGAGTCGACTGTAAACAAACGTGTTGCCCTCCCCTGCTGTCAAAACCACTGATGCTGAGACCACATAGTGACAACAAAAAATCTCTTGGTGAGACCAAAGCACAGCAGACAAGGACAATGTTCTCCCATACCAGGGTCCAGGTATCATAACCAGTATAGCACTCAATACTTTTCATATTGGCTAAACCCTAGTCCATCATGCCCCAAGATGAGATGCTCAGGGGAAACATAAATATACAATAATGTTTCCTGGTTCTGGGATTAGCAATGTTGAGGCTAATGTCTTCCACTTCACTAGAAATGAAGGCAGTGTTTGAATGTGGCTGCTTTTCGAAGGCAGTGCCCTGGCTCTTTGAAGTGTGTTGCATTTGTCTGCCTCCACTTGGGCTGTCAGGATTTTTTTTATAATACCTTCCAGACTGAAAATGGGGAAGGAGCAGTTAATCCACATACTGTAAGAATATTGTATGGCGGCTGCAGCAACAAACGGCCTCCTTATTGATTTGTCAGCAGGCACTGCAAAATTGACAGGGCATGGTAGGGTCCTCTAATTCCTACTCTGTTTGGACAAATTGATAGATTACCGTAGTACAACTTTTTAGCAGACGGTTACATTTTTTATACTGATGCTACAGTGTCAATCAGCCGAGCGGTCACAGCAGTATCAATATCAAAGTGTTCCATTTTCTTTAGATATTGTCTGTGGACACTGGACATTCTAATCTACATTCATGAATGGACGTAGCAATTTGTAATTATATTCTTAAACTGCTTTTTGTGTCCCCAAATAATTCCTATATGATCAAAGTGAAAGTGGAGAGGCCCAGGTTGATAGTGTGAGTTGTACACATTGGTCCCTGCAAAGCTTTAGTTTTTTAGGGTGTAATTATGAAGTTACCAAGATGTGACAGTGGAACCACATCATCGTCTCCTTGTCTTATTATGTGACAGCATTGGAACATTGAACATCAGTGTCAATTAGCAAACCTGAGAAATTAAAGCTTTACACTTTCCATATTTACAAGTAAATCGACCAGCCCTCCACCTTGAACACAGGCTGGAAATTTCCAACCACCCCATTAATGCATGGTTTGATTGCATCTAGTTACTGTAGTTAATGACCTAAGTAATTGAATTTTCACATAGTGAATTTGGAGTCAACCCCACCCCCACCCACAACTACTGCCACTTACACAGCCGATCTGCCTGCTCCAGTCTCTGTTCAGCCCCCATCTCAGCCTTTGCTATTCACTGACCTGTGACACAGTGCTACTATGTCTCCACATACATCATATTGCCTCCCACACAGAATGAACTCTCAACGATTGTAGCTTGTGAGGATCTTATGAGTGCTATTTTAAATCCCATACAACATCCTTATGTCTCATGTAGCAGGTCAGCTCCTCCATATATCACTGAGTTAAGCGTCCGTTAAGTGGAGCAAGACTTTGTGCCAGGTTTGTACTTAAAGTCTTAAAGTCGGAAGACCTTGCTCTCATTATTGGTGAAATATAGACTAAAACCTCTACCCTTGCTTTCCAGTGTGATTGCCACTCAAGAACATAATGTTGTAATTACAATCAACTGAATTGTTAATTGCCATTTTTGGTTTTCACTTTTCAAACTAATACAGTCACTCATTGATTTGATTTGTGGCATTGCACAGACGTTCATAACTGGCCCCCTAATTATTTTCACATCGGTGATGATTACAAACCACTTGCAAGATTGACTAATATTCAGGAAAAATGAAAAGTGCCTTGTTTATAAAACCTTTATCTTGTTAATCAATGATTTCCTAGAAAGAACACAAAGGTGAAATTCTGATGAAACTCAGTCTTGTATGAAACGTGACACCAGATGGTAAATCAATCCAGTGGTGTCATTTCACTCCTCCTAATATTTTGTCACATTAATGACAAAAGTGGCAAGTGTGTGCCCATTTCAAAGTAAATAATTGCAAACATGGATGTGTGACTGTGCACTGCAGTGTGACAGACATGTTTGTGTGTAAAGAGGTTTGTGTACATGCATTTTATAGCAAAGCCAAAAGGAGCAAAGGCAAATGGAGCATGTCAGCAACATCAACAATGCAGCCCTTTAACCACTTAAGCCATAAATATGATGAATAACAATAGTAGAAATAGCGGATCTACAAGCTCACAGCCTAAGCGAAAATGTGAACATTGTGACATGAATGTGAGTGAGGTATCTGGATTCTGGATATGCAATTTTGGGAGAGGTCATACGTTGCATAAATCCGGGGCTCTTGTACTTTGAATAGACTACTGGAGCATGTGAACAAAGATGACTGTGTTGATGTTTGCCTCATATTATTTACACAAGAGATGAAGATTAACAGTCAGGGAGCAGACATGGTTGCTTTATGGAAGTGAGGCTGCCTGAAATATCCGGTGATTTACTGTAGTTTGAATCAATCCATCTTATTCTATCTTGTTATCATATTTCATCTTTGTTCCTTTATGCATGTCCAAAAAACGGTTGACAAATGACATTGATTTCAATGATAATGAGACATTACCTTGTTTCATGCCAACCTCGAGATATCTCGTGTAAACTATTAAAGCCATTTTAGCCAAACACGAGAACATAAGATTTGATAAAAGAGCATTAATATAGAAACAGGCCACATCCCAATCCTCGGTGTGCACATGCGGTCATTAGTGTTTTTAGTGCTCAGAATGGGATAAAGTACGATGTTGTGAGCTTAATAAAACATTAATTCGAGGTCACGTTAACCATATTAATAGAACATAATATCCGCGACCCTGTCACCACAATGGAGGGCTATCAATTCTTCTTCTCTGCTTGCTTATGTCGTTCATTCTGTTGGCACAGGCCTCACGTTACCGCCTATGGTAATGGAAGGGATTATGTTAATAGGCTATGGAGAGTTGGACATTTTTCTTTAATTGTTTTATTTTTATATTTTTTAAATGAACTGGTTATTTTAATCGGATATCAGAATAACCACAGTTAATCATCAGACAGACAACATGCATATTGAATTCTTACCCCAATTATTAAACATGGCTCCCCCCAGGCATTCATTTGAAAATTGATTTTCAGACTTTTCAGAGACCCATGCAGAGCTTATTGTAGTTTTAATTTTATTTGATTTTGCCCTGATGGCAGCGGGTCTCTAAGGATTCCGAAGTCGGTCAGTCCACCCATCCCATCCATCCACTACTTTGGTACCAGACAACATGAAATGTGCTTTGCACTTCACGCATTAACCCATTGAAACTGGGAAAACGTCATTTTAGATTTGAGCTAAAAAGCAATTATTTTATAATGACAGATATACAAGCTCGTAGAGCTCAAGCTTGTATATGTGCTTTTTTTTTTTTTAAATGACAATTTTAACGTTTGAATATAAAATATTTTGAGATGGGGCTCGGCGCCGGCGGCCAAATACATATAATTTTGGGGGTCCTTGACATGAAAAGGTTTGAGCACTACTGATATAGCAACATACGTTTTTCAGGATTTAGAAGACATTTGTAGAATCTGTTATAGATGAAATGGGTTAAGGATGAAGCTGCTGTCAGGCAGAAACCTTGTGTCCATATTTCAACTTGTTGTTTTATCGTAAATGAATGCCCTACTTCTTTGTGCCAATGTGGTGTATACTGTACGTATATACGTATACACCATGTATACGTTGTGAGTATACATTTTTTACATTTTAAGCTATGCACAGCTTTGTGTGTATATGAGCACGGAATGTGATGATTTGATTGGCGGATGAATGATGATGTATGTCTTGTATGATGATAATGGCGCCCCTCACTTCACATGAGTGGGATTTGTAACGTGAAAGTGGTTATGTGTGATTGTGGGGTTTATAAATATAAAACAAATGGAAATGACTAAATAATAACTACATTGGATCCACTGGAACACAGGCAATGTTTTCCCATTTCCTGAAAAGTTAACTCTTGTGGACAAAGTACACTTGGACATGTTGTTCACCCGAGAGCAATGAGGAATGCTACTGATTTTTGTTGACCCCAACATGGCCTTTCCACTAGTAGTGTGACCCTTAGATCTCTCAAAGCCTAATGGGATGAGTGGCATGGGACTCACTGACCACATTCATGCCTCAGTCCTGGAGGATGAATGAATCACACATTTTGAGTGCGATTCATTCATCGGGTGGCTGAGGGCCAAAAATGACAACATTGACCACAAGACAGATCTCATAGCTTAATAGGCAGATTACTCTTTAGTCTTGTTTCATTTCCAATATATATGAATGCACAAATTAACATGGCGAATGGCGATGGTGAATATGTATCCATCCACACCTATTCTGCACTAGTTATGACTTAACACCGACTGTCTGGAAAACCAAACAAAGAAACATACACAAACATCTCTCACCTTACATACTCACCATTGCATCTCTATCTATATACCATTATTGATACATTTGAAATTGCCAGATGACAGAATTCCTAACAAAACACAATTTTGACATGCTGAAAGATTATTCCCTAAGATTTACAGGGTGAGCGCCAGCCATTGAAATGTCCAAAAAGACTCATAGGCTTGTTGTTGCCACAATCATGCTGTACGGCCGCTGTCACAGAACGACCACAGCAGTGACAGCAACACCGCCCTCGAGCGCACGGATCAACTGGCTGTCGTTTAAAGCAGATCAGGGCAAAATCGCAGTGTGACAGTATGACAAGAAAACAACGCTGATGTCAAGATTTGCACTTTAGTCGATTTGCACAATCCAACATGAAAACAGTCCTGTGGTGGTCTCAAGGACACATGACTAGTGGTGGACTTGGACACGGCTGACACAGCTACAGTAACAGTACAGTGTCCTATATGATTCTGAGCTCGTGCCAACGGGTAATTGACCATGGCAAGAAGATGTACAGTGTGTTCTATGCTCCCCCAAAATTAATGAGCAGTTGAAACAATCAGGCTTTGTTTAAAACCATTTCCACCTAAAGCATAATAAACCTTGAAATCCTACTGTAGGTCGATCGTTATCTTGAATTAATGTTTCGTGATTATTGCCCACTGTTATTTGAGCTATAATAAAGTATGACATGTTAGTCGTAACGGTTAGAAATGTGTTTTTTGTGAGCCATCATACTTGGAAACATACATATTTGATAGAGACATTCTTAAAATGTGTCAGTGGTTAAAATTATGGTATTAATACATTACTGACATGTTGTGGCTATTTTATTCATCTTGAGAGTAAGAGGATTGGAATAATGTACTATTATATACAGGTGTTTCAGTATAGTGCAGCTCAGGATCACGTACTGTACATTGCTTCCACAGACAACTGTGCTGTGTACTGTAAGTGGTTTATTTGCTTCACTTCTCGCCATAGAAATAATCACATCTCTCTGAATTACAGGGCAACAAACTGCATTGTGGACCTTTGTAATACATTATGGATCAGAGATCAAAACGCCCACCACTATAGATACTGTATCACATCAGGCAAGTTGGACTTCAGGCTTATAATAATTATAATATGAAATACTACGGAAGTTCAGCACAAAACATAATGATTGGATTACATTCATGTAAACTCAGAAGAAAGGAGACACTGGAACTGGGATTCTTTAGCAAGAACTCCATTCAGCTATCATCACTAATTAACCCACCTTATCATAGTTCAGTCAGTATAAATACCACAGGCATTTCATTTTTAAGAAAATCTACGTAAAATAATAAATGCAGGTTTTGCTGAGCATTTCCAGTAATTACAAAATGGTCATGTATTAGGCCACTGCTTTCTAAATAGTGGGTTGGGTTGTATATATATGTTATAAGTGGTGAAAATAGCCAATCTACAAGCTCGCAACACAGCACAAAGCGACGGGACGCAATGTGCACTTGTAGATCTGCTATTACTAGTTTGCGTGAAAAGTTTGGGAAGTTTGCCAAAATGTGCATAGACAACTGGCTATGAATAGGCCAATTGTTGATTTTTTCAAATGTCAAATTCCATATTCTCATAATGCATTGTATGTAGAATGGCAGATTCAGTACTTTCTCCAGGCAAAGAGAAATTTGACTCATGTTTTCTCCCATCGTACAATTTCTTTGGTTTGGACAAATTTGAGGCTGCCAGTGGAATAAAGCCTAATGACATGCTGAAGCTGATATGAAACGGCAGCAGAACTCTCTTACCGAAGAGCCAAACCATGCATATCGGTTTTGCATGGTTATTTGACAGATCCCAGGCCAAATGGCCCCAACACACTCTAAATACAAATAATCTCTTAATATAACATGTAATTCCGCTAGCTGTACTGTAGGTAATTTACTGTTAACATCCAGAGTGTTAGCGCTGCAGTTGATAAAATGTCTCGACAGCTATCTGTGTGTGGATGTCAACAGGGTCTGTCCCCGGTGGTTAATTCATGCCTCGTTTCCCCACTAACCCAAAACAATTCCTATCGCTGGCATCTTTGAAGCTTTGTGTTATCAAAGTTCCTGCATGGACAACTGTACGATCAGGACCCCCTTGGAAACGAGGGGGATTATGGTGCGCCCAGGCTTGTCTTTGAGAATAATCAGTCAGGCCTGTGGAGAGGCAGGCCTGCTGTAATTTTTTCCGCAAGCACAGCCAGCAGTATAGTATCCGCATGTGCTGCCTGGAATACATTGTGCATTAGTCTGCCTTGGCTCCAACTCCCTGCAGTATTCACTACCTGGCTGTTTCTTTGCATAGCTCGCAGCCAGTGGCACCCATCAAGTCCTAATAGTGAAACCCAAAGTCTGTAGCAGTTGTGGTGCAACGCATGGGTGGTTGGGGCTTTTAAATGGACTTACTATAAAGTTTGGAACTTGAGCTCGATAGTTAGGCCGGTTCCTAAAACTGGAATGAGTATTACACATTATAGAATCCAATTTAGGCTGAATATTAAAAGCTTCCTACTTTCATACAAAGCATAATGTGTGATTGTGATTGTGTCAATGCACAGTACTGGGTATTATAGAGCTTTGTATTAACATGTTACTGTAAGTAAGTTCAAATGACCTTAACATCGCCATGGAAAATAGGGTACATTGCACATTCGTACAGCCTTACCTTTTGTACGAGATTAATATTTATATGGTGTTTGTCTCATCTTTTTCATCACATTCACATTCCTTGACTAACTTCATAACCCTTAACGCTTTTCCCCAACCGTCCACCGCTGATCGAAATGTTTTACCATAAATAATTTATCATTTCAAATCACCCTTGTGCACACACAAATCTATTATGGCAGCCCAATCTAAGCTCTCATACTGCTTCCACTTTATTGTGCTTTGAAAAGCTTTGGACAACATTCTGCCTTCTGCATGACTGGGATTAGGCAGACTCCCTAGGTTGAAATTAATCTCTAACTAATAGTCTCCCCACTGTCACCAACCAATAAACTATTTTATGGCCTCTGTGGGCCAATTCACCGTTACAGTAATATATCTCCTTTAGTAAAAAAAAATAATGATAAATGCAATAAATAAATATGATGATCATTAAATTCCTATTAATAGCATAATCATATTGGTTAATATTCCACACAGCCCAAGGTGGTTTGAAAAGTAGATGTGATATAGATATATGGCAGGATCATTAAGTTATTGTATCTCTTAATCTCACACACACATCTCACAATGTTGGATTTGGAACATTTTCAATGCATCATATTCAAGGCAATTTCATTCCAGCCTAGGAATGCCATGATAATGAAGGGACACATATTACAGTGTACATGGTGACCTACAGTGATCACAAACAAAGCTGACCTTTCCTTACTGTCGCATGCAATCACTCACGCGTCCCCAAGCAGAGCACCAAGCATTAAGGTTCTGTGCCTGCACTTAGAAATATTAATATTTGATAAAGGCTAAGATATTGTGTCCTTGTTTGCACCATGGAAAATTGGAAATACTTATCTTTGCTGACAGGAAAATGTCTGGAGCTCAGCTGTTTAACAGTAGCTAATGAATTTTTCTTCTCACCCCAAATGTATTGCAGTATGCATATTCATTATCTTGCTTGCTCTCTCATCCAGTGTCAGCTTTCAAAAGACTATTTATGAGCCTATTAGAATGCATTATCTTAGTCCTGTTATTTAATGCCACTGGAAGACATTTTTGTAATGAAACAGTGGATGAAGAAATAGTCTAAGCCACATTTTTGAAAGGATTGCAAAAAAAAGTGCAGCAACGTGCTCATGTTTGAGTAATGATTATTGAACAGAGGACAGTAGAGTATATGCACATGGTTTCTAAAGCATTGCTTGAAAGGCATAGAGTCCCTTGTTCACTAAAATGTGAGGTAAGCTTTTCTCTATTGTTCTTAAATGACCATTTGTACAGATGCATGAGGCACATTGCTGATCTCCAGGATAAAGCTGAAGGACTCTTTCAGAGAGAAAGCCTTATTACAAAGCACTTGTCTTTGAGAAGGTTTAGACTAAACGCCTTATCACAGCATATTGTGAGCCTTTTCCGCTGTGTGACACGATGTGAGTAACTCAGGCTTTAGCCATACATATTTGGCAGATAAAGATGAATAATTTTTGCTGCATCATGTACAAATCGTCTACACCCTCTGTGAGTTTGATTTACAGTACATACATGTTTCTCATTGTAGGCTGAATGATATTTGAAATGAAAATGTCTTTATTTTGTACCATTGTTCACCCTGTCTGGCTCAGGCAGGGTAGTGTGCTCAAAAAGCAGGAGGAGTCGCCACTCGCCACATGACTTCAAGTGATTAATGTAATCACCAAATAATTTAATAGATAATATACATCCTCTTAGGAAAAGATTGACCACTCATCGATCCAGGCCTATATAACAGGAACTGGCGAACGCAAAGGACGAATGAAAGTGGAAATTTGACAAAACCTATCCCTGGCTGCATTACACTTTCAATTGGAAATCACAGTGGGCAATCGCTGTGACATTTATTGCAACCGGCAAAGCGTGAAGTGTAATTGCTGGGTTGAAAAGACAGAACTGAGCGGAGCCATGACCGGAGAGTTTGCGGATCCTATTGGTCTCAAGTCAGTGCACAAAGTTAGTGTGCTTGAACCCCTGTAGCTCTGTTGTTATTGTGTTAATAATGAAGACGTTCCCCCCCAGTTTCAAGCGCCCCCATCTCTTAGCATGTTTAATTCATCAATAATCACTGGAGTATTAAAACACTTGAAATAGGAGCTTAGGTTTGGAATGTGATGAAGTTTGTTTGATCAAGGAAGTTTGAATTTGGCGTTGTTTAATAAGCTCAACAACCCGATGCTGGGTGCGGCGGGTAGGGTAGTGTGCCAACGTGGAATATGAAAACTCTGCTCTTGGATAGAATTATCCTAGTTTTGTCTAGACTGTTGAAAGTGTGAAGCTGCTTGGTCGACACATTGCAGCCCATTATACTAGCTTAAATTTGTAATATCTGAATGGCACTTAGGAACATGTCCCGTGATTGTCAGCAATACCTTGAGCTCAGAACACAGTGACAGCTCATAATCAAATAGTCTGGGAGAAGTGGATTGAATTCAGAACGCCTCTCTCTCTCCGAGTCTCCATGATTGACGTCTGTCAGTCCCAGGCGGCAGGTGTTAATCTGCATGCTAATTTCAGTGCTATGGTGTTGGCTGGTGTTCAGAAATGAAAGTGGATAACTCTTTTACTCAAAGGAGGGTTACGATATTAAAATTCTTAAAGAGGTGAGTCTTCCAGTCGGTAGTGCTGTCCCCTCACAGCTAGAAGGTCCTGGGTTCGATTCCCGCTGGGGGCGGTACGTCCGGTCAGGGAAATTCCCCCCTGTCAGGTGAAAAGAAGCAGCTTGGACTCCTCATGCATAGAAGGTGGCATGAGGTCAGTCCGCTGCCCCCCCAGGTTGGCAGAGGAAGTGTAGTGCCCAGGATTACATTAGATAATTGGCACTGGGTGGAAAAACTGGGTTGTAAAATCGTGGGATAAAAATTACAGAGAGAAAAAAAAAAGAGGTGAGTCTATGTATTTGGTTTAATCTGCATATTGACATGAGTAAGTAGTTACTTAAAAGGTACATGGTGTTAGATTGAATAGTATACTTTATATTAGCTTAGCTAAGTCTTTGGTGTCCATATGCAGCAATGTACTTTTGCACACTAAATCCAGTATTATAAATCATTACGGTAAATGCTGCTTCCATTTGTCATCATTTAATAAGGCACACAAGCAAGTCGATCGCATCAAGCTGTGCCAGCAATGTTCCAGGAAAGTCAGTTTTCTCAAGCTGTCTATATCCTCCGTTTCTGTCTCCACGCTTCTCTCCATATCCTGTCTTCACAGGAGAGTGGAATAGTTCTCTTTAGAGGGAAGCGAGTTCCTACCGATCAGTATGTTGTTTCAGTCCACTGATTTTGCAATGGTTTAGTAAGCAGAGGTTTGTCTATTATTTACAAACGGTACAGTAGCTGAAGGCAAGAGGTTGTTTTTATTCCATGCTTCAGCATAGTTTGGAATGCAATAACGTAATGGATGTGGCTTTATAATTGACAAACTGTGGCTTAACACATGCTACTAATTATGAAAACTATTAGACACATAGCAGCAGTGACGTTTTCTGTCATTTAAAAGTGGTCCACTTTTGGTCCACACAGTTTCTCCAGCTCCATTATTCACAGATCCACAGTTTAAGTAAATTTTAGTTTTTAGTTTTCTTAGTTACTTTCTTCCTTCTTACATTTTTTTTTTACAGTGTCATTTAACAATTTTTTAACAGCTCGCTTCGACATGGAAAATACAATTATCTAGAAATAGAAAAAACACTGTTGCCACTGTGTCTGAACTCGGAGGTCAAATAAGAAATTTAGATGCGTGACAGGCTACTGGTTTATTTATCCCTCAGTGAAGGAACAAGCGGAAGCTAAGCGTGTTTTCACTTTTGGTCTTTTGGAGTCTGTATGAACTGAAGAGGATTATGCTGCCTGTGCATCTCTTCTTATCCTCTTGGGCACACTGTGAAGGTAAAGCAGATGGAATGAAAGATGAGCGTGTGTAGGTGTGTGAATTTTCTTGTCTTATGAGCTAATTAAAAGTCCATACTGTAGTCTGGCGGCATTGACAATGCATCATAGTATACTCTACATAGGACTGGGCCATTAGCAAAAAAATTATAGAAGCAATAACTCTCATATAACGAATAATTGAGAAGGAAGGTTTATTCTTAAATATATTTTCTTCTATTACCGGTATATCAATAAAAACAAAAATACTAATCCTTTTTTTAAATATATAAAACATGTAAATGGTTTAGTCTGATTAACATTACACATTCCACGCGTTATAGTATAATTGACAAGATACCGGGATTGAAACGAATACATTGAAAGTCACATTTTAAAGTTGCAACTTTATTGAATCATTACCGGGTAACAATTCAATAAAGTTTGGCAAAGGGAGCCACTTGTATTCTTTGATCTTAATTCACCTCGGGCCAGCACCTACCATCAAGAGGTTGGATGTGCGCACTACTACTCTTTTGATTCTAGAGCTAAAAAGGAAGCCATTGATGGGAAATGGTCTTTGTTTATGTATACGATACATGTCCGAAGCTGTGAATAGAGACAGCACTGACTGATGGCGGTATGGTCTTTCAATTTATTACGGGGTGATTGTTTGCGGTGACCTTTGACTTGCAGGGTTAGACCACGTTCCTCTTCCTCTGCCTCATTTACAAGTACATTGTCTTTCCACTCACTTGTCAGAGGCAATAACTGCACACTTATTGGCTGCCTTTTTCCGGAACGTAATCTCACTAAGGTTGAGCAATGTTTAATTGCTATGCCAATGCTTCCGTTATCTACCATAGGAAGAAAGAATTTAAATTTACGCCAGACAGAATTAGGGCTCTGTTATGTGGGAATTCATCCTCCAGCATGGCTGCGGCACCATTAATTAGACCTGACAATGACAACCCGAGGCTTCCTGCAAAACAAACCCATAGCTGGATGTTTAATCTGCGATGTGGACATACGGGTTTGATTAGCTCATTTTGCCCGGCGCTTAACCTAGTGCAGTCTTTGAAACCTGGCTTCTTTCAATGCTGACCTTGTCCATTGGCGCAATCATGGATAGAAGTGGCTCATTGAAATGAAAGTCAATGGGTTTTGTATGCCTGGCCTCTATGTGATTAACAGAGCCAATTAAGTTGGCAGTTCTCCCTGGAGTTGTGATGTGGGGATAAAGAATGGAGACTGAATGAGGGAACACTCCATTTTTTCGCGATTTTCTTTTTTAGGCGAGTCACA
This sequence comes from Protomyctophum bolini, assembly GCF_963924005.1. Lineage (NCBI taxonomy): Eukaryota > Metazoa > Chordata > Actinopteri > Myctophiformes > Myctophidae > Protomyctophum > Protomyctophum bolini. Next base: position 22,737,171 of record NC_137874.1, on the reverse strand, counting down.
GGTTTGAGTTGAGTCAAGGGTCTGGCTTTTGCGTGACTTTCTCAATTAATGAGGCAAATCAGGTTTCTGGGCTTTGATAGGTCCCTTTGTTATCCACTGGCTTTGTCAAACTAGTCCATTCAAGCCTATTGATTGGGACGGCATTGTCTTCTCGCTCTGCCCATGCATTTCATTTGCTAGCCCTTTGTTTTGACCTGGAGGGTGGCGATGAACCAGAGCCGCTGAGTCGAATCTAAGACGGGGATTAGACCGTTGCTTTTCTTCGTTTGGGAGCTCGGTGGTCAAAAGCTGAAGGAGGTTAGGTGAAACAGCTCTATTGGAATCTACAGTTAATAATCATAGTTGTAGCGTGTCTGAGCTATACATTGTCTCTTCCACAGGCAATGTTTTTGAGGGGCGCTACATGTCTAGCCCCTCCTATGTCCAGCTTTGAGGGTTTGTCCTAACACAAACATTGAATGCCATTGACGACGAATTGCATCAAACTCCCCATCAAAATAGAAGCTGTGAAAACACTCATTTACAAAAGACAATTCCTTATTTGACATCTGTGTATTCATTTGTAGAATAAAAGGTACCATAATTATAACTTCTGGCACAATGACCCCCCCCCCCCACACCACCCCCTGCACAAAAAATAAAAAAAGAGGAAAAAAATGTAATTACAGATTTAGTCTGCATTACAGCAACAAAGCCTGTTTTTGGGATGGGGTTCAGAGGGAAGGCTGAGCATCCGCAGCTCTGGGTTGGAATCGCTGGCAGAGTTGCATGTGAATTAAAGGGTTCCTTCCACACAGCTCCTGGTGGGAGAACTGATCTCCTAATCTTTAAAGTACCAAACCATCAGCTTTCAGAGGCACAGCAACTCACAACCCGACCTGCAGAATTCAATTTCTCCCACACACTGCTATTTTTTACATTTACATTTGAAAAAAGAAAAAGGAAGAAAAAAAAAGATCCACAATTGTATGCCCCGTATTGCTGACACCTATAAAAACAAATAAATGAAGCAAACAAAAAGCGGGGCTGTGTTTGGAAGATGATGGTTCACGTTTGTGTGGTCGCATTAGCCCATTTTGCTGCATGCTCACTCAGCTGTGAGGCCTCGCCTGACAGGAAGAAAACAAACAAACAAACAAACAGGCAATGGAAAGAATGAAATGAAAATAAGGGATGAAATGTCAGCGGGCACGGCGGGAGGACTCGGATCGATGCCAGCTAATTATCCACTTTATTTCTGGTCTGTAGGGTCAATTAAATGACTCCGCTCATTTGGAGGTTGCTCAATGCCGATTGAGCAAAGGGGGATGGAGGGGGTACTCTTACCTTTGTTTACCTATGTTTTGACATGAGACTAGTATGCAGGAGTTTGGCTTTGTGAACTTTTTAATGACCAGATGCGATTTTAACTATCTCTACCGCTAGCTGTTAGCATAAACCCCAGTTCCCAGTGCCAGCATACGCATTCACTTTAAAAGCCGGTATTTGCCCCCCCCCCCCCCCCCCCACACACACACACACACACACACACATTCGCCTCACACACTCTAGTATCATTTGAACACGCACACACTCTTTACCTTTTGTCAGAAGCTTTTACATGGCCGCAGCGCCGTGGTACAAAGGCACAGATTAAATCCGAAATGTGGATGGCTGAAAATCCACCAAGGACAGCGATTCTAGAGTCGGACTTTTGAAAATCCTCCCTTCCACTGGTTTGCACTGTGAATATATTTGTAATCCTATAGTTGGAGCGGTGGGGCGTTGCTATAGGAACTGGTCCAATGTTCAAATTATATAGACGGAGTATACGTTGGGGTACGTGTATATATATATGGACCTGGGATATGACGCCACCTAGCGTCGACGTACAGCTGGACTGTAGAACACGCTGCCGGTTGGCACCATCCATGCCTCTGTTCAAGTCACGTTTGAAAACGTACCTCTAGTCTACACCAAATGTGTTTGAGGTGCGCTAGCCCCTCCTATATTCAGCTATTAGTGTAGATTTTCATCTTACACAAACATTAAATTCCCATTGACAATGAATGGATAATTTTACCTCATAGTGTGAGTGGGTACAGGCTTTAGTTTAGACACTTTTGTTTTTGATGAATTGAACAAGCGTGAGACCGACGCAGGACGCCTCTCTCTCTCTCTCTCTCTCTCTCTCTCTCTCTCTCTCTCTCTCCGTGCATGCCACGCACACAGGAATAGCCAGGTTACACGAAATGTTTGACAGCGTGTAGCCTACATGGGCTGCAGCGAGACAGGACGTTAAATCTTGATTTTCATGAAATAAATCTCCGTCTCTCTCCACACACACACACACACACACACACAGAGCGCACAAGGTCCAAAAGTTTGCTCCGATGCGGTTTTATCAACATTATTCAAGTGAAAAAAATGTGTTGACTATTTAACAGCAACATTGGGCTAATATAGCTACCATGTACGACACAGGACAGGGATTTACCCAAGGAATAGGTTATATATATTATCATCTGATCATCTATCGATACAGTCGACACGACAGACAGTGTCGGTGAGCACAGCTTCCTGTGCTCTCATTGGTTGTAATACAGGACTTCTCGGGATGCGGTCGCAACTCATTTCATACTGTACGATGTCCAGTCAGCGATAGAGCCAAAAATCAAACCTGCTTGATATTCAGAAACGGCCGGGAAGGTGTCGGCGAGCACTTTCATCGGCGCAAAACAGAAAAACCTCAGTGATCAAAGCCAGATCTTGCGTCAGATCGGGAGATTTGTCGGCGAGTGCCGAAAATGGTCCCCAACAGCATAATCGGAGCAAATATCGTGCAGTGTGTACGAGCCATAACACTAGACTATGCATGTTAGTAGTAGCTGTTTGTGTCTCTGTTCTACAGTGCAGTGACAGCAGCAGGCCCTTCCCCAGGGACTGTGTCATCCCACCGGGGTAAACAACCTTCAACTCAGCATGGTGCAGAGTCCTTGTTCTGATATTTACTGAACGGGGAGGGTTCATACCCAGGTTTTATTACGGCGTGTCTGTCTGTATATTCAGTCTGCAAAAATGAAACTGTTTATTGTGAATTGGAATAGAGAGGTGTGTGTGTGTGTGTGTGTGTGTGTGTGTGTGTGTGTGTGTGTGTGTGTGTGTGTGTGTGTGTGTGTGTGTGTGTGTGTGTGTGATGGACGTGAATCCTTGCATGTATGTGCCCCTGTAAGATGCCGCACGGATGTTTGTGTATGGGGTCCAGAAGACGCAGTGTTTCTGTGCATGTGTAATTAAAAGGCTGGTTTGAAGTAGTTTTGTGTGTTCTTGGCCACTCTGCAGAGACAAATGAGGGATCTCGGCCAGGCCTAATTGAAGTTTAAGCCCTGTTTAAAAAATCCCACTCCTTTTAACGTTCAGGTTTCATGCTGTTCCTTCACAGCAGCTGACTGCCAGCAGTGAGGCAGGCCGGTCAGCAGAACAACAAACCTGGTATGAGGTGTCAGCAGGTACAGGGGTTAGGCATATCTGGGCTGTCTCTGAATGACCTCCCCTGCACGCGCCCGCTTTCTTACAATTCCGTTTTGAAGGTCGAAGTCTCTAGCAGCAGATGTCACAGGTAACCATGGGACCACGGCGACTCTGCAAAGCTAATTAGCGACATTGGCAACAACAAAGTAGACGCTGGCATCATTCTGTCATACATGAGGTGGCTTCAGAGACGGGGAAATATTGTCTCAGCTTGTTCCATTTGTGCTGGCCGGCTCTTAGGGTAATAAAAGCATCCCGCATGGATTAATGACCGGCTGCCGCATCACCGCTTGCATTTGGATTACATTTGGGTGGGATCTAAAATGGTTAGTGCTAGACCTATCCCAAAGCCTTACCCTCACCATAACGATATAAAACCCCATGCCTAAACTTAACCATACCAACTAAAATTAATTTGTCATTTAAGTCGTCTTTGGCGGAGTTAATCAAACCCTGAATGCCTAAACTTAACTCAATTTGTTAACTAAATCAATTAATCGATCCACACCAAACTCGTACCTATAAGCTCATCTCAAATTAATGTCTTAGTTCGAGTACGCCGGATTGGTCAGTGGGCGCTGTCTCCGGTTTGTCTGTATGAAAACGGCAGCACCGCTGGTTGTGACGGACGGTGTGTGTGGGCGTTCGGTGTCCTTGCCGACTGACTTCGTGTTGGGACCTATAAAATAGGGAATCAGACACCTCTGTCCCCCTGCTTTGTTCCCTGAGATGAATGGACATCCGCAGCCCTCGCTCTGACAATGACGAAATGAAAAGCAGCGGTGTACAAAGGGTCAGAGGGCTGAACAGGAAGGTGTCTAACCACAGCCCATGGCCTTGGATGACAAAGACCGTACAGATACTGTCACTGTCGTGTTCGATCCACACCCCTCGGCAGTGGTGGAGTACATTTACTTTAGTACTGTACGAACAATTTTGAGGTATTTTGTACTTTGCTTGATTATTTCTAATACTTTTACATCTACTGCATCTTGGAGGCAAATATTGTACGTTTACTACAGTACAATAATTTGACAGCTTTAGCTGCAGTATTAGTTTCTTTGTAGATTTGGATTATTATTACAAAACATTCATTAACCACTTCAGCCATATATACATTAGGGACTTTAAGCAACGACGGTTTTCAGGACGGCTCCGCTACGCGGAAGTACGCGGCTATGACGCAATCGCTGTAGCTGTCAGAATCGTTAAGCATGGAATAACGTGTTCCTTCCACGCGCCACGTCCAACCAGGGAAACTCCCCCCTGTCAGGTGTAAAGGAGCAACTTGGACACTCAGGCATGAAGGAAGCATGAGTTCAAGTCCGTTGCTCTCCCCTTGTCCCCCATATCTGGGGACCAGGTTGGTGGAGGGTGTGTAGAGCCCAGGATAACATTTGATGATTGACACACGGGTGAAAAATGGGTTACAAAATCGTGGGATAAAAAATATATAAAAAAAAATAAGAATCGTTAAGCAAGCAGCCTTCGGCGACGGGTTCCCATCCATTTTTGGTTCCCATGGTGACGCGTCTAATGTCTATGCAGCATGTGTCAAACATACATTTTTTTTTTAAACACCCCGTTGCGTGTCAGCTAACTTGTTGATATTTCATCATTCTTACATATACGCTGGACATGATCAGCAGTGGATCATCATCATAATTTTTCGACCACAGTCGAGATCGTTTTGAGGCAGGACTCCAGAGAAGAAGGGAAGATATAACCTCATTGCCAGCTCTGTAGCAGTGGCCGGCAAACTGTGTTCTTCTGGATCGGACTAGTGAATAAACACGGGGAAGTTTGCAGTGTATTAGATTAGTCGATGGGTGGCTCTTCCAAGACAGATTTTGCGCTCTCATTAGAAGGCGGGTGTAAGTGCCATCCAACCGTTTCTCTAGTTTCTTTGAAAGTGTCCATGTCTCGGAGCCATAGAGTAGAATCGGCTCAACGGTCGTCCTAAATATTTACTTACTAAGCTGGGATGACTAGATCTTATGCATGTCATTGCAGGCTGACCAGGCCATACCCTTCCTAGTTTGAAAGTCCTTTTAGGAAGAAGATATATATGAACCCAAATACTTGTAGTCATCAACCTGTTTCAGAGGAGTGTTGTTTTTATAATGTGGTTATTGTTGGATTTGCATATATTTACGTATTCAGTTTTCGTCTCGTTGAGATAAAGACCAACACAGTTGGAGGCCTGCCCAAGTGACTGAAGGAGAGCCTGAGCGTATTCCAATGATTGACTGATAAGCGCGATGTCATCAGCGAAGTCAGTGTCTGTTAGGTATTTAGCAGGATGACGACGGCAAGCAGGTTTATGTATCGAGCACTGATCCATTTCCGGTTGCCGGAGTGGACTACCATAGCCGGAGTTGCTTAAAGTCCCTATTTTGGCCATTTGAAAATAGCCCATCTAATTTTCCAAAGATTTAAAAACTTTAAATGAGTCCTTCTCTCTCTCGGTACTTTAAGCACATTTTGATAACAATATTTTGTACTTTTTACTCAAGTAAAAAAGAGTTCCAGACTTTTACTTGTAACAGTATTTCTATATTGCAGTATTGATACTTTTAGTACAAAATGTGAGTACTTTTCCCACCACACCCCCTCGGTAGCCCTGCTGACAAGGACCTTGGCTGCATTTATTGGAACACCCACGACTTCATCATTCAACTCTTTTCTTCCTGGAGAAGAACATCTTCACTGGCACGTGTCATCTGAGAAAACCATTCACTAGTACAGAATAATGACAACCAAGGGGTCAAGGAATAATGACCAAGCTGCCGTCGACTGCCTTGTGTTGCCTCTAGCAACAGGGTGTTGGTGCACGTTTTATTTTTTATTTATTTTTACACATTCATTTCAGCAGGGAAGAAAAGGTGATCACTGGGCAGTCATGTCTTTTTAATTCTGTTATTTAAACCCACACATGATTGTAAATTCTGATTTGTAATTGTCAGGGACTAGCAAAAGGTAAATGGAAAAATAACAAAAACAAATGCTCAAGAAATTAAAATAATAAGATTAACAGGCAGGCTAGTCGGGAACAGCAGGCTATAAGTGTGAGCAAAGTCAAGTGGAACTAATGAAAAAGTGCATAAAAAGAGCCGCATTAAGCATGTCACATCTTTGAAAGCAGAAAGAGGGATTGTATGTCAGCAGTCTATCTATTTCAAACTTTAAAACTCTGCAAAGCTTTTCAAGATTACCGGTTTAAAAACCAAGGAAGTTCCAATTTCCCCGTCTGCTTTGAATTTTTCAAAATCTCTCAATGTCACCACACTTTGTAGGAAAGCACCACATGCAGTTTGATATGTAAATGCGGTATTAGGCTAGATTATATAGTTACATCGCACCTGTACGTAAGACAACCTCAGATAACATAGCCACTGGCTATTTTACTGTGCTGTAATTCTGAATTACCATGAAAGTCTAAACACTTGCCTATTGCTCTGGTGAGGCAGTGAGCTGTTATGTGGGGGACCTAACATAACATAACATATCATATCAAACATGCAGTTTGATATGTAAATGCGGTATTAGGCTAGGCTATATAGTTACATCGCACCTGTACGTAAGACAACCTCAGATAACATAGCCACTGGCTATTTTACTGTGCTGTAATTCTGAATGACCATGAAAGTCTAAACGCTTGCCTATTGCTCTGGTGAGGCAGTGAGCTGTTATGTGGGGGACCTAATCCTAGGCTGAAGTAAGAATGACCATGTGGTAGCTTCCATGCTAGACTCTAAGCCTGGGGGGCCCTATTGGCTCACTGTATATATTTACTGGATAAATTGGCTATGGTTCTTCCCACAGCTGAAACACTGCAACACAAAATGTTGCTTCACGGTGAGAGAGAGAGAGAGCACCTGTTTTAATGGATTGCTAGTACCCCTCTTACTTGCTCTGAGTATTTTAATCTGTGTTTTGGAAACTATATAATTGGCATTCCATTCAAACACGCCAATGAAAACGGTGTGTTGATTTGGGAAGTTGGCAGAGGATTGTGAACTTCAAGTGAACTTCACTTTATTTTTCATATCACTAGTTTACAGGTTTAAAAGAGTGGGTGGAATTATTTTGCACAAGCTACCCACAAATTACAGTTAAATAAATAATAGAAGAACAAACATCAAAACAATGTTATCAAATATAAACATAAGGTGTGTACTAAAAAAAATAAAGTACCTCAGGCTTGTGCAAATGAAAGATGTCTCGTTGCAGCAGATGTCAAATAATGTATAAAATTTGTGGGAATGGAGTGTATTCATTGTCATTTGTTGGGCAGAAAGATCTTATCTCCATATTTCAACTTTTTTGTAAAGAATTAATGCCTTACTTTGTCATACTACACAACTACAGTGTCACACAAAAGCAGTAGAAAACGTGTCGTTAGCTTGTTGATTGGCTATTCTCTCTATTTATGATAGAGAGAATGGGTAATACTTTTGTAATGTAAAGTGAAAATGGTTATAGTCTGTGCGTTTTTATAAATATTTAACCAATTAAAAGTATTAAGTGCTTGTGAGTTGTGACTAAATAATAACTGCATTGGATCCATTGGAACACAGGTTGTTATTTTCCAGTTTCTGAAAAAGTAAATGTTAATGGACATACATGGTTTCCACCCGACAGCAACGATGTACATAAAGTGATGGTACTGTACCAATGTAATGGGTGCATGTAAGTTTGACATGGTGACAGCTAGCTCTGCGCCTGTTCAGCAGCCTGATGTCCTGGCCCGTGGAAATGGTCCCTTATGTCTGTTGGTAGTACGACATTTAATGCTGCGGTATCGTCTGCCTGACGGCAATAGCTACGTGAATAGATCGTTGCGGGGGTGGAATGTGTCTTTGATGATCTGCTGTCCTTGGCTAGGCACCGCTTGGCATATAGGCCTACTACGTTACTTGCACTAGTAGTGACTCCTACTTGGGGCATCTATTCTACTCATCATCACGCAAGGGGTGGGTGTGTGGGTTGGTGAGTCACACTCTCCCGGTAGAACTCCTCGACATCGGCTGGGATGATACAGTGGGTCTCTCGGCAGAGGCTTGTAGATGTCTACACTCTGTACAGGAAAACAGTGGTTGGCAGTGACAGGTACTGCAGAACACATGGGTAGGAATTGGTAACGGCAAAATTCTGAAGAACATGCTGGGGGGACAAGCAAGCTTCAGTGTTACCATGTTATACTTGTGTGTGTGTGTGTGTGTGTGTGTGTGTGTGTGTGTGTGTGTGTGTGTGCCCAATGTAATGCATGAAAGGACAGTGGAGCACATGCTTCTTGATCCCCATCACTAAACTAATAAGGCTGGTTGTAATTAAGGCTAACAAGTGATTAACTGTATGCCTATACTGTTATACCAAAAATTAAATAATGACAAACTATGCAGAAGACTAAGCAGTATTTGTAGTACTGGTGCCACCTACCTTTTTGAGCGATGAAAATAAACAAATTAGTACTACAACCCAACGCTCCATTGATGGCTTATGGTAGGGGAAATATAGCCAATGAGTTTTTGCACAAAATAACATCTGGACCTCTTTGGTGGGGACGTAACAACTACAAATAAAGCTAAAAAAGCCTTCTAGTCTGAAATTCTCCTTTAAGTATGCTATGCGACCTATTCAGTTGCACGCTGGAGCCCTGCAGCTATCATCATAAAGATATCATCTGTCATAACAATGTTGGTGTCATACAGTACATCCTCTTACATAATGGCATTAAAAACATCACTGCCAAAGATCGTCTTAGATTTGTTTTCACAGTGAGCCCAATGTTTTATGGGCACCATCACGTGGCTACAGTATTCCTCCAGTCGGTCTGCTTTGACCGCAGAGACACCCTTACTGCAGTTAATTAGTTATCGGAGTGACAAGCAGTCGCTTGAGAGCCAGGCGCTCTTCTGCTAGGCATGTTTTTGTAGTAAAGCAGCTCAGCCAAATTACAGTCAAAACGTCTTTATGGCCATGATTTAGACAGTGGGAATAGAGAAAAAACACCACACGTAGAACAGCCTGCATCAACAAGTCTTGTTCTACGGCAAATTTTTCAGATTATGTAGTTTTTCCTTGATTACCTTGAATGTTCCCTGTTCATGTTTGAGAATGACGGAGGCCTTAATACATGCAAAGCCAGATGTGTTTTTTCCAGTAATTCACGTAACTGATTGGATTCTCCTCAAATGTCTTTGTAGCCCCCACAGGACATATACTTTATGACTAACCATGCCAATTAGGCTAGAGTGTGGAAATCCAGTTATCAAATATCAATGTAAAGTAATGTTGATTGCCGATCTTGCATTAATACCATCGTTTGGACATATGGACATATTTCTGATGTTGAAGTTTGTATAATGGCAAGAAGAATGATGCCTACCTCAGAATGTATAGTTTGCTTTGGCAATAAAAAGCAATTTTTATTATTAGGCTATTAGTAATTTTTATGATCCTATTATATATTAAGGAAACCTCTATCCACATGTTTCTCCTCAGTAGGTTGAGCAATTGATCTCAACTTGCACACAGGCATTGACCAGGAGACAGAGGAAGCCTGCTTTTCACTTGCCGAAAATGTAATCTGTTTATTAGCGTTTCTTGTGTAAACACCGGAGATTCAGAGTTTGGGATACGGGATCTGTCGTCCTGGTTACAGCTCTGCAGGCTATGGGATCTCTAGCCATTGGCTTAGGCTTCTCATGCACGCGCACCCACCATTCAGCTATGGGGTGGCATAGCTGAATGGTGTGTAAGCCTGCCTGGGAAACCGCAGTCCCCAGTGGTCCCAGGTATGATTCCAGGCCTGGTAAATTTGACTGGTCAAAGTGTCCTTGAGCAAGACACCTAGCTAACCCATAATTGCTCTGCACACCTTGTGGACAGCGATGAGCTGGGCTCAGCTGAAACCGAATTTCCCCCGCAAGAAGGTCATCAGTATTACAACGGCAGAATGCACAGACACTGCCAACGTATAAAGGACATTCATTTAGGGCCCGTGTCCACAGACTCCACACAATACACAGCATGTTATGAGCGGTTGGATGCTTTGGATATAAACTACGTAGCACACAGTTAGTTAGTTACTTTATTGACACAAATGTATAAAACATTGGGTCCAAACAATAATCGAAAACCCATGAATGAAAACATTAAAAAGGTACAATACATTAAAATATACAATATACAACACAAAATCCCTTTACAACAGGAGCTTTCCATTGCTCCAAAAGTGACAGGCAGGCATGTAGTATACGCAAATATCTCTGTTAGTGCACACAAAGAGTGAGCTCAAATCAGTACACTCATGTCCATATTTCACTCTGTCTTGTGTGAGGGGACACACCAGTAAGTGCTGTTCGTTTTGTATACCAGTTTTACATTGACAAATGCGCTGCTCAGTTGGTATGCGACTACATCTTCCCATTTCCACACGCAGTCTATGAGCGGACAACCGAAACTGTGTAAAGGTTATCCTCAAATAGTCCTCAATGTAAGGTGTGCTACTGGTGCTGGTATAGAGTGGGTGAACAGCTAGATCTCCACACAGTGGTGTTTTTGGCAGAATTTTTTGATTTTAGTATTAGTCATAGTCTCTTCAATAGTTATCATTTAGTTTTTGTCACATTTCGACGAACATTTTTTATTTTTTTGTCTTGGTATTAGTCAACGAAATCAACACTGCTCCCAAGTCACACCACCGCACGCCAACAGGATTAAATATCTGTCCAAAACGTAAACTCTGCATGTAGTTTGGCTGTGCACATTGCCGGGTATTGTTTTTGTATTTCCTTTTTGCAGTTCTGTGCTGTCGTTTTCCAGGCTCATGGGAAACGGTCATGAACTGAAGCTCACAGTCATTCATCAAAGGACCTCTGACCTCCCAATGAATGAATTGTATGATCTGCTCTATCCATTCCTGATGTCAAAAAGCAACGTCAAAAGATTTTCGTAGCCTTGTTAACCACTCCCCCTTGAAATCACATGTTCATTTGTGTGGAGTCTGGACCCTGCTAATGCATCAGTGTAACAAATAATCACACCCGTGTAAAGTGAGGGGTGCTCTTGTTGCCGAATTGCTCAGACACATATTGATGTAAATTCTCCATTCATTGTCAATGGCATTTAATGTTTGTTAGGACATAATGGCCAATTTGCTTGTCCACGTATGACGTAAATTCTCCTTTCATTATCAATGGCATTCAATGTTTGTGTTGCCACAAAAAGCCGATTTGTTCAGACACATATGACGCAAATGTGACACGTGTTGGGACAAAAAGCTGTATGGAGGGGCTGGCGCCCCTAAAAAGTGACGTCGTATAACAAAAAAGTGACGTCATATCCAGTCTCAAACCTCACTGAGATTAGAAGACAGGCAGCATCCGCAAGAGAACTGATTGACGAGGAACTTATTTTATTTTAATAAGAAGAGGGACTTTTATGGCTTGACCGCGTCTTATCGCTGCTTACAGCTATACTCATCATCATCCTCTGTTTAGGCATAGGTACCGTTTAGCACCGGTACTGGATGAAAACCCAATAAAACTATACCCAACCTTAAATGTGACCTCCTGCTCAGTGGGATGCAGAATGCAGTTCCACTGCAGCCGTGGCACCACAGCACTGAAGAATGTTCCTACAGTCTGTACCAGCATGATCTAACTTGACGAGCTATTTCTTATGCAAGACCCATGAACATGCCTGGCCTAGACCTGTCAATCAACAGTCTGACCTCATATTATTTTGGTTGTCTTTGGCATGAATGTTGCTATTAACTCGGTATATAAGGGAGGATTCATCCCGAAGAGGTCAGGATGATGTGTGCCGGCAGATAACTCTCTTGCAGTTATGAAACCCGGGCAGCGAGGCTTTTGTTGGCCTCGCCTCGTGTTGCAGAACAATCGAGTTAGACGGCAAACAAAATTAGGATGAGGATGCCACATGCCAAGCGTCGTGCCATGGCCCTAAGCTGTCATTACCTGCACAACCAACATGGGGCAATGGGGCATAGACCGTGTCTATCCTGAGGATGTCTCTAGCATGCATAAAGTGAATAGGAGATCGAGTGGCAAAGTGAGTGACAAACTCAATTTAATGTCGTTTAAAGTCATTTCATGCGATCAAATAGGACTTTTCTGTTTGGATGTATGTGGTGTCAAGGCCAGAAAGTAGTTTTTTGCCACTCAGGCGTTCCAGCATAACTTCTGGGTATGATGATTATGTCACACGCATAACCTCTATACTTCCTCACTAATGTTCATGATAAAAACAATGTCCTACTCAGTCTGTGCCCACGGGAGGGCTGTGGGCAGTCTACCGGCAGTGACATCCAAGCTAATCCAAGCTAATAGAAACGGCATGCTTTCTATTCCTGAAAAATTGCAATACGATAATGGAAGCCATCATTCTCACGATAATATATATATATATACACACTATATATAATATATATATTCCTGAAAAATTGCAATATCGTTCTCACGATAATATATATATATATATATATATAATCTTGTTTAAAATAAATCTGCCTAATGATGACACTGGAAGACGGGTCACAGAGCGACGTGTGTGAGCTTGTAGATCGGCTATTTTCGCTATTGTGTTAAATAATCAAATCATTCGTTAATCGTAATCGAAACAAAACTTTGAAATGGCCTTGACTCGTGATATCGCCCGGCCCTACTACTTCAGTGGATTTGCAAGAAATACAAATGCAATAAGAGCAAGGAAGCAAGATGGCACAGGATGTTGTGGTTAAGTGGATAATTAATAAGGTTGGGGACCAGGTAATGTGCCTTACAACAGAAATAATGCACACCATTCCCGCCGCAAAGTGGTAAGGGGAAAAGGAAGATGACAGGAGCAGTAAGGGAAAAGAGCGAGAACATTCTCGGGTCTGGGGGTGGCTACTGTTTCATTGTTTTCCCACTGTGCCCCAGTTCCACCCGTCGTCCCAGTTCTTTGTCTCAAGCTTGAGAAGCCTGGGTAACGCTGACGTGTGGCTCCCAGGCGCAGCAGCAGCCAGAGGCTGGGAACTCAGAGAGGGCTATTCCATTTACCGAGCTGATAATGTGTGTATCCCATCTCACGTCCACACAAATGATTTCTACCACCATTTTGCGACTAGGAATACATTAATAAATGGACAAAACGTGTGTTTGAAAAAATATTTACATGTTAAAAATAAAATAAACATCATATTGTTGCTGTCTGGCAGAATCCTTGTATCTCCAAAACAGCTACTTGTCACCCAGGATTCAAATATAAAACAAAATGTTCTCATCTCAAACATCAAATCACAAGCTCACAGTCACAACGCATCGCATCGTGATTCGTGACTGGTGAAAATGGAGCATTCATTTACGTAAAACGTAAAAAGTTGAAAACATGGAGATATGAGGTTGCTGCCCCGACAGTGACAATAATAAACTGTATACTTTATGCATGTACTGTATATTCTGCGGTTCCTTTGAATCACTCTTTAGAGAGAACAATTTGATTTATGAACACTGTCAAAAGGGAATTTAGGTCAACTTTGGCGTTAGACAGGAGCTCAGGTCAGGATGTGCAGGGGTTGTAGCCGAGGTCTCCAAAGCCCAGCGGAAAGGTAAAGGTCATGTTTTACCTGCCCTGAGGTCATGTTTGTTTGCCTGAAAAATCGTTTTTTTTGCTGCAAAACATCGTGTGTGTGTATGGACACGCAAGGGCAGGTGTGCAGATTATGCATACATTTTTTGTGAGTGCGCTTGTGTACACTAGTGCAGTTAGTTATTTCCAATATTTTTTCAACAGATTATTTCATAATACAGATGAAATGCAAACGATTATGCAAAAGTAATTGTGATCATACAGCAGTTGCAGTTGAAGTAGGAAAATCCTTTATTTCATGATTCAAAATCACACCCGTGTGAAGTGAGTGGTGCAACTCCGTGTCGGGGTCCCCGGGGGGGTGGGGGGGAGAGTTCCAGACCCACAGGAACGACCTCAGGGTGCCGGCCCGATTTGAGCGAGCTGCCCCAAAACGGTTGAGAAATTACAGAGTTTCCGTGTGGGGGTCTCTCTACTGTACCCTCTCTACTGTACTGTACTGTACTGTCACTGTACTTTACTGTCACACTCAAAATCACCATATATATATTTAATATGTGAGTGTTTGTGTGTGTGTTAGGTTGCGCACAGGTGGTGAAAAACAACCATGCTGTTTTCGTGCTCAGACGCACCCACCCACCCACACACATAGCTCTGTAAGGGTTAAAAAACGACCAACGAGTTTCGGCCAGCATGGGCCTTCATCAGGGTCAACTGAAGCTTTGCCGTTGCTTGGTGTCCCATTGGCCAGAGGAGCCAAACGGGCTAGGCTGTCAGTATGACTACGGTAGAAAGGTTAGAAGGCTAGAAAGGTTGTCTAGTTTTCATGAGCTTTCATTAGTCAGGTGGTTTCACCTGACAAAAAAAAATCTTATCAATGGAGGTCTGTGGTCTATGGAGCCCCTGAATGGCCATGCATTCAAAATATATTTTATCTATCCAGGTTGAAAACAAACCGCGTTCAGTTTGGGCCTCCGAAAAGCTTCCGGTCGGCAGCCACTCATTCACTGTGAACGTACGGTTGTGATTTTGTAGGAATATAGTTCAGTTCTTTAAACAACACACTTTCATTTGATTATGTGATGGCGTAGTTTTTCATAGTTTGTATTATTTGTGTTGCGATATTGACATGATGACATGAGGTAGAAATGTCTTAAATCTCCTCTTAAAAACGGGAGTTCTTCATGGATTTCTACAGTTGTTATAAGCGACTTGGGTCTTGTTTTTCATTAAAGTTGCTTGAAAATATTGGTAGTTATAGTTGCAGGTTGTTTCTAAAGTGTAGTTGCTTATTTAGGCTTGTTCTCTAATGTTGTTTAAACCTGTGATTCTGCCAAGGACCCCCATGTATCTGTGCACACGGACCCCCATCTGAAAAATGTTTTGTGCCATGTTTTAATTTATTTGTATAAAACAAACTATTTTGGAAAATATCCGTTCTTCAAGTTCACAACGACGCATTATGAGCTTGTAGATCTGCTATTCTCAAGTAGATGCCGTTGTATAGTCTTAGAGTATAAATATATAAGTGATAGTGATTTGTGGAGTGGCTTCTTTTCATAGACCTGGTTGCTTATTTCTCTCACACAATCTGGCAACACCGTTTGTTACCGTTTGTATAACAGCTGGAGAGACGCTTCACAGAGGAAAAAGTCTGTCAGCCCAGCTTATTCCTTTACATATATTTGTGATCATATTTAACTGTATTGTATTTTCGCTGTGAGGTTCTATAAATGTATTTAATAGCTTTATTTGGACTTAATCTTCCATAATTAATTTGTTATTGATGATATAGCCTAAACCTACAACTCCTCCCTAATGACCCAGGAATGTGAGACAGATTGGTTGTATGACTAGCCCATGCTCTATAATATAGAGCATGGGCTAATAAAATAAAATAAAATAAAGATCTATCTATATAGAGTCTATATAGATAGATCTTTATTTGTCATTGCAACGTGTACAACGAAATTAAAAGTGCCAACCAATCAGTGCATCATATCACAAAACAACATACAAGCTAAAACAGAACACACATGACTTCTTGTTATTGCACAACCTCTGCAGCACTAATGCACAAACATGTAATTTTAGCTGTTATCGCACAACAAACCCTTATTGCACTTAAAGGTCCGCTGACATGCCCCGAAATTAATATGGGTGGTACAGCACATCACGTGGTCTGACTGAAAACAGTTTGAAACAGTTTGAAACGGGGCTACGGCGCTAGCAACAAGTGGCTATAGGTCAGGCTAGCGTTTTTGACGGTACATTTAGCGTCATATTGGCTATAAATGTAATTGAAAAAAATTATTTTTTCGCCAGAAATGCTTAGTTTGAATGCAATTGAGGTTGGCGTGGGGTTTTTTAGGGGAACTGCAGCACAAGCGCAAATTTTGGACTGGAGTCCCATGTTCCCCCGGTCGCCAACACCCCTGTCTGCCCGCTCTGAGACCTCTCAGCCCCGCAGCGCGACAGTCGCGACTACGGACGGTCTGCTGTTGTCTGGCCGCTGTGAGAGCAGCGCGACTACTGTTCTTTTCCCCTCTCAGCCGCAGGCTGACATGTACACCCTCGCTCTCACTCTGTAATACCGTAGTTAGTTACCACAACATTGTTCAAGTGAACTATAGTGTGTTTATGTTTGTATTCATTGTAATAATAAATATCGCTATGCCGAGGCATAGTCTTGCGGACGAGATCATGAGCCTCTACGGGGGACTGGGCATGTGTGTACACACACAGCATAGCAACTTATGCTACTATTTTGGTGTCACATTTAGCTTGAATACTGGGTGAAAGTCTCATTCAAAAAATTAATTTTTCGCAACATTGTTCAGGTGAACTGTGTGTTTATGCTTGTTCATTGTAATAATCAATATCGCTATGATTATTTTATTTATCGCCGCGTCGCTCCGCATGACAACATACAGTCTAGCCCGTCTCAGATGCAGGCTGCACACACACGGACGGACGGACGTATAGTCTCTGGTCAGGTCCCCGCATTGAACTGGGCATGTGTGTACGCACACACACACACACACACACACGCAATGGCACGGAATCTGCCTCGGGCGTCTGTAGCTCTCTTCCCCGCTGTCATGCACTATAGCCGTGTGTGTGTGTGTGTGTGTGCGTACACACATGCCCAGTTCAATGCGGGGACCTGACCAGAGACTATACGTCCGTCCGTCCGTCCGTCCGTGTGTGTGCAGCCTGCATCTGACTCTGAGACGGGCTAGACTGTATGTTGTCATGCGGAGCGACGCGGCGACAAATAAAATAATCATAGCGATATTGATTATTACAATGAACAAGCATAAACACACAGTTCACCTGAACAATGTTGCGAAAATTTATTTTTTGAATGAGACTTTCACCCAGTATTCAAGCTAAATGTGACACCAAAATAGTAGCATAAGTTGCTATGCTACCACGGCCACCAAGCCCGGCGAGCCCGCATAGAAGTCGTTGGGGAAAGCTTTCGCCACTCTGACGTCAGAATCATGATAGCATTGTTTGATAGCAGTTATTAGCTCCCGAGGGGCGTGTCAGTTCTCCTTTAAGATAGCAGAGAAAACTAAATGTGACATTGTGAGTGACTTGAGATGTTTTGCCACATAACCTGAAGAGTCCTATATAGTCCAAATTTCGGCACTTTGGCTATTCAACATATTGGATTATTCTGCTGTGGACCAGCACCACTAGAAGGAGAGTATATGTGAGTATATAGCATCCTTCCGCAGCTGGAGAATAAGTAGGTGGAGAGACCGCTTTTTCATAGCTTTATTTAATATTATTTCACATGGCTTCCAAACGCAGTAAAACCACCTTCCAAAAGCGACAGGACAGTTCATTATACCACTGCGGCACTCAGCCAAGTTTAACTCCTTTCTCAAGTTTACTCTGTGGTGTTTCAGACTTTCAGTACACATCTGAGTGCTGCGCACATCATTAACGGTAAACCTCGGTAGTTCGAGTAAACAACGGGTGGAACGGGATGATTCCTCCTCCATTGTTGCAGTCCACTCACTCCAGTGGACAGACAGTCCACTCGTCTCAGTCGGACTGAAGGACTTCTGTGAAGCCGCAGTCTCTCCGCCTACTTCTCCAGCTGTTAAACACAGCAATGATACAACTGGAAGGACTTGAGACTTAAGATTTAAGACGTTTCTACCTCATGTCAACGTCTTGTCTAGCCTACAAAAAGGATGCTTTCTCATCTGTGTTCATAAAGATAGCCTGATGAAGGCCGCATAGACCGAAACGTTGCCGTTTCCCTAAGTTGGTTCACTGCATTTGAAGGCGGGTGTTTGATCCTTTATACAAACTATGAAAAACTACGCCATTACATAATCAAATTAAATAGTGTGGTTTAAAGAACTGAACTTTATTCCTACAAAATCACGACCATACGGTCACAGTGAATGAGTGGCTGCCGACCGGAAGCGTTTCGGCGGCCCAAACAGAACGTGGAAGTGTTGGCTGCATATAGCCCATTGGGCAATGGCAACCAGAAAGAAAACACTAAGACCCCTGAGCCACTGCCGCCCCTATATATATATATATATATATATATATATATATAAACCCCCCCCCCCTTCCATGTCACAATGTTATTAAAAGTAGCTAAAATGACATATCTACAAGATGCATCTCGCTGTATATTTAGATCGGATATTAAGCTATTTATGTAAAATAGAGCTTCAATGGTTGAACTGTTCCTCATTTTGCTGGGGTTCCTGCGTTTCTCAGGGCAGATAGATATCTGGGAAATAGTATTTCTTTATTAGCAAACGGAATCTGTTTATTTTCTACAAACATGCTGGCCAAGTTTCCAGTTATTTAATTTATGTCTCTGTCTCCCTGTGTTAACCTGCAATGTTTTTTGTTTTGTTGCTGGGTAATTGTGTTGGTACAATTTGTGCTGTTGTGGAGAAATACTGTGAATTCAATTTGAGTGGCAGTTAAAAGCTCAACAGTGGAACTCAAATAAATGCCACAAATCTGGGAGGAAACAAAGTGAAAAAGTATACTAAAAAAGTGAAAGCACACGCACACACACACACACACACACACACACATTGCCTATCCATTTAAAATATTGTCATTTGGAATGCCTGAAGACTCAGCCAGTTAGTGCGCAGACCACATGCTCCTTGTGTGCACAAAGGGCCTAGGTTCAAATCGGACCGCTTTCTTGTGTTGTCTCGCATGCAGCTCCTCCCTCTCTGCCCTTGGTATACTGTCTCTCTGCACTGAAATACAGTGAAAGAATGCCCCAGAATGCCCCCCAAAAAAACTATCTTTAAGAAAAAACTTATGGTAGATTTAACAAAACCATGCCTTTGATTCCAGCATCCAAATGCAGCATATTTGAGCTTCTGTGGGATTAGTATATTCACTAGCAATGACCCTGCTAAAGATTCTTTGCCCATCCGCCTGAGGATAAGTAGTTAACCTGCCAAGGTGGCTTTAGAATTGTTTTGACAGGCAAAAGGCAATTTGTTCATTTCATAGTTGTTTTGAAAGCTAAAAGGATATCCGGGGCAAACTGTGTCATTCTTTGGGACAGACAGTTACTTATCTACTTTGAATAAAGCATAGCATCTCGTCTGGGAAAGGAGAGTGTACTGTTAAAAAAGAATACAGCAGCAGAATGAAAATACCACTGATTATTATAGAGGCAAAGCCTTTTACCGGCTGGGCACTTCAAATAGTCTACCGAGTAGTCTATTTGATTATAGGGTAGTCACATTACCCCAAGTATAACATTGGAGCACTCAAAACTGTGTTGCAGGGGCTGACTGAGCATCTTCCTCCGAGTAAACACCTGTTGACTCTGAAGAACTTGGCTGAATCTTCACTTTTGGTACCAATAGAGAATCTGTGTTTACTGTTCACTGTAGTGTTGACTCCTCTCAGACCAGGCAGCCAGACCCTGCATTGATCCGTGCAACTGTTGGAGCAGCATGTCTGCTCCCATTGTCTCCTCCTTTACTCGTACTCAGATTGAGCGTCAGTGGTGGAGAAAGTACTCACATTTTTGAGGGGCGTTTGCCGGCCCCTCCTATATTCAGCTATTAGTGTACATTTTCGTCTTACACAAACATTAAATTCCCATTGACAATGAATGGAGAATTTACGCCATATGAGGACGAGCGATCGGTTATTTTGTCCTACACAAAGGTTAAATTCCCATTGACAATGAATGGAGAATTTACGTCATGTGTGAGCAAATGATGATGATGATGATGTACAATGATAAGAGCGCCCCTCACTTCGCATGGGTGTGATTATGTTTTTACTTCAGTAAAAGTATTGATACTGCAATGTATGTTTGCTGGGGATTTTTTCAGAATAATGCCCTGCCAAGCAGATGGGCAGATTTTACTCTGAAAAGCCCCGCCTTCCGTTACCCCCCAAAACCGGGAGTCATTATCTTCCGTTCTTACCTCACGCTAGTACACCTAAAGTCTCTCTAGAAGTGTTTATATTCCAAACAAGATGCTTCCTGAAGTCAGAAATGAAGACGGAACATTGCCCTTTTGGTCAAAACCATGGACAGTGCCCTAGATTTGGAGTTGTGAGCCATTCTAAGCGGGCCGCAAACAAGGAAGTGAACGGCAGTGCGCATTCGCAACACACAAAGAGTACGCTGCAGAAGGAAAGGCCAACCAAATTTTAAATCAATAAAAAAGGATACCTATACACGTCCAAGGCACCCTGTGGTTTTGATTCCCAGGACGTGTATACACGTCCTTAGCATAATTCGTGTTAAGTACAGTACTTGAGTAAATATACGTAGTTACTTTACCTCATCAGATCATTTATTTAACTCACGGCCATGTTCACATGGCATGGAGCACAGATTCATACACCTCTGCATAGTGCGATGTGCACACACTTTGCAGTCTCTCTGTTGGCTGCAGCTCTTCACCTCTTGACCATCCTGATTGGCGCCTTGTTTTGTGTGCCTTGAGTCTGGACGACTACTTTATTCTCCCTAAAATGGGTTTAGCCACACCAATGACCTTTCCATTTGCAGAAACACAGCAATCACTCCCTAGTCTGTCTGATAGCGGCAGGCTTGATGAAACTAACCCACTATTCTTTTGTGCAATTTTGTGAAAAGGTCACTGTCATAACCGATGCTAAGCTTCAGAATGATTGTGTGCTCCTCACATTATGCACTGTTTTCCGTTCAAAACGTCTCTTCAAGGCCATATCCTGTTACTTCTTCTAGTATTTTCCTTATATCAGAAATAAGACATTTGTAGTAGTTGATGTGATTTGGGTTTGTGAATCAAATTTGAGATTACTTTAATTTGATTTGATTTATTTCACACAACCTCTACTAAGTGATGTGCGTATTCTATTCGTTTTTGTATAAAAATTAAATTAAAAAAATATATTTAGCACAATATAAAAACAATACAAATTAAAGAATACAACACATAATATAAAAGGAAAGTGCCTTATATGAGGCCTCTACCTATGTATCTTGATCCAACCTTACGTTCCCACAAGGTCTCTCAGATCCTCATCCCAAGCCCTGCTGGTTGTTGTTCCCACAAAACAAAAAATCGAGCCTTTGCTAGTTTTGCCCCCAGGCTATGGAATGGACTCCCCTACCACCTGAAATCTATAGCCTCTGTGGACCTTTAAAAAAAACCCTTTAAAGACCCACCTTTTCAGACGGGCCTTTGTAACTTGGTCTTGTATTGATTTCTTGTTTTTCACTATTGCCGATTGTTCTGTTTTCTGTCTCTTGTGTTTTGGTTTTATTGTTGTGAAGCACTTTGTGACTCTGACTCTGTCTGGAAAGGTGCTCTATGATTAAAATGTACGTAAATAATACCATGTATAACACAATAACAATATTTAGAACATGATTTGTAAACAAGATATATATATAATTTACAAATAACATGATTGCAGTATATTTAAAAAATCTACAACATGATTGAAATACTTGATTATCTATGATATTATGTTTGACATTACTGATAATGATTTGCCAACATAGTTTACATAAGGTTTTACATGATGTAAAAACCATAGAGCAACCAAGCAAACATAGAAGAGATAATGATAAAATGTATAATACAAACCGAAGTTATCAAGGAATGTGAAAACTTTTATGCTTTACTTGATATATGATATGATATAGTACTTTATTGTCAGTTCACACTGAAATTTGTCTTGCGACACAGCAGCCAAGTATGCAGAACACATATACACACATTTGACATAACACAAAGAACAAGACAATTTACATACATAAAGACATGAAGACGAGCAATATCCACCGCTTAGATTATCCTGTGGCTACTACAACTTCTGATTAAGCCTCAAGGTCGAATGGTGGACAAATCTCTTTAGTCTGACCTTATTGTATGCTGGTACACCATATCTCCTTCCTGAAGGAGATGAGTTTGAAGGGTATTAGTGCACCATATACTGTGGCAGTGAACATTATTGAATTTAATTTCAAAAACAGGAAAAGTTATACATCAGAGTGGGCATAGATCATAATTGGTATTGCTGTATATAATGTATGACAGTACCTACACCAGAAACAATAGGTGCATTACTATCAACTTCACAGTGCCAGTGTTGGAAAGTAAAACAGAGCAGAGACCCGACAGATACATAAGGTTTTCCTTTTTTAACTTAAAGTAGGGTAAATGATATTTTGTTTTACAAAATAGTTTAGTACACTAGTACTAGCGAATGCATGCAAATCCCTTCCCCACCCTCATCCCCCTCACCTTCAGATATCCTGTCATGACACACCTGCATACAGCTTATGAAAAGTCATCTGACAATAACTATAAAACCTACTGCCAATCCAGACAATTTATCAAATCTGCCAATCTTATCAAGCCAGCTGTAATGGCAAGCTGACACGAAAATCCACAAGGCTTTTAAAGACTAAATTAAATGACTTTTGCGTAAGAGCTGGGTGCTGTGAGGGCAGGTCGTTCACTGACTGAAACAGTCGAGTGCAATGCCTTCCGCAGATTTGTTCTATCCCCTCTGGACTTCGCAACTGGAGCTGTGCACTCCAACAGCAGTGTTGATTCGAGTTTATTTTGACTGAATGTGGCATTGCAGTAACATAAAAGTAGTTTACTTTTGTTTTGTTGCATCTGCTTGTAAATGTTGCGTCCTTTTGTGATACAGATTAGCAAAGAAGTCAGGGGTTCGCCTAACCAATATAGAGTACCTGCCTGTGAACAATAATCATCTTTAAACCCTCTGGGATGCAGAGAAAAAACAGAGGAATCATTATCGCAGGTCTTTTGTGATCTACAACAAATATATTTCCCTCAACTGTCTTGCCTTGCCTTTATGTGGTCTATGTGTGAAGAATGTTAATAGTTGAGTTGACTCGTGTGCTACAACCATAGTGTAGGTTTGCAAGTTCATTGCGGAACATGAACAATATTTTTCTGTAGCCAGACTTTAACCAGATTTTAGGAAATAAAATGCAATTTTAACTCATAGTTGATTCCTGATGTCATACATAGAGGCCTATTTTGAATCTGAAAACGTGGACTAGCAGTGCAGGCCTTTTGTTGGTTTAATCGTTGAGCTGGTATTTTGACTAACTCAACTTCTCCAGGAGTAAGATTGTGTCTCATTCAACAATGAGACATGTGAAGAGGCAAAGGGGTATCCCCGCAGTTCTGTTTAATACAAGGAGCACAAGGAAGTGTCTGTGGGAAACAAATCTCATGTAGAGCTGGAAAGGTTTTGGGGTGGAGAGACGGAGATAATTACGATGATCTGATTGATCGATTTGCCGCCCAAGCTGTGTGTGGTCTGGTGGTGTGTGTGTGTGTGTGTGTGTGTGTGTGTGTGTGTGTGTGTGTGTGTGTGTGTGTGTGTGTGTGTGTGTGTGTGTGTGTGTGTGTGTGTGTGTGTGTGTGTGTGTGTGTGTGTGTGTGTGTGTGTGTGTGTGTGTGTGTGTGTGTGTGTGTGTGTGTGTGTGTGTGTGTGTGTGTGTGTGTGTGTGTGTGTGTGTGTGTGTGTGTGTGTGTGTGTGTGTGTGTGTGTGTGTGTGTGTGTGTGTGTGTGTGTGTGTGTGTGTGTGTGTGTGTGTGTGTGTGTGTGTGTGTGTGTGTGTGTGTGTGTGTGTGTGTGTGTGTGTGTGTGTGTGTGTGTGTGTGTGTGTGTGTGTGTGTGTATGCTTCACAAAACAATGCTTGAGTCTCCCAGCATGGCCACTTTAGGTGTTTTGAGTAAACAGGAGGACTGTTGAGATCAATCTATCCAGATCGGGGCCCTCCATTTCAGCTGCCGTCTATTTTGCCTCATCCCTTTTCAAATAAATAAATGAAAAGAAAGTTGTTACTATTTATCTTAAAGGGTGCGTTTTAAGCAGCATCTTGTTTTGTTCTGCCTTGCCGTTTGAATGTTTTAACAGTATTGGCACCAGTTTGTTTTAAACCACTCCAGTGATTTAGATAACGTAAGCAAGTTCGTATCTTCTCTCAGGAAGCACAAGTCACTCCTTGTCCAATTAAATTCCCCAGTAGTTGGTATTCTGCTGCCTTAGACATTTATGTTAAAACACAATACCAAGTGGAGAACGAATAAAACTGTCTTGCAAGTATGTAAAACTAAAGTCCTGAGGTAATGCACTCTCCAATCTTTACCACTGAATTAATATTTCATTTGGAGACATAACTAGCATATTGGGAATAGTTTATTCCTAGAATGAATGCAAGGGAAAAGAGAGTCTAGCTCTATTTAAAGCCGCCTTACGCTTTTTTAATGTGAAGGCTACTTTTGGAAACGTTTCCCAGCAATTTGAAGCTTTATTTGGTTTTGTGTTTTCCCTGGAGGCCTGAATTCCACTGCTGAATTCCCACAGATTATTTGTGGGGGGGTTTAAAGCCTCTGCCCCTGAGACCTTCGAAACACAAATGTATTTATTTACATTTTCATTATGGCGTGCAAAAGCGTCCTCCTTATTCCAACATCAGAGTTGGAGACGTTATGTAACCCAACCAAGAAATGTCCAATAAGTTCCCAGTGGCTGAGCAGAGGCAGTGGCTTCCAACGCAGGCTCTCTTGACTGTCACAAATCAGCAGAACCATTCCTTTTAAGGGGACACTTCACCCACAAACAGGGATGATTTATTTATATGCATATTCTCACACATTATTCCAAATCCGTAAACGGTTTTGCACAAATTCATTTGGTTTGGGAATCGCTGGGAGTTAATGAGATTGAATTTTGCATTTTGCACTGAGTGATGTTCTTTATTGTTCATGTAGTGTGAAATAGTGCTCAGTAAAATAGCTGAAAAGCCGAAAAGAAAACAATGTGTGATTAAATAAAAACAAAAGACCCACATCCCAGTTTCTGATAATTATGATGAGAGTGTAGATTGTAGATTTCCTGTTCTTATCGACACAAAACATTAGATTACAGCCAGGAGAGAATGAATTACATCATCATTAGGGGTGCACCGATTCTTGGCCGATACTGATGTTACAATGTGTACAATCTAGCCGATAGACGATAGTCACCGATGCTGATGTTTGTATACCGTGTTTTTCCAAATGGTAGCCTGGGCTGTTAATATGCTGTTAATAAAACTAACTAACTAACTTTTTGCGCGACGGGCCATTGCGCTGAGGACTGTGGTGGTGGTGTTTTACCTATACTTGTGCGCACCGAAAAGTCTCAAAATAGTAAGCTCACAACGCGCTGCATGTGGACGCAATACCACTTTGAATTAAAACAATCGGTTGTGCATATAGACCGAGTATGGCACGAATGATTATTTTTGGGGATGTGGAGGACTTTGATGTTGACCGAGCTGATGCACCCTCCAACGCCTATTTGGCCCAAAATGATTTATAATCCGTTAATCACACAATTAAACACCGTTGATCGTTTGCAGCTGGCGTTAATTACCTCGCGCTGCACAAGGGTATTCACACCGTCACTAACTTGTGGATTATTATAGTTTGGTAAACTGAAAACTAAAGAAAAAACTAAAAGGTCTGTCCTGTCTTGAGTTGAAACGGTGCCCGATGCCTGTGTGTGTGAGCCTGTGAGGGGAGGGGAGGGGGGGAGGAGGAATACCACTGCACTGAGCGTCATGCAGCCGCTCTATACATCTCCGTACACGGGTGTATTACTGGATTTGCCTGCGGAGGAGGCCATCGGCTACTGCCATCGGTGAAAGTCAAGTTTTTTACAGATGCGCTGATGGCAGTTAACAAGGCAAATATCGGCCCCTACTGATTGTCGGCCGATACATCGGTGCACCCCTAATCATCATGCTCTGAGCTACATTTCACATATTGTACTTGAAATGGCCCTTTGGGTGTTTAGTTTAATCTTTGTTTGGACTCTGTGCCATTCATTGAACTGATATTCAAGAGAACTATAATGTACAGCTAACAAAATAGCATATAGTAAATTCAGTCACACTCGCGTGATTATCAGCCAGTACATGTATGTGATTAGGAAGGAACATTAAAGCTCTCCCTTTTAATGAAATTATATAAGCTACACTATAGGCCTATATGACATGTGCGATGTTTGACTTCATTATAAAGACATGCATTCTACCAAAGATTGAGCGAATAGGGCTAGGCCTGTCTTACTTATTACATAATTGCCTGATCACAATTATTCTGCCAATCATGTTTTTTTCCCCACACCGCCAATCTGTTTTGATGTGTTTTAACTTTTTTGTGTTTAATTTTTTACACTAGATTGCGCTCTTGTCTAACCTATGATTTACAGTTCGAGTTCCAATGAATCCAGGAACAAGGCCATCACATGGTTGCTAAAACTCGCCTCCCGTCTACTTCCGTGTAAGATAATGTTCTCGCTCATATCTCTGTTTTTGATTTGATTTAGCATCAAATGTTAACTAACCAAACTTACCTGAATAAATGAGCCAATTGCAAGACATCATTGCTCGGTTAATGAGTCATGGGCAATTTAATTGAATTCATAAAACAATATTTTAATATCGAGGGACTATGTTCAGCTACTGTAGACTTCAAATGAGTCGGACATACAGTCCCTAAGGAGGCTGCTGAAACAAACTTAAATTGGGCCTTAAGCCCTATTCAGACGGGATTAGTTCTCCAGGTAATTTATTTTGTGTATTACAGACGTACCAGTAACATTAATCCTGTCCAAGACCACTTCATTGAAAATTATAGCGGAAATTACCTACAGTTTTTCATCAAATACAGGGGTGGTCTGGCATATTGAATGCCATCTAGATGAGCCGGCTGGCATAATAAACTGCTGGCCGATACAGCGTATATGAACTCAGAACGAGTGCTTTATTCACTTTGCAATACTAGACTAGCCTATTGAGGGCCATGCAGGTGGGGAACGATGCATATCAGGAATCCATGGCAAAACTTTTGTGCAATACTTTTTTACTTGGAATCCCCATTGATGATGATGTCACTGGATTTAGTGACAATTGTAATTGCTGTACATAATAAAACACTGTATGCAACAATGAATACAACAAAACAGTAACATCACATTACAGGTCCATTACAGGCAACAGTCTTATGCACATTTGAAAGTTTCTGTCAAAGATCTTCAGGCAAAGATCTTTGACCGAAACGTTACCTAATAAAGGGGGTTCATATCGCAAGTGCAGACGGTGTGCGGGTCTTTGTGCACTTTATGTGCATTTTTACAAAATGTACAAAATGCCTAGAATTCATTAACAGGCACTTAATGCTTGTGGTCATCTTGTCAAAACAAGGCCTCCATCCTTCCAAGGTATCAACCTGGCATGTAAAGCTGTTCATGTGCATCTATGCACCAATGCTACCAAGAGTGCTCTTACACTTTAATTGCTGTGCCATTTCCAATTTTTGTCAGCAATTATTTCCAGGCAGTGCACCATTAAATTCCCTTGAAAGACACTTCTAATGAAATGGGTTTTTTTCCTTTTTCTTCTCCCCCTCCGTTCTGTGACCATCGCATTTTAAAAGAATTCTAACAATCTAGAAGTCAATAGCCCATTTAGTTCACCTGAATAAATTATGTTACATGAAGCCTATCCTTCCATTTGAGAAAGCCGAGGGTAATGAACATCCATGAATAGTGACAAGTGTGTACAGGTGTTGAACATCTGGAGTCCAATTTAGAGCCCCCTCCGTCCAACCCATCTCTCTCTCTCTCTCTCTCTCTCTCTCTCTCTCTCTCTCTCTCTCTCTCTCTCGCTCGAAGTGCCATCATTTCTCCATTTGAGATTTATTATGTTAGAGGCGGTGTATTATGTATCAAATCAGACATTTTCCAAGAATGATTTCTTTCTTTTTCTTGTTTCATCTCGAGTTCAAATTTCAGCCCTGGAGAGGGCTGTTCAAGCTCTGCGGCGAGTGCTGAAGAGAATTGTTTCCTTTTAAATATTCAAACTCCTGTAGCCTGATTTTCTCAAATGCGTTCAAACGGGAAACCTACTTGAGTGATTCTACAGAATATTTATTGAAGGATTTGTGCGTGCGTGCACCAGTCACTCAGTCTTTGCCAGGATACATATATATTCCCTGACTGGAGGCCAATCAACTTGTTGGAATCGGTGCTTCACTGCTTGGTGTTTCGCCGTGCCCCGGTTGCTACTGGGTTTAGAACCGGGTCATTAACCCAACACTACAGGGGAAAGTCATGCACAGACTAGACCAGAGCACACTTCCTGCAAACACTTACCGAGTGTACTGGACAAAGCCACTAGTGTGGGGGTTATTTCAGGTCGTTTGGCTTGCCTGTTTAGCATGGGAATCGTCACTCTGGCTTACTTTAACCGACTTAATTACCCTGACACCCTCCAGCCCGCCCTGAATTTATCATCTTCATCCAAGTCCAGAGAGTGCAACTCAAGCAATAATACCACTTGGGCCCAACCAATAGCCTATTGATTGGCACCCTATATAGTAACGACATCTCATTGAATGTAATGGAGTGGGACAGTGGCGTTCACCATTAAAGAGAAAGAGAGCTAATGGTTTTCTCTTAGCCCGTTCCTTTAAAATTTCTAGCTTAAGTTAATGAGAGTCAAAGGTTCCCGGCTAATTGCCCTCATGTCGGGACGTGGAATGGCCAAGGGCACCAATTTATCGGGGAGCTCAACATCAGAACAAAAACGGTCAAGGACTGCCAAGCCACTGAGGGCCACCAAATGCGGTCTTGATCATTAGTAGATGACTTTTGATGACCTGGCACCCATCCACTCTTACATTGGAGTTGTGTTAAAAGATGTCTAATGTGACCAGCAGCCATAACCCAGTCCCCTTGCATTGATTAGCTGACAGGGTAACAATTCATTTGTTTGGTTAATGCTAGTATGCATGTATTCCTTATGTACCGATATTGTTGTTATTGTGACTTCACAAAAATACAAATGTCTCAGTATTGTCGTGGGCCTCCCAATATTATCATGGGCCTGTGTCATGGCAACGGTATCTACCATACGTTGTGTAGTGTGTTCAGGCCAAAAACATTATTGTTTAGTTTGAACAACATCGGAAATGAGAGTGAAACCGCCTCTATTTGTAGTGACTCTCTCGCTGATTGCTTGGTTATTTATCTAAACATTAACTTGCTGTTGTTGGCTGAGCAACATGGCCTTGACATTTAGCTTATAGCTAGCTCATCTTTAGTCCCAAGCAGCAACTGAGAGACGCAAGCATCTCATTAATCACACGAACCATTCTTCTTCCTACACATGTCATGTCCTATTATATGAGCGAATAGGGGAAGGGAAAAAGCGTTGCATGATTCCTCGTTTCACCCGGCAAAAACCTGTGTGTGTGGTTCAAAGAATAGGATTATTGGAAGAATCGCGGAAAGTTTAGAATATTTCATTCTATAACATTTAATGATCAATGGTTGTTGCAATTACCTGCACTACAATATTTTCCATATACCATTATGTTGCGCTATGGCGAAATAAACCTATAAAATGTAACAACGTGTTCGTTCCGTAATGCATTTCTAATGGTGAATGCTGTGTTGTTTTACCCCAGGACTACATTTATTTTATTTATTGAAAATATCACGATAAATATCGTATTGTGGACTTGTTATTGTGACTTGTTATTGGGTGTTTTTGGTATCTTTAAATCCTAATCCATACATACTCGGCAAATGGTGAAGTTAATTCAAGAAAAAAATTATGGCATCTACTCTTGCAAAAATGACGTATATAGCCTAAAAGGTTTGCAGTTCACAATTCCGGCAATCCCGTGATGAAATTCAGACCCCGGAACTGTGCACATTTTTAATTGAATCCTGCAAATTCTGCACTTGCGTGCGGGAGATTCCTGCAAGCATTTACAGCGATGTTAATAATATAATGAGCCCACATGAATGCGGGAGGACTTGGTGGCGCTGTACAGATGGACCATCTGTCTATCAGAGTGTCTATCATCCACTCTTACTCCTCCTCTGCAGAGTGTCTGCTGTCTGCCTCTCTCTACAAGCTCCCCCTCCCCCGGCTATGTTTATTTATACTCCAGAGTCCCGCCTCAGTAAAATAAAAAAACACCAGACCATTAAGTACTGGCACAAAGCTCTCTATTTTGGTTTCAGATTTCTAGTCTGTTCCGTCTCATTTATCTTCCCCCTTCCACATTGCGTTTGACTGACTGGTTCTTCGGTTCTTGTTCATCTCAATTTATAATACATTTAGAATACATCTCTGTGTAAATTGTCAGTTTCAAATTATTTGAACCTTTGCGTCTTTGTCCATAGTGTATTTGGACTTTCCAGTAGTGCATTGATCGTACAGTATTAGGAAATGATGCACTGACTGTACAAATATATGCATGGTTACCTCATCTGTATACTCGTCTATCTACATAATCTTTAAAAGATTACACCTGATCTTTAGAATTCATATTAAAACTACCAAAACTGTACTATACCATGTCTGTCTGTCGGTCTGTCTGTCTATGTACTGTATATAAGGGGGGAATTCTGGCCATATATAAAAAGTTCAAGCCCAGATCTTTGTCATAATTCAGAAATTCCAGTTATATATTAAACAAATGGGCTATCAAATTGAAAAGAAAAAGTCCACCGATGATTCACGGTGTGATGAAACCATTTGCAATAGCCTGCATTGCTGAGAACAATCGCGGTGGCCTGACTTGCCCGTTGCAAGTCGGCTCATGCCAGCTCATTGAGTCGCAAGTCATTTAACTTGTTGAATCTCAGGCAACGTGTCTCAGAAGGTATCAAATGTTGCAACCAATAAGCGGCAAGCGCGAGTGTACAGCTCTAGGATCACTCATGCGTGTGCTATAAACATACCCAAGAGAGAGAGAGAGAAAAAACCAGCTCATCCACCTTTTTGAAGAATTACCCTGCACGCACACACTCACCCTGCACGCACCACACACAACACACATGCTCCACATGGGTGCTCCACACACACTCCTAAATGTTTGACTTGGGAGCACCAGCGTTACCAAACTACCAAGAAAGAAAGTTGTGCTATTTTTTTGTGGGGGTGAGAGAGCGCACTTCAGCCCAGCCCCCCACGACTCCCCATGGCTTTCCATTGGACAGGAGATACAAATTCACTATGCCAGTGATGGGTCAGTATGCTACTTTGAAAGCATATAGACCACCATGATTTCGAGTTCAAATGAGTTCAAGTTCAAATCTGACAGCTTTGCACCCACTGCTGCTGTTGACAGTTCAATAACGGAGTGCTCTAATCCCTCGTACTTGCTTTTTTTCTTCTAAAAAAAAAAAAATATCCTTAACAATAAAGAGTTACTTTTCAAAGCTGCTCAAGATCCCTGGTCTATAATCTCCCAGGTCTATAATCTCCCATTACTCCTGCAGGGAAAATGTTAGGCTGCCTATTGGTATACAAGCCTGTTCCATTTTACGACCTGCAGGGGGCAATGATGACCCTCCACAGACAACTGCAGAGATAAATTCACTTTTCTTTTCAAATAAACTGAACTTAATTCATTGAACAAAACCTTATTGCCATTTTTGGAAGTGTGGGTCCCTTGCACCCGCCAACCTACGTCCCTAATGTTGTAGTAATCAGTAATGCATGCAAAACTCCATAAACTACAGCAAAAACAGACCATTTCCCATGGCTGTCCCAATAGATTTGCCACTGATTGAAGTGCCAAATGTGTTCATGTTGTAGCCTCACCCTTGTAGTTTATTCTTATTTCACTTCAGCATATATTTTAATTGTGGTAAGGAAGGCCATTTAGCATTGTTGTGTGTCTCTGTATGAAGGCATTTAGCATTGTTGTGTGTCTCTGTATGAAGGCATTTAGCATTGTTGTGTGTCTCTGTATGAAGGCATTTAGCATTGTTGTGTGTCTCTGTATGAAGGCATTTAGCATTGTTGTGTGTCTCTGTATGAAGGCATTTAGCATTGTTGTGTGTCCCTGTATGAAGGCATTTTGCACTGTTGTGTGTCTCTGTATGAAGGCATTTAGCATTGTTGTGTGTCTCTGTATGAAGGCATTTTGCACTGTTGTGTGTCTCTGTATGAAGGCATTTAGCATTGTTGTGTGTCTCTGTATGAAGGCATTTAGCATTGTTGTGTGTCTCTGTATGAAGGCATTTGCACTGTTGTGTGTCTCTGTATGTCAGTGCATGCTTGTTCTCTCAGGTCCATTAAATTCAATAGGCTTTATTGGCATGACATTTTACAAGTGTTGCCAAAGCACAATCACAAATAATTATGACAACAACATAACATAATATCAATGACGTGAAAAATAAATAAAGCAGGTGTTGCAGAAAATAAAACATGGCATACTATGTGTGTCCTACAGGTTGTCCCTTTTCCTGTGACAGGAATTGACATTTTGCAGCCAAAACTGCACATTCTTTCTGTTCCCCCAGAATGGAGTGATAATTTCTCCCTTCCTGTCACATTTTGGGAAGAACTCTTATATTATTATTCAAGTATTTTTATTGAAGTTTTTTGAACATAAGACAGGACAGACAACAGATACAAGACAGATACAGGACAAACCAACAACACCAGTACTCAACATTCATGTAAAAATATATAAATGTCTGAAATACAATGTAAAACAAAACCCTCCAAATTGTACATTTATGACATCAACAATAACTGAAATAAAATATATAGAAAAATACATTAAATAAAAATACAAAACAAGTGGGTGGGAAGAACTCTTATATTTGTGTAGTTTTTACATTGTGTTAAGAAGTGTAACCCTATCTCTATAGCTCCGTCATTCTCCGTCCATTCTCCTTCACCAATAACCACTTCAATCATTTTGGCTTGGCACTTCTTTATGTCATATTTTATTTTCCCATTAAGTGCTCAACTCTCACTGTGAACACAATAAGCTGGCCTTAACGGAGGCAGAAATCCTCTGCTCATGCAGGCACATTTAAATGAGTGCTTGTGCACAGTGTTGGTTTAAACATGGCATATAATGAAGATAATCACATCAAAGGTCAGTGCCAGGAATGCAAGTCTGCTCTTTTCCACTGCCATCAATGTAATAAAGTTGCTATAAGCATAATTTACAAGCAATTAATTTCTTTTTAAATTTCACTGCCACAACTGTCAGCTAAGAGTGTACCACATAATGAAGTGCTATTAAATGCAGTCTAATCCACAGTTATGACACCTGGGAACATGAACGCTTTGGCATGACAATGCTTGCGGAACTCGACTTCGTCTCGTTCCTGACCGCATCACTGTCGTGGCAATAATCACGTTAACCCACACCCTCTCGTGTAATATTGCTTCATTCAAAATCAGTTGTTTCCTCTGTGAACTGGGTGAAGCTAAACACCATTGACATTATATGCAGGCTGTGGACTCATGACAGACCAAAAAGCACCATGAATGGGTGGTGCCTTTATAACTCTCCCAAATAATAATATTACATTTTAGGACTTTTAGGTCTTTGATAGATGTAGTTCACAGTGACACTGACAACTTAGTGAGGACAATTGTTATTTAATATAGTTTTTTATAGTAATATAGTGCTAAATCACATCAATTTGACTAAAGAGACGAGTAGAGGCCAACATTTCCCCCCACGAGTGCTTGGCAACAGTGATAGTGGTATGTTGGCATACCTATATAGTATCTCAATCATATTGTGGGCAATGCTAAATCTACCATTTTGTGTGTGTGTGTGTGTGTGTGTGTGTGTGTGTGTGTGTGTGTGTGTGTGTGTGTGTGTGTGTGTGTGTGTGTGTGTGTGTGTGTGTGTGTGTGTGTGTGTGTGTGTGTGTGTGTGTGTGTGTGTGTGTGTGTGTGTGTGTGTGTGTGTGTGTGTGTGTGTGTGTGTGTGTGTGTGTGTGTGTGTGTGTGGTAATATTAGGCTATTACATCTGTTGTGCACACCATGTTGTCACTTTCTCATGGTCCAGTGCTCAGGCTTCCATGTCTGCCATAACACATGGTTGCAGATCAAAGCATGACTGGGTTATGTAAAGCTGAGCGGGCTAATAGAATGACCACGTCCAATACAAAATGTATTACTGTGCATTTGCCCCAGACAGGGATTGATGGGATACATTACCCAACGGAATTGAAGGGCTTTCAGCAGTACAGGCTCACTTGTCTCCAAACAACCACAGTGCGATGGAGTTTTTTATTTATTTCCAAGGATGGTTAGATGTTGGGAATGGGGTAAGCTCGAATTGATTTGACAGTACGCCTCCATTATCACTCGCACTGTCAACACAAACTCATTTATGGGAAATATATAGAGGGGTAACTAGAAAAGTGCACTCCTCAGAGCGCAGATATCCACAAGGCTGGGTTGCCTACCTGTGTCGGTCGTCAGGTGGAGCTGTCAATAGAACACTCTGTGCCAAAAACGTTTGGTTACATTTTAAGCAGCACACCCCTCCTGTGCATGTATGTACAGTGCCTTCGGAAAGTATTCACACCCCTTCACTTTTACCACATTTTGTTTTGTTACAGCCTCATTTCAAAATGGATTAAATTCGTTTTTTTCCTCATCAATCTACACACAATACCCCATAATGATGAAGTGAAAATAATTTATAAAAAATAAGAAACTGGAAATACACAGTATTCACACTCTTGACTTACACGTAGTACTAAGTTGAGGCACCTTTGGCAGCAAAACAAGCTTGGCACACTTGCATTTGGGGTATTTTCCCCCTTCTTCTCTGCAGATCCTCTCAAGCTCTGTCAGGTTACACGGGGAGCGTCGCTGCACAGCTATTTTCAGGTCCTTCCAGAGATGCTCAATGGGGTTCAAGTCTGGGCTCTGGCTGGGCCACTCAAGGACTTTCACAGAGTTGTCCTTAAACCAATCCTTCGTTATCTTAGCTGTGTGCTTGGGGTCGTTGTCCTGTTGGAAGGTTAATCGCTGACCAAGTCGGAGGTCCTGAGTGCTCTGGAGCTCATGCCAAGCTTGTAGGATCATTCCCAAAAAGTATTAAGGCTGTAATTGCTGCCAAAGGTGCCTCAACTTAGTACTAAGTCAATTTCTTATTTTTTATAAATTAACAAAATATTTGAAAAAACTTTTTTCACTTCATCATTATGGGGTATTGTGTGTAGATTGATGAGGAAAAAAACGAATTTAATCCATTTTGAAATGAGGCTGTAACAAAACAAAATGTGGTAAAAGTGAAGGGGTGTGAATACTTTCCGAAGGCACTGTGTGTGTGTATATATATATATATATATGTATATATATATATATATATATATATATATATATAAATCTAATCCGACGTGCACACGGACGTGCCCATGCTTATTTATTATTTTATTTGTCCTTTTTCTCTGGTACCTGCACAGCACTTTCTGTCCAACAGCTGGCACTGATTTTAATAGTTTGTATGACAGACGGGTAAAGTTTTGAGTTTGTTCAGCCCCTATGGGCTAGACGCTCTAAAATATAGTCTCTTCAAAATGTGATTCCAATTTGGGATGATTGGATGTTGTGTTCATGATATATGACGTGTAAGAAACAGGCCATGCCCGCAAATGTTTGAAGGCATTTGCAGGCACAGAGTGCCATTGTCACATGGCCCGCGGCCGCGAGACCATTTGTATCTAATTTGGTGAATACAATCTGCATTGACCAACAAGGCAATTTTTATATAGGATGTGGTATTGTTTATTTAATCTTTGAAGCAGCTTAGAAGAACACCTGCTCTCTGAATTTACCTCCGAGCCCCCCACCCCTCAATCCTTTTGTCATCCACATCATGTTCATGAAGCAAGACTCTCAGGCCACCAGAACACCCATCAAATAATAGTTCAAACAACTGTCAAAGTTCAGCAGAGACGGAGGACTATTCTCGACTAAACTCTTCATGAGCTTCAGTAATCCCATGCTACTTACCGAGACTGTCGGCTTCTATGAGCGTTTATGGAATTTATAATGTCTCTGCACATTTGGGCTTAATTTGCAGAGTTCTCCAGACTTATTAAACTACTATGACCTCAACTGCAATTAAGGCAAAGGTGGGCAAATTAAGCTAAATCGTGTTGACAAGTGCTAATGAATTTTCCAGGTCTGGGTAATGCCAACAGTGCTGCCTTCTAGATGATAATTTACACAAGGCCCAGGAAGCAGGCCTCATTTTTCCTTGAGAGAAAGACTGAACAAGAGCACAAGGAATGGAGAAAACATTGGCAAGTTGGAGAAGAATCACGCAGATGCTTTATTATTGAGGGTAGCTGAGGGGCTTATTGGAATACTGGACAACTCACCCCGGTGCTTCCCCGTTTTTCCTCTCGGAATTTCCCCAGTGAGGGGGATAACTTGTAATATGCTATTGGCTGTTTCTATTCTTTTTGGAAAAATATAAAAATATACTCTTATGGAAAGGCTTTATCATTTTACTTATATTGACCCTATAAACTATTTAGTATAATTTAGTACAATTTAAGGTTTTGCCCACTCAAATGGTACCTTGTCAGATAATCCCCTCATAGCCTACAACAACTTCCGTGAACCGACTTCACTGTAGTAGCCTTTTCATACATTTATATTTGTACTTAGGCTGTCTGCTGTCGTGAAAGATAGTCCATTCTCTCCCACCCCTCACTGGGGAAGATTCCGGGAGGAAAACAGAAAAGGGGTGAGTTGTCCTGTTACCGCTTATTGTACTTTGCACTCAGCATTGCACTACAGGGTAACTAGGACAGATGACTCCCATATGATCAATTATTCCACTTTTTAAACTCGCCGCAAACAGATTCTTGTAAATGACCTTTCACTGTCAAAGACCAAATCTCATTGTTAACTTTTGCCCAGCCAGCAGCGCTCCTTCTGAGCTGCACATGTAAATGGACACTTTTAGGGCTCACATACAGTACACACCACTGTAGTTGGCGAGGTGAATGAAGTGAGTTTTGACCTTGCAAGAGTGAAGCGAGAGTGAAACATGAGACTGGCTTGCAAGGCTATTGCATTGACTTCCCCATTAAAATGTGAATGCAAAGAGTTCAAATTGTGATCCTGTGAAAGTTATGACCAGGGTTCCCCCCTGACCAGTTTAGTCCCTGGGCACTGCCGAGGCTGAATTGGTCAATGCCGAGACTACAAGTCTGAAAACTCAATTGTGGCATTGTGGAACATTTGTCTGCGTACGCAGCGTCGCAGCACCAACTCATCACATTCCCTATTCCAGGGCTATAGACTAACAGCCTTTACAAAATGTATTTAGGATGAAACGTGTAGGATTATTTGTTGATTACTCTCTCACTGCACAAACAAACTCACTGCAGGGGACCACTGCACAAAACATGTTTTTAGAATGCTTTAAGGACCAAACTCTTTAGAACCATTCCTCGTTATATATTCATGGTACAATTTATGTCTACATAAATGGTGCCATCTCATAATGAGCATTAGTGACGAGTCGGACCAATTATATGAAGATAAGGTTTAAAATGGATGACGTACTCCTTCAATAAAAGTCAGTACTACTGATCACCCTCTTCATGTTGAACTTGGCTGCAACCATGCTGCACTACTTGAAGAAGATAATCGCAGCAGATAAAACTGCATCCAACCCAAGATAAAATAATATAATCTACAAGCTCTGGCGGTGGTTAATTACATAGTTGTAAAGTATCTAAGTACATTTAGTTAAGCACTGTGCTCAAGTACAATTTTGAGGGATTTCTTTTTTTTTTTTTTTTACTTTACTGGAGTATTTCCAGTTTTCAATACTTTTACTTCTGCTCCACTACATCACGGAGGAAATTATTATTATTACAAAACACACATTACCCACTTCAGGCCTATTTACAGTACATTCGGCCATTTGAAAATCTACAAGCTCACAACACGTCACTTTGCAATGCATTGTGAGCTTGTATATTTTCAATATATATATTTTGAGGCCAATACTTATTATTTTCTACATTGCAGTATTGATACTTTTACTTAAGTAAAACATTTTTGTAATTTTTCCACCACTGCCAAAATGAGTGGTTATGATTTGGATTATGATATTAAAGAGAAGATAATGATGGCAAGTGGAACATGATACCGTGATTTTCGCAGATACAGAATTTTCTTTATTTTATTTAGAGGAGACTGTGGTATTTGTGTAAAACGAAAGTACTAGTGTTTTTAACTTTTTTCTATGACACTATAACCAGTCTTCCATCATGCTGGCATTTGTTTCATAGAGCTCCGTACGGTGATGTAACTCCCAGACGACAGATGGTGCCTTATTTACTCCAATAATGGTCTTGTTTTGCAACCACAACTATGGAATCTAGCATTTACCGTCAGTGTGTGTTTTGGTTGGTTGGTCACCCCAGGCAAGCCCCCCCTGGTCATCGTGACATCAGCCCCCTGGTCACCCCAGGCAAGCCCCCAGGTGCCCAGGTCATCATGACATCACGTGACATCAGCCCCCATATATGGTGCTGCAGGTCATCGTGACATCGTATGACATCATCAGGGATGGATATATATTAAATACGACCTGCTGTCGCAGTAAAGCCCATATATGGAGATCCCAGATGTCATCAAAATTGGCCAGCAACTCATCTGACCTCAAACCTCAAACCCTTTGATCTCCATATATGGATAATTGGATATATGTCAGAACCTGTTCTGACATTCCATAATGATCCCCATCCATCCTTCCTCTTCGATGTCTCCCTTCAAACTCTAGACAGGCCTGCCCCAAAGGTAGTTAGTGCAGCCGCACCTGGTAGCCGGCGAAAACTAGAGTTCTCAACAGGCCGGAAATTAAGGCCCGGCCCTACCTGGGCCCTCATCAAACCCTGTACACTCAAGAGAATGTCCCCACTAACACCCTTAGATCTCCATATACTGTATGAAGCTGACCTGTTTTGACATTCCATATGTTGATCTGACCTCATCAAACCCTGTACACTGAAGATATGCTGCTTATATGGGAAGTACAGAATTCATTCCTGAGGAGGATGTGTGCTCTCAGGCGTCTTACTGGTATAGAGCGCCGCAGTCCCTCCCCCTTTCAGAAAAACGAGTGGCCCAGGAAATGGAAACCCAATGCATTCTCCCATCGGCACTTCTTATTTAATTTATTTAAAGACGGTTATGCCGCGGACAAAGCCAACTCGGATCGTGACAAATCATGACAATGAACACAATGTTTTGGGAAGAAGAAAATAAAGTCAGGAGACAACACTATTTGTTTTGTTTTTCGTCTTGTAAATTATTTGATCGGCCCAAAACATTGTGTTCATTGTCCTGATTTGTCACGATCCGAGTTGGCTTTGTCCGCGGCGTAACCGTCTTTAAATAAATTAAATATGAAGTGCCGATGGGAGAATGCATTGGGTTTTCATTTCCTGGGCCACTCGTTTTTCTGAAAGGGGGAGGGATTGCGGCGCTCTATTATGCTCTCATAATAGGTCAACTCGTCTGAAACAAATCTCTTCGTGTCTGCAAGCCACAGGTCCAACTCTCCGTCTCAACCAAAAAAAAACATGTGGGCACTTGTATTACAGTAATTCCTCAAACATTAAAACAAAACAAAACGTACGCACGCATACACAAGCACCCAGACACAGTCACAGCCACTCAAAATGGGATTGCCAAGGGGGGCGTGTGCGTGTGCGTGCGTGTGTGTGTGTGTGTGTGTGCGCGTGTGCGTGTGTGTGTGTGTGCCTTATAATAAAAGGATATTTGATGGATTTTGGAGGACCTTTGATGAAAGAAGCACTATATAGATTGGCCATTATTACATGCTAAGCTGTTAATACTCTGCCATTCAGAATATGAGTGTTCTAAATTAACCATGCAATGGTTTTGCTTTGAACAGTTTATTAATTTTATTGTGGAATGTCCTCCCAGTCTCCCAACTAAACGTATGGCTTAATCATGCCTCTGTCATTAATCATGATCATTGTAGTTAAAAGACGAAACAAATTATTCCAATTTGACCAATTATTGCTATTCGGTACGATTGCAGCAGACAAACGGAGAGTGGCAGGGTGCGACAAAGATAAAGGAGTTCATTTTTGAGGCCTCATGTTTACCTACAGCAGTATGGACACGAGCCCACAAGCTCTCAAACAGTCCTCGAGTCTATTTAACCTTGAGCATCTGGGCTGAAGCAATATTGTAAGCATGCTGTATTGCTGCCAAGAGGCAAGGCTTTCACTCTCTGCATGAGAATAAGTGGTCATTTTGTAACTCTTGAGTTGTTTTAATGGGCGGGAAACAAGAATTGATCAATTATCAATCAATTACCAGCTGCCTTATTATATCTGCTATGTGCTATGGAATGTAAATATCTGTGTCTGTGTATTTGTGTGTCTGGAAACAAATTAAAGCACTACACAAAGTCCTGCTAAAAGCATAGTAAACCTGAGTCCAACACCAAATTAATGTAATCTGTTTCTGCTCAGTGCTCACTCATCCACGTAGCCCTGTCCAGTTGAAACTATAAATCTCTTGTTCAGTAATCTTTAGTAGGCTAGATGTATGTAAGAGTTGTTGGTCATGTGTCTGTTACTATATTCCTTCATTGAGGTAACAATAACATATAGGTCTTTATATTGCCCATCTTCTCACTAGAATTGCCAACATTTTCTATAAACAGCACATTGCGATTTGAACGACTGGAGCCGGCCCTGGCGTGGGGGTCTGCGGGTATGCAAAATTATTATGTCCTTGGATTTTTTCCTCATGTTAACGTGGATTATTGCCCCCCCCCCCCCCCCCCCCCCCAGCCTCCCAAAAGAAGACATATCCGGACATTGTCACTGCCTGTGGTTACAAATCAATATTATTGACACTTCCGATGATTTTTTAAGTGACAATTGGTTATAGGCGGTTAATTTTGGGGTTTTCAAAATATACGGTAACATCCCGTGCATCCTGTTGACTGGAGTCAATGGTGGTGGTTTGTCAATCACCCCAGTCAGAATGGATATAATGCGCTTTCCAGCCGCCAACAACCAACAAAGCATAAATCATGAGGTTAGCGTAAGTACTGTATGTGAATAATAATAAATCAAAGGCTCCTTTGGTCCAGGCCTTGGCAAGTCTGCTGTGTGATGACAACATCTTGTTGTCTCGTGTCAGAGTGACTTACAGCCTGCAGGCACAGCGTGACATTTCTCACTGCTACTGTGAGATACTGAGAGGGAAAGATGATAATCAACTTTCTGGATGGTAAATGTGGTAAATGTCACTATATTTCAGAGATGACGCTCTGTGTGTGTGTGTGTGTGTGTGTGTGTGTGTGTGTTCGCGCGGCTGTTCAATGTCTGAAAGGCAGGAAAGTGACTAAAGGCTGACTTTTTGACTTCCTCCCCAGAGGGGTAAGGCCATGTGAGAAATGCTGCAGCCACAACAATGGCCGTCTGTAAAGTGACCAAGGGGGTGGAGTGGGTGGGGAGAGGGTTGTCTTCTTCAAGGTTCTTTATAGCAGTGCTTCCCAAAGTGGGGTCCGGGGATTCCTAGGGGTCCTTGAGGGAGTTCCAGGGGGTCCCCAGCTAAATGATAGTTAGGAAATAGGACTTTGTACACTTACTTTTTACAATATACCCACAAATAGAAATGGCGGACCATAGCCTGATTCAGGTCAAACCGGGGTCCTTGAAATGAAAATGGTTGAAAATCACTGCTTGAGATGTAAAAGTCTGCAGGCTAATGAGTGTCAATTTGGGGGTCTTTGACATGAAAAGGTTTGAGAACCACTGCTTTATAGTTATGAGTCATGCAGGCACATGAGACATTGAAGCAGCATATGGAAAAAATAAACAACAACCATCTACTGTGTGTGTGTGTGTGTGTGTGTGTGTGTGTTTAGTTATTCTTTGAAGCAGTTTAGAAGAACACATACAGTTGCTCTCTGAGTCTGCCCCTCAACCCTATAATGTCATCCACGTCATAATGCATTATAATCGACTGATGCCTTCCTGATTTGTGATGGCGCCTTGTGTGTACTGCGTGTTTGTGTATTCATGTGTGTGCATGAGGAAAACCTGGTTAACATCTAGGGTGGTAGAGCTAGCGTTAAATTATTTCTCATTTCACGACTAAATGAATGAAGGCTGAAATTTAAGCCCCTCTTTTGGCTTGCCATTTTCGTTAAGCGAAACGGACGATTGTCGAGGTGCTGTAATGCATATTCACTGCTCATCATTATTAGCTTTTATTAACAGACGATGAGGTTGATTGAGTGACCTGTGAGAGAATTATGGCCTCCGACTCAGAGACTCATTTCCTCATGGAGATTTTAACGTGTCTTGTCTTTACACCAGTGTTTCTAAACCAGCGCCACACAGCACGTACAGCCATCTCCCATACCTTGGCCTGTGCCTCATTACCAATTACCATTACAGAAAGTTTTTCTGATTTATTGAGAGAGATGCAGTGAGCGCAGCTTTCTCACATTCCTTTTTCCTGGATACCACTTAATAAGATATTTCCCATTCTCGTGCGTTCAATTTGTTGATGCCGCCGTCTCTCAACTTTAGCTTACTTTGAGATTTGTTGTCTTGTTTTTTTTTCTGCTACTGTGTTGTCAATTTGTGGGCCCTAACTTGTGTGTGTGTGTGTGTGTGTGTGTGTGGGGAGCAAACCCATTGATTGCTTACTTAGTAAGCCATGTGAGCATCACAAACAAGCATGGCACACACACAGGGATGCTTGGGATGCTTTCTTTAGAGTTGTTGTCTCTATGCTGTTGGTTGCTAGGGTGACACCCAGAGTCCCACAGTGATTCATGATGATCACGATGCCTCGTGGAAGCGTGAGAGAGGGAGAGAGAGAGGGAGAGAGACGGAGGGAGACGGAGACGGAGAGAATCAGAATACAAAACGAGGTGGGAGGAGAGATGCCTTGATCAACCAGTAGTCAACACTGCGGTAGCTTCTCCTCCTCCTTTCATCTGTCCCAAATCCCCTGCTAACAGTAACACTCCAGGGTTCCCATTTAATGGGAATAGAGATACCGAGATGGGGAGATGCTGCCTGGGCTCATTGCATCCATGTGTCACAACTTCTCTATAGCCAGGGCATCAGGAGCATTTGATCTGGCACCGTGTCACATGCAGAGTTGTTAAGCAGAGGTTTTTTCTATCTTGTTCACTGTGGTTCCAAAAGACATAGCTTTCACCATCACATTTCAACAAGAACATTTAATCATGATTAAAATTAAATCATGGTCAGCCATTTGATATTATTTCATTTCATATTTCTACTCTTCAAAACAAC
The DNA here is from genome assembly GCF_963924005.1 of Protomyctophum bolini. NCBI lineage: Eukaryota > Metazoa > Chordata > Actinopteri > Myctophiformes > Myctophidae > Protomyctophum > Protomyctophum bolini. The sequence continues at coordinate 22,693,345 of NC_137874.1, read as the reverse complement.
GTTTTTAAACAGTTGTAGTATGCATTGCAAATTTACAGCATCCTTTCGGATTACTTTACTTCAGAGACTCAGGGAAGCGCAGTGTCCAACACCACTCAAAGTGTTTAAAAAGATTTTATCCCACGATTTTGAAACCCATTTTTTCACCCAGTGTCAATTATCTAATGTAATCCTGGGCGCTACACTTCCTCTGCCAACCTGGGGGGCAGCGGACTTACCTGATGCTTCCTTCTATGCATGTGGATATCCAAGCTGCTTCTTTTCACCTGACAGAGGAGAGTTTCCCCGGCTGGATGTACCGTAGCACGTGGAAGGAACATGTTCCGACCAGTTCCTTTCCCCTCCATCAGGCCCCGGCTGGCCAAGGGGAGGTAGGATTACTGCATGTTCTTTTGTGAGGCCACCTACCCTAGGGGACAGTGGCGTGCACAGATAGACACTAGGGGGTGCTAGAGCACCCCCTGCCCCTTTCCCTCTGGACAAATGTGCCCTTTGAAGAAAAAAAAAAAAGCTTTTAATATATTATTTATGCCCCAAAATCTATAAATCTCACACTATTAAGGCAACCGGCCACTTCCACGTGCTGCACAAGGTACCCTTTTTTTCACTTGAGCACCTGCCCCTCTAAAAGTCTGTGCACGCCACTGCTAGGGGACGCAGGGCATGCAAACTCACACAGAAAGGCCCTTTTGCCGACCCTGCCTCGGGTATGGGCACTGATGACACGGAGGAGAAAACACTAGCTGTGAAGCGACAGCACTACCGACTGTGCCACCGTGCCCCCAATAGAACTGATGTTGAGTGGATGACATGCCCCGTGGAAATACTGCCTGTGTCAGTCAAGTGTTGCATATTAAATACAGTAAACAGCACCACATTTCAGTGGTTTAAGGGCAAAAGTACCACATTGTTTTAATGGAAAGGCTGTCTTGAAGATCCGGAGGGTCTGTCAACACTCAATTCATTATGTATTAGGGATGTTATTTTGTGTAGAATACATTTCTATACTGGGCATGCGTACAGTATGCTGACAAGGATGCGATGCATCAGCAACACAGCCTCGCACTCTCCCGAACTCTTGTCCATCACCACAGTTATTCATAGAACACATTAATGATTTATTGAATAACAAATCGTGAGTAATGGGACCCTAATCCATCATCATGACACGGTTAATGCCCGTGGCTACCCAATGCTTTCTTCATTTAATTCCTTAGATTTTATAAATTGAATTTCACAATTGGTAATGGATTAATTAAATTTTATTTCTAGGAAATGGAATTGGGTATGAGGAGAGAAAAGTGTGTGCGTGGGGTGATGAAAGAGACAAGCTGACCTTTGCAAAATCAGACTGCATTTACTCTCGGCTTCGCACCCTATCATGACAAACTTTATTCTTTATTCAGAGGAGGGGTGATGTCTCACTTTAATGACCAGAAGATTCCGTTGGGACCCATGTTCAATTTGGTCCCATTGAGATATGTTTGATAAACCTACCGGCAGGGGCAAGGGCTGTAGTGAGGGCTCCTGTTTTTAATAACGGAAAGCGGATTAGGCTCCTTTATTTCTTGCATTCTTAGATTAATCCATGAAACCACATGGCCTGTGAAGGGCTATTGTGTATGCAGTAGAGGAGACAATATCATTCATATTTTTTTTAATTGCTCCCTAAGGCGATGAAGGGGTCAAAGAAAGACGTACCCTATTACTGTCTGAGCCACACACAAAACCCTGTCTGAACCTCATTTTTATTTTGCAGTATGCTGAGGATAGGCACGCTATCATGTTACGTACCGACTCCCGAATGTACAAATGATCTGTTGGAAAGGAATTGATTTGGTGCTCCAACAACAGTCCTGTGATCGTGATATGAGGGGCAATATTTTGACATGATTAAGCACCATAACATTCTGGATGGATTTGCAATTCAACTGTTCTTAGCAGAGGTTCACTCCAGTGTTACGTAACCTTCAAAACAATATATCTGGGATGAGAGACTGTTTTGGCGGAGTTAACCCATTCAGGACGGGAAACCCTTTTGGTATTATGTTATACTTTAGCTATTGAAAAATAGCAGATCTACAAGCTCACAAGCTAGCTATTTTTGAAAAAACTTGAAAATGTGGCACAAATCTTTGAATATATTGTCTTTCAGAGCGAACATTTTCAACTCAAATCTTTGCTTCTGTGTGGTCCCTGGAACAACATATTTTTAGACGGGGTCATGTTTGCGGGTCCTTGACATGAAAAAGGTTGAGCACCACTGACACAGAAACATAGGTTGAGCACCACTGACACAGAAACATAGGTTGTGCACCACTGACACAGAAACATAGGTTGAGCACCACTGACACAGAAACATAGGTTGAGCCCCACTGACACAGAAACATAGGTTGAGCACCACTGACACAGAAACATAGGTTGAGCACCACTGACACAGAAACATAGGTTGTGCACCACTGACACAGAAACATAGGTTGAGCACCACTGACACAGAAACATAGGTTGAGCCCCACTGACACAGAAACATAGGTTGAGCACCACTGACACAGAAACATAGGTTGAGCCCCACTGACACAGAAACATACAGTAGGTTGAGCACCACTGACACAGAAACATAGGTTGAGCCCCACTGACACAGAAACATAGGTTGAGCACCACTGACACAGATACATACAGTAGGTTGAGCACCACGGACACAGAAACATAGGTTTTTCAGAAAACTGTCAGGATTTAGAAGACTTTTTTTAGAATCGGCCTCAGGGGTCTTAATGGGTTTTAGGTGTGGGGTTCTAAAATAAATGTATAGCAGCTGACATGTAGGCTAATGGAACCAGTGGTGGAAAGCAGTACATATACTTAAGTACTGTACTTAAGTACAATTTTGAGGTATTTGTGCTTTACTTGAGTGTTTCCAAAAACACTCAAATATTGTACTTTTACCCCATTACATTTTATTTGAAAACTTTAGCTACTAGTTACTATGTAGATTTTGATTATTACAACAAAACAAAATAACCACTTATTAACTTATTAACCGCCCTATATACTGCACATTTTGGCAATTTGAAAAATTCCGATATATAAGCTCACAATGCGTTGTGATGTGAAGCATTGTGAGCTTGTAGATCTGCCATTTTCAAAAAGATTGTTATGCATTTGAAAACGTGAAATGGGATATTCTGCACAATGAGTACTTTTACTTTTGGTACTTTAAGTACATTTTGAGGCCAATACTTATATTTTGTATTCCGGACGTTTACTTGTAACAGAGTACTTCTACATTGCAGTATTAATACTTTTACTTAAGTAAAACATTTGAGTACTTTTTTCCATCACTGAATGGGAAGCTTCCTTTTGCTTAGATATGACCACCTATTTGCCCCATCTATGTGTTATTCTTAGTTGGACATAAATTAGGTTGGATAGTTTAGTGAAATGGGGCCAGGTGGTGTAAGACTGGTCCTGACAGTTATCCCCAGGTTACCAAACATGGTTATATAACTAATTAATAAAGTTCCACCAAGTTTGAAAGTGTGCTGTGATTCTGAGCCAGAAAAATGGTCCTAACTCTCAGCATGAGTGTTCCAAGCTGCCTGGAAAATATGCACTGAACCCAAAACCCCACAAGTGATCAGACCGCATGTCACTGGGAATGTATAAAAAGCATTTAGATGTATTAATATGGTGTGTGCGATGGAATAAATAATTCACACTAGTGCACTACACAAATGTCAAAAGGAAATTCTAACGCAGAAGATCATGTACTTTTGCATAAAATCATTTGTGCCGTGCTACTGATTTAGATAAAGTTCATTGTCTGTACCCATAGCAATGCTATGCTGGGCTCTGAAAAAGCGGAAATTTGTGTTTCAGAATTGTTTAGCAAGTTAGAAGATACCAGTGGAGACTGTAAGCATCTCAAGAGCTAATGAGCCCCCATACTTATGTGTTTAGAGACTGTTAAATGGGAATTTCACAAAAACAAATTAATAAATGGACCATTTTATCGTCTACTTTATCGTCTATCGTCTACTCTACAGGGGGAGGTAGTTTAGAGACCAGGATTACTGCATGTTTTTTGTGAGGGTGCCTAGCCTACCGTAGGGGACACAGGGAGAAAGGCCCCTTTGCCAACCTCACCTAGGGTATGGGCACTGATGACGCAGAGGAAATAACACGCCCCCAGCGGCCACATTCTTAGTCTTTTGAATATCACACCATTTAGTCTTCTGAAAAATCTTAGTCGACTTGTCTTAGTCAACAAAATGAACACTGAACTGAAACTCGTTAATACATACGATTAAAGTGTACGAGTCTAGAATGGCTAAATCTCTGTGACTCACTCAGGGTCCCAAATGAACACCCACCACGATTGCATTTGCGGTTGTGAAACTATAGTACAGGAACCCACAACCCAGAATAACCAAATGCAGGTAGGCCTTTGAGTAAATTATAGAGAACATTTGCCACTCTGGCCTAGCTGTAGAAAAATATGTATTTAAACATGTGCTGTGTTTTCCATCACAATCTACTGTAGTTCTAATGTGCTTTGTGTGTCATCGTGCATATTAATTGCCTCAGTCTTCAAACCTGGGAAACCTCATCGATACAAAGCGAAAATATTGATTCAGACTAATGATATTACAAATGCAAAACAGTGTTATTCTGTGGAAATTCATTGGTTTAAATGAAAGTCCCATGGCCATTGATGCTGTCTCAGCTTGTCAATTTCTTGAATTGCGCAAGGTTGTTTATTTCGCTGTATACTAAGCTGTTGGCTGTCATAAAAAAAGCTGTCGGAAAAAAGTGTCTGACTGTAACAAGTGAAATGCATGTTGGGAGGGACACAGATTAATGTATGGGTCACCGTTTTCGGTGACACACTCCCCTTGCCTCACGCTAATATGGTTTCTGCCTCGGGTTTGAGTAAATGTTGCGCTGTGACTGGCCAGTCGCTGTGATTGACAGCCTACACCTAAACCTAACCCTAACCTTAACCTCAGTAAAACTATACCTAACCCTAACCCTAACCTCAGTAAAACTATACCTAAACCTAACCCTAACCATAACCTCAGTAAAACTATACCTAACCCTAACCTTAACCTCAGTAAAACTATACCTAACCCTAACCTCAGTAAAACTATACCTAACCCTAACCCTAACCATAACCTCAGTAAAACTATACCTAAACCTAATCTCAGTAAAACTAAAGCAGTGGCTGGGGGGTGTTTCCAAGAACCCGAATCCGCGGAAGAAACCCTTTTAGCTTGCCTCACCCACCACACTAACCTCGCGTCACCAGGCTTTACACCGCACCGACATGCATGTTAGGAGGGACACAGATTAATGTATGGGTCACCGTCATCTATCTATCTATCTATCTATCTATCTATCTATCTATCTATCTATCTATCTATCTAATATAATAACATTCATTTTGTGGCCAAGTTCAACCCAATTTCCCAACATCATCCGTAAACAATTCCCTCCCAATCAATGTGATCTATTATATCGCAATACCCACACTGTACATAATTTCCTGTTCATATATTAGAACGGGTAAGGCCCTAGTAATGTAAATTATACATTGAGCCTAGTCACCACTCTGTCCAGCACGCTCTGCCATGGTTGAGCTGGCAGACGCCTCTAAACTCACTGTGGGCTTATTTAAGACATGTGTATGTGTATGCCTGTTGATGTTGATCATACTAAAGCTATGATGTTCATTACACATTGTTATATCAGTGTCGATACAATATAGACCTATATAATAAAACAGTGCTGACACACAGTCGGCACACTATCTGGACCCCTGAGAGAGAGGGGGAGAACAACGCTTCCACTACGTTGCTTGTCTCTGCTGTAGTGGAGCATCTGATAAATTCATTTGCAGGAACAGTGAGCCAATATTTATCTTTATAGGTCAGCCCTGGGAGAATATTTGGGTCAGAGTTCCATTGCTGCACTGGGACAGTCACAGCACCGAAGATTATTGGATTCAGATAAGTCAGCACCGAGAAATATCGGATTCAGATAAGTCGGCACCGAGAAATATGGGATTCAGATGAGTCAATATTCAGACTTCAGCATCCACAGAACTATGACACTTGTACCTGTCACATTATGCCCATTGGGTTTCACTTATTGACACCAGGGTGAGTAGTTCACCCAAACTTATTCTCTATCAACTACACACCCCATGAAGCCTTGAATTCATGGATTTTTTTTCTTCTAAAACGGTTAGTCCAAATACTTGTGATTTAGCTATTCTGATTGGCCAACAAATTATTGGCTCAAAAACAAAATTTGCCATGAATTCAAGGCTTCATGGGGCATGTAATTGAACCACAACTACTCCTTTTAATATTCCTTATTATTCCTCCTTCCCTTCGCTGCCATTACATGCCACCCTGTCGAGGTGTTGGTATTCTTTCCACAGCTGTGGTTGACTGCTCTATTAATACCAAGTAGGTGAGGGAAAACAAGTTTTCCATTTTGGATTCCATTTAAAGTGAGGACATTTTGAATGCATACATAATAAATGTAATCTGAATCAGTCGTGGCAGATTCAGCAAACCAATGGCTTCAATCTATCCTCCTGGGGGCCTGGTCATTAATCCACTAAGAACTGAGGCAGATTCTAATGTCTTCTAAATCAGTTGTCTGACAATACTTATGTTTCTATATGCAGTGGTGCTCATACTTTTTTCATGTCAAGGACCTCAAAAATTATATATATATTTGTTCCAGGGATCCCTAGAAGCAAAGATTTGAGCACGCGCACACACACACACACACACACACACACACACACACACACACACACACACATAGTGTGGTAACTTTAACATGGCTCTCCGGGCATCGTTTCACAAGCACCATATCGTATAACATGGGCACACTGTCTTTTTTTAACACAGTGTGAAGGACTCACAATTTACCCCAATTTCCTAAACCTCCAGTGCCTCTTAAGTCTACAGTACAAAATTACACAAATAATTCAGGAGATGGCGAATCAATATTACATTTTCGTTTTCTATCTAATTCCACCATTAATCCGTCCGCCTGACCTCATTTGCAGAGAACCTCACTCCATCCTCCTTACAGAGCATTCCCATGGACCTGTGTCTGGACTGACTCACTGGCCATTTAGGAATGTAAAATGTGAATGGGATGAAAGCACGGAGACGCTGATGCACACAGATCTTTTTTCTCTGAGCTGCAGAAGAATATGGCAAGCCAAATGAATTCACAGAGGGCCCTAAAAGCCATGTAGCGCTCGTCAGGAAGTATTTATAGAAGGTCCCCCAGGCAGTCATGTCCTGGTTCTAGGAAAACACAATATAATATTTATTATATGGTGTGAGCTGAACAATGCACAATTTAGGCTTCATGTGATAGGCAGCAACCCTAACACTGTTTAACCGAGTGAGGTATATGAACCTCCGGATTTCCAGGAAATAGATTCACCAACACTAAGGGAGCTAAGTCTGGTTGTATTGTACTTGTGTCTACACCCAGTTACCTTACAAGTCTCACAGTGACATCTTGACATTCACACAGTTTCTAGATCTCACAGGAAAGAGAACTCGAGTAGTTGGGTATTATATTGTCAGGAGTTGAAACGGTACTAGAGAATATCCTCAAGTACAGTACTGTTGCATGATGTTACTTAAGTAGATATGAGATTATATGTATTAAGCTCTTGAATTAAAAGTACCAAATTACTTTCCGTGACCATCTTGGCAAACCATTTCCATGGGATTTGCATCACAGCAGTGCACAGAACTTTTTGAAATCAATGCCACTATAATGTGTACTGTAAGCACTGATTTGTGTGGGTGTTGGAGTAACAGAAACCCGGTTGTCGCACAGTCCACAAAGTAAAATAAATATCAAACAAGGCTGATTTGATTTGATTAGACGTCATGCAGGAAAAACAAGTGAAATCATGTTACATCAATAAATAAAACAATCAAGAGCTACACTACCTCCAGCATACATGCGTATTGCACATTACTAATATTGAACATATTTCTGCAACATTTTCTAAAAGCCATGCTTTGACCTTAAACTTAAAAAGGAGATGGCTGCAGTGCTGATGCTGTTTATGTTCAGGTGTAGCGAGTTCCTGCTTACTGCTCCTCCAAATCTAAACGAACGTTTTCTCCTTTCAGTGGTGAACGTGAGCATGGTCAGGTCTGCAATATGCTGGCTCTGGTTAGGTGGGAGTGGACTGGAAAAGCTTACAGAGGTAGACAGGGGCGCTGTTGATATAGACTTATGCACCAGGTTCAGCTGTAGTTGTACTGAACTGGCTGCCAAAGGGAGCCAACCCAACTGCTGGAAATGCTGTTTTCCAAGTTCCAACATGGTCCCTCACAGACAGCCCCCGAAATGAGTCTGTCCAGCCTATTTTGAGAGGCCTGCAGCATTCTCTTTTAGGGCGCTGGTTAGGCTGTACTACTGAATCAAGTGTCTGCTGCTGTATTGCCTATTTCCCGCTTGAAATGTTTTACATTTTGGCAGTCATGACAGTCAATGTTAGTAGTACCATCCTCTAGTGTCCAGCGTAATGAATTGTAGTCCTGAGATTGATTGATTGGGTGCATGTCAGGAGATTATTGGATAAAATATCTTAATGCCTGCTGAAATAATGACAGCAGTAATTACACACACCCACACACACTCCATATATACACTATATTATATTGTTAGCAATGTCCCCCTGATGACCGTGGATAGGCTCTAAAAGGTTGAAAAACACATTTTTCATTTCAGCTGGTCTATCTGTCATAATACTTTTTAGATTTCATAGATTTTGTTTAGTGATGAGCTCTCCATCTGGTGTCACCAAATACCTCAATCCCCCAAGCTCCCTCGTCAGTGTGTTTAGCATAATATGCACAGCACCCGGACGATCCCACGTTTTGCCTATGTCAGCCCTATTAATCTGAAGCCAAATCACTTCCATTAGATTTCTGGTCTAAAGCATTTAGCTGTGGGGATTTGCTGAAGGAGGCAGAGGGAAACGGAATGAAAGAGAGGGAGAGAGAGTCTCAGGGTAAGCTATAAATAAGCAAGCCTGTAGTGTATATGGATGAGGAATACTGGTCATGGTGCCGTATGTTGTTAAGGTGCAATGACTGTTGGGTGCATTTGTTTGGTCCAACAAACAGTCCAGCAGGCATTAGTCCGTCATCCTAGCCCAAACATGCTATTCTTTTTGGCCAGAAAGGGATTTTTTGTGACCAGAAGGACAAATCTCTGGGTTTTCTCTTGGCAATAATATCGCTAGAGGGCGCAGTGGAGTAACTAAAAGTATTTTTTGGAAAGAAAAAAAAAAGGTGCATTTTATGTGTGGTGGGGGGCTCGGAGTGTGTCACCAGACGTCGAGGAAGTCGAGAGTAGCATAGCTTTAATGCAAAGGCATTATAGCTATGGACCAGAGCTAACCTAAGCCTAACCTTACAGGGAAGCATGTGTCTTAACCAGCCACACATGTGTCGGACTGTTGCATGTCGGACCAACGTATGCGCCCCGTGACTGTTGCCAATGCCATGTAATGGTGGTAGTATTTCTTCTGAGACGATATTCTCCGCTCAGAGGAATAGCAACGTTATTCCAAAGCTATGTAGCACAGCTGGGTTCACATGATGGCCGAGGGTATAGCAGGAAGCTGATGGGTAAAAATGTCCTTCGCTGATTGCCGCAGATTGTACTAAATGGACCTGCAGTAATCCCTGGCAAAAGTAAATGGATCACCGTGCCCCTCTTTCAATTTCTGACACCACATTTTCACTGTACTGTTAAAATCTCTCCCTTTAGCTCCACTTTCCTTCACACCACCACACAGCATTACTATTACTGTATGTTTGCTGCACAGTGGTTTTAATGCCTATGGTGTCATACACAACTTATGCTGTATTTGTAGGTTGACACTGTATGGATATTGGGTTCAGGGGATCTTATGGGGGCGCCTGCAGGTAACCAGCAGGACTTGTTCAGAGATTTCCAGTGGAAACTAGAGATCCATCCACCAGGATTTCCGTGCCTGTAAGTCCATTGTCGACACACCGGCAGCACTTCTAGGAGAAAGAGCAGCCTGACCCCATGCTGTGCACAGTGCTTCCAAGCTGCAGCTGGAAGAGACAGGTGCTGACGTCTTATTAGAGAGGGTGTTACTGTACATCCAAACACAGCCTTGTGCCACTTAATGAGACAACACTATCTGGGGAGCGAAACGGGAGATTAAAGACCCGTCCCATTATATTGTAGTCTAGGTCACAGAGGGCTTCACGGCACTCTTGAAACTATCACCCATGCTTGACTGACCACTGGGGGAGTGGAGAAGCATTCATGTCCTCTGCCTTGGGCCTTAACGTTTTTTGACTCCTGCAGTGACTCACCCAACTCTTGGCTACGTAGTACGGAGGGCCCCAAACATCGGATCTCAATTAAAAGTTCTGGGTGTTTGCCTACTATTTTATTTATTTATTTACAGGCTAGCAACATGGTAAAACTCTGCATTTCTTTAGACACTTTAAGAGAGGATATGGAAGACGATTAGAGATGATGCAGAAATATGTGTGTTGGCAATTACTGGATAGTGGATACAGCAGGCGGGCTCTTTAGTCTAGACCTTATGGTCAGCAAGCCCCAGGCCTTCCAAAGCTTAAAACGGTTCTTGTTCTTATTTAGTGAGAGAACTGCATTTCAATCTTACTCAAACTCAAAATTCGGATACTCACACTACGGATGTACTGATCGTGAGTGCTCCACGCTGTAGGAGTTAGATTTTAGAGTCTCTTACTTATTTTTTTCTTTTTTTTTACACACCAAAATGGCTGCTAAGTCTCCAACATTTACTAGCCAATTTACTAGCCATCCAATACCAAACTGTTATTCGAGGTTTACACCCTTTCCCTTAAGAACACATTGGCATAAACTGCAAAGCTCAGATGTGCACAGAAAAAGTTGGTATTTCTGCCTCTTCTTTTAGCCACTAAGACATGAATTACATCAACCTTTGCATGCATATACTGTATGTATTTATTTGTTTGTTTGTTACTTTTCTCCCCATGGATGCACAGACTCGTCTTTTTTTTTGTTGCGTGCACTTTCTCATCAGGAATGTTGTCCGCGAGCCAGGCGACCTTACTGTGTGTACAGTGCTCCTCGGAGAGTTCTCCCAGAGGTGACTTTACTGTAGATCCACCCCCCACCCCCTCACTTGTGGTTGGGAAATTTTGCACCGTTCGGTTCTGTCCATGCCTCGGGCCCCAAACATGTTTATAGCTCAAAGTCCTACCAAACAGCACCTGCCACTGCACATCCTGATGTCCTTTAATAATAAATGGCTTCCTTTAAGGCACATGGCAAACTGGTGGTAGACACTACAAACAGCTAGTTTTCACTGTGTGTGTGTGTGTGTGTGTGTGTGTGTGTGTGTGTGTGTGTGTGTGTGTGTGTGTGTGTGTGTGTGTGTGTGTGTGTGTGTGTGTGTGTGTGTGTGTGTGTGTGTGCAGGCAGCTTGGACTCCTCATGCATAGAATGAGGCATGAGGTCAGTCCGTTGCTCTCCCCAGGTTGGCAGAGGGAGTGTAGCGTGTGTGTAGGGAGTGTAGGATTACACTAGACAATTGAGAGTGGGTGAAAAAAATGTGGGATAAAATAAGAAAAAACAATTCTTACTTTGAGTAGTTCTATCATATTATCATATATCCACTTCTATCATGCATCCACCAGCTTCCTCCAGGCAAGTCTAGTGGGGGAATGTGTGAATATGAGAATGACGCGAATTGACGAGAATTGAACACATTATCATTAGCATGATTGGCTCCAAATGTGACAGTTTCCCCAATCACTGAAAATGATTGCCTTCAGCATGTTGAGAGAATTGTTAGCTATACCACGTTCTCTAACTGCAGACACTTCGTGTTCCGCTGCCGCAATAATGGAAATCTTGTGTAATTCTCTACACAGGTTCGAACCGTGTCAGTCAGTACAAGAAGTGAGCCTGTGAGATAATTGAATCCATAACATTTAATGGGGATATTACCGTTCATGCCTAAATAATTTCACCCAGTAAAAATCCCACTGGGCAAGCTTTTTACGACTGCTGGGGAGGGGGTGGATGTGGGGGTGTGACTCATCTTTAGCTCTCATTGCGTGTCATTTTGTATTTGTCTGGTTTAGAGACCTACATGGCAGTTTGAGTGGTGAAGGATTTATATTGGCGACTTATCGTACCCCAGATGTCTTGTGGCCCTGCATCTCCTCTGTGAACCTGGCTTGTGATTTACCGGGCACAAGGCGCCCCGCTGCAGCATGGCGCCCTCAAACCTGCCCCAGCTTTTAATGTGTACCTGCTATTAATCATCAATTTTGTCATAGGCCACAGTGTTTATGGGATACAGCGTTAATGGGACTATGGGCTGCCCTTTGTAGTTTTTTTACTTTATTTTTTATCTTCTTCTTATTTCCAGTTAAGGTTTATTGTGTCACCAGCAGGGCTCTGAGACACTTCAGTAACACTTCCATTTGGAACGGAGCCGAGCCTGCGAAGTGCTGGACTCAAAGTGCGATTTGTCATTTTTCACTGCCTGCATGTGTCATACAGTCCAGCGAGACTCGTAGCTTCTCCTGCACTAGTAGCTGTACTTATACTGCACTGTGTATTGCACTGTCTAGCTGAAAGGATGATATCGCAAATTGGTGGATCATGTTTTGCTTTTTAAATAAACGTTATTGAAAATTAGGAGGATATTAATGGCTGAATGTTACCGTTGCATCCTTGTATTGTGTAACAACTGTGTGATCCTGGAGCCAGAGCTAGAGAGGCTGGATATTAGCACGAAGTTGAGGTTACTAATATAGTGTATATCCATATTCTGGACAGTACACTAACATTGTACACCACTCCATCAGTGTTTGTATAGACCTATGTCAATAACGTGTCCTGCACAGCAAAATGACCTTGTAACAATTAAAGTGCAAATAACGGACAAGCCACATTTTCCACTTACGGCAATGTACTCTCCAGATTTGGTTGTGTGCACGTCCATTTGAAATGCCCCCACTTGACCCTGCTGCAATAGGTTAGCCCCACTCCCACACAATTTGAATAGGCCAAAGGGCCGACACTCCCGAACTTTGGCATGGATTATCTCCCATCTGTTGAGAAAATTAGCACTGCTCAGTTTTTGTTTCCCCTCTCCACCCCAATCCATAAGCAATTTATTACTCGTTCTGTATTTGGCTACATTTTACATAATCTAATTGCAACAATATAATTCAAACACTGGTTTCATTGTTGCCGTAAGAGTATGAAGCCACAAACTGAAAATATCAGAGAAATATTGTTTTCTTTTGGTGGTATGTTTTGTTATGACAGAGCAGGTCTGAACCTGGATGATGTTAATGGAAGATCTGCACAGCAGATAGCAGCCAGAGACACATTTCTTCTCTTCTGCACCGTCATCCTGATAAGCTCTAAGAAATTATCACGGGAGGAGGACCGACAAATCTATGGTTGGCGCCAAACTGTTTCCCAAACAAAAGGCACATGTTAAAACTGGGTCATTTGTTTCATGGGTTCTACCTTTTAGATGTAAAGAGGACACCTCGCTTGATTGATGTTCACTTCATTCTTCTCTCACTCCCTCCCTCCCTCTCTACTTATTCACTTTCACTACGTATAGTTCTCATCTCAATGAAATAGTGTGATGGGAAGGAAGTGAGGCTCGGCTTGAGTTGTGTTGACGCTGCATATCTATTGCATGCATTGTGCGCTGGACGAGTCAAATGAGGTGCATTAAATGTGGTTCATCTAATGAGGCGTCCACGTGCCTGCCCGGGCCCTCTGGGGGCCAGAAAGTGAAAATAGATTAACAGATTAAATTGTATGGACTTGAGAAACCTGCCGGCATATTGTGTTTCAGTATTGCAGCGCTGCAATTTTGCGGCTGGCACAGATGTGTGCTGTAGAATCAATGCAACTTACTGTAGCTGACCTGAATTTGGTCGAGTACTCCAAGTGTACAGTGGTGTAAAGTAACTAACTACTGTACTTACTGGAGTATTTCCAAATTTCAGTACTTTTACTTCTGCTCCACTACATCTCGTAGGAAAGTATTGTGCTTTTACTACACCACAATTAGTAAAGTACATTTTCATACAGATACTACATTGTGAACTTAAAGTTGTAGGGAAACGGAAATGGTGAGCATTTTATTTTGACGTTTTTTTTGGCATCCATTGTTGGGTATGCCCATATGATGACCACGGATATGGTGTGAAAAACGTCTTTTTTATTTCACTACGCCTTTAAAGCTCGGCTATTTTCAAATATTAAAGGTTTTCAAAGGTTAATATAGGGTTAAAGTCATTCAACTGATTTGCTGGGGACCCAACTTTGTGTGTGATCATGCGACCTAGTCGCTTCTTTTGGGCTTGTTTTCATAGACCTGTTGCTTGTTTCTCTCACTAAGTGTGGCAACACTGGCAGAGACTAGCATTTTACTAGCAAAACAGAAATGAAATAATCTAGCTTCTGGCTCATGTACTTAGTCAGCATGCATAGGTAGGCACATCAGAGGCTATACACCCAGGTAAGCTATTCTATTTTGGACCATTCTGCAAATATCAGCATGTTACAGCTCTTACACGTTGAAAGACAAGCGACCGGGGGTATTATGCACCACAAGCTATAGAGAGTAGAGACTGTGTGCAGTCCCAAGTGCAATGGAATCTGCATTAGCATGTATTTCCCAGCAGTTGCACACCACTGCTATTCCAGCTGCTGTCAGACTTTACCTGTACAATGTGATTGTGTATTTCCTATGTGCACTCATGGAGACTCTGATGTACTTTTAAACATACAAATAACCTCATAGTCAATTTTAAAAACATCATATGGCACTCTGCATTAATACCATTGGCTTGAAGAGACGATGGCTGAACAAAGGACAGCATATTTTCACTTAGCCTAGTATGGATTAGCTAGTCGATAACTGTTGTGTTAATTGCTTGCTTTTGAGTGATGAATGTTAATTGCTTTGTTAGGTTATGAAAGGCGTCTATCTGACAGCAGTTCAATTGCATGTCAGGAACAATATATCTTCTGCTGTATGCATCCTAGTTTGACCTGAGAAAAAGGAACGCAATGCTGTAGCATTCTTTTCAGCTTGTTGTGCCTTTCTCCCATGCATTTCTATGGTAAAGACGTGCTGGAGTGCTGCTCTTCCCAGTACAGAGCATTGCGTTTCAGTGCTCTTTGCGTCCAACTATAGTTTTTGGCGGAGCACAGAAAATGGTTACACTTTTGGAGAGGACCACCATCAGTGTCACGTTTGTTCCTCTTGGCCTGTGTCTGATAACCTGGTCATTCGCGACCTGACTTTCAATCATTACTACAACCATGACACACCCATTATTTTGACTGTTATAGAACGCAGATGATGATGATGACATTAAGAGCAACAGTTGATAGGTTTGAATGTTGCGTGCTTAATGATGATGTCACCAGCGACATCATCGATTGGGAATCCAAGCTAATATAAACTGCAGGCTTTCTATTCCTGAAAAGTTGCAATGCGAAACTGCATTTTATCCTGTATTGGAAAGCACTTTGTAACATTGTTTTATAAATAAAGTTTATTATTATTATTATTATTTAAATAAACACTGTGCACCCTGGACATGATATTCAAATCGTTCCTCCGCTCAAAAATATTTCTGCGGTCACGCTCCCTAAAACCGTAACTGCATATTTTAATATTTTCATTTTTAAGCTTGAGCTCCTATGAACAGAATTGTCCATTATGTAAAGTTGCCACTTATACATGTGTATAATAGCTGTTGCAACTTTGTGGAAGACATGCAAATGACTCTATTAAGGTTTAGTTTTGCTTAGCAATGCCACTTATGCCAGTCTCATACTTGACATGTTCTCACCCCATTCTCTTCTCTTCTTCTCTCTCTCTCTCCTGTAGGTAAGTGCAGCGTGTTATTCTTTCATCCTAAACCCTAACGTGTGCACCTTGCTCAACCCTGGAGAAAATGCACCCCGGAGATAGCGCCGCAGAGGTGATTCATTGGCAGTAGAGAGCGAGGAGGCGCCGGCTAAAAATACTCCCCTCCGCAACACCTCAGACTGTCGGAGGAGTTGAAGCCAGCTCCTTCACAACTACGCTTCTAAACAAGAACGGTTAAGAGCGCCGTGACTGTAAGCTCACATGTTACCATGTTAATGTTCCTTAACTGAACTCCTTCCAGGCATGAAATATCGGTTGGCTCGGCAAAACAAAACCAAAATAATGTGAAGATGAGACTGTGTGACATAGAGGTGCCAAGTGGGGTCTGCCTGGAGGGAGGAGATGAACAAATTGAGACAATAGCGTGTGCGGGTTCGTGTGAAGCTGTGCTGTGACTAGAGAGAGCCACTAGATGATGGGTGAGGTAACACCAGTGCGGTCCCAAGTGACCTTCCTTTCTGATGTTGTTGCGTTGCAGTGAAGCAACTAAAATTGTGTCCTTCATATCTTGACTGTAAATGGGTTTTCGGTGTCGACCAGATTGTTGATGGTCTGGTGGAAAAAGTGGTCTATATAAACACAATCTGTAGTTCCGGTGTGTGACCTGTGGTTCTTCAGCTGAAGTGAGGCTGGTGCTAGGAAGCATCACTTTAGAACGTTTGACTCTGGTGTTTTAAGTCTGCTTAAAACAACCCAAAAAGAACATGAAATAGGGTAAACAGGTGTTACAAGTGGTACTAATTAAGGTTATGTTCCGTTTATTGTAGCAGAGATTTAGCAGCATAGGAACAGAACGTTAATTAGTATCTTTGGTAACACCTGTGTTTACCTACCGTTTCATGTCAAAACGGGTGCCGTGTTAAAAAGGTCTATCATTAGAATGTGTGTGGTAGTGTTTGGCTCAGTGTGTGATTATCTCCTTCTTGTCTTTCCTGCTGATGTTGGTTGTATGGTTGCTATGAAGCATGTTATCTTCCCCTTCCAGGAGGACCAGATTAATCCATTGAAATGCACTTCAGCAAGGTTGGGGGAAAGGGGGGGGGGGGTTTAAATGACAATGGCATGTTTATAGGGTGGAGATCAATCGCTTCTTAGAGCGTTGTTTGTTTTTAACTTTTGAAGAGCGCTTTGGGTATGACGAATATTTCAGCAATGCTCCTCTGGCCCCTGGCAACCACCTGATGCAATGAAGCTGCAATTGTTTTTTGCTTCTGAACATTTGGGTATTCTCTGATTGCCTGTGTTGCCTGTGTCGGCTTTGTGTCTCCACTGGATTGGATCTGCAATATAGATCATTCATTCTTCTTCTCAGCTTCATACTAAGATCTTTTTTTATTATTATTTATTTTATTTTATTTATTTATTTGGGGGAGGGAGGGGGGGGAGTGGGGGGGGGGGTTTGACACCGCGTAAGGCACAGCAACATTAACTGAGGCCTGTGAGGGTAAAATGCTGCTAGTGGGGCCTTGCCAATGAAACAGTCCCCCACCATCTTCATCTGTGGCTCTCGTGCCTTCATTTTCTCTTTCATTTCACTGTGTGAAACGGAATGCTTTGATTAATGGCATTAGAACATGTTCAACTACAGCAGCAAAGATTTATTTTTCACTCAATTTGTTTGTCGCTCGTCCACTGTGCATGAACGGAGCTTTTTGTCCAAAGCTCCACACAGATGACCCATAATCATATCCTCTCATTTATCCTGGGAGACGGGACAATGGACTGCTGTGTTCTATCTAGTAGTCAGACAGCTTGTCCCCCAAAGGTCCAAGGACTCCCAGATGATAGTGTCGCGACATCTGCTAGGGAAATACAGATGGTGACCGTGGGTACACTGTGCCTCACTGTAACTGTGAAATATCATTCATTTCAGCTCGAGTAAGCTGTATTGACTGACGAGACCCCTCCCAATTTAGTCGGGTTGTTAAGAGGGGAGTGAAAAAGCAATAACTGTCTAGTTAGGTCAGTACTGTAGATGTATGCCATAGACCATTTCATAGTATTTTTTTATGCAATATGGTGGCATTGTTCTTCAACATCGTGGAAATGTGCATGCAACGTTTCACAGCAATTGGAAGACAAACTTTGGAAGGCAATCTTAGCCAATCGGGATGGAATATGGACAATCGTACATATCCGTGTTGACTATGGAGATGGTGTGTACAATTTACAATTTACAATTTACAATTTAGGCATTTAGCAGACGCTCTTAATCCAGAGCGACTTACATTAAGCAAGAACAAAAGCATGGGAATACATCACATAAAAACATTCATCATGAAACATGCGTAAGCTAAGAAAGTAACAGTGGAATATCTATATAATGAAATTTATACGTATAAACTTTACATATATACTACTATGCTATACATATGTACTATGGCGTGCTATGACTATATACAATGCAATTCTAGTGCTGTCTACATAACATGCTATAAGTCTGTTTCAAATGCTATCTAAGTCTACAGAAGTGCTATCTAGGGTAGAGTAAGTGCTATGGGCCATGATGGAGTCTGAAAAGGTGGGTTTTCAGACTACGGCGGAAGATTGGGAGTGATGCTGCAGTTCTGACTGCCATGGGAAGTGCATTCCACAGTGTACTGTGTAGTCTACCACTTTGCGTGATGTATAGATACAATCTGTAGGAGTAATATATATTATTTAATTTATTTTGTTTTATTTCATTTATTTATTTAGCAAACATCTGCCTCATGGTAGGACTATAACAGGCTGTTCTGAAAAAATTGGGCAGAGGTTCGGAATGGGCTATATGCCCCCAAATAATTCTTCCTACTTCCAGGCTGCTTCCCTACTTCCTTCAGAGGTGGCTCTGTTCCACTTGGTGTCCAGTAGCCTCGGAAATCCGTTTCCAGGGAGAAAAAAAAAGTCTGGGAACGAGTCCACTTCAATTCGGCATACAGTAGCGCAAACGTCGATCATCTTTGTTAAATTGACGCACACCCGTATACACACACGCACTCCCTCTCTCTGTCGCTCTAATTAATTTGTCTCATGTCGCGCAGCTGCGTCCATATTCTCCCGGCGGATCCTGCCGGGAGCTGCCTATCCCATAGAAAGCATAGGTGGACCCCAGGCTAAGTGTCCAGTGGTTCTCAAACTTTAATTTCAAGGAACCTCATAACTATGAGAGTGTACAAATAGAACCGTAATGGACCTGTAAGGGTCGGGGCAATTTGGAACCCACTCAATGACACTTTGAGACCCACTGGTGTAGCAGAGTGTTTCGAGAGAGCCAAAATGCACAATAGCAGCACCCTGCTCTGTTTGACCAGAATGGACCAGAGCCTTCATTAGTATCATCGGTAACACAACCGGGCTAACGGTGCTGGAGAGTAGCAGATGCACAAGCTCACGGCGCGTTGTGAGCTTGTACACCTGCTACTGCTGCTAGTTTCTGTACAAGATTTCTGCCTGACGCCGACGATATCAAAGGTGGTGCCAATCTGTTGAATAATAAGCTCTGCGCTTGACTGGGAGCCAGCATGGGGGTGATGTGATCCCACTTTTAGGTGCCAGTCAGGGAGAGTCTCGTTGCAGCATTCTTGACAGGCTGTAAACATGAGAGGGAGGAAATAGCAACTCCTGTATAGAGTCGGTTGTAATTGTCTAGCCGGGATGAAATTATATCTTTCTCCAGATTGTGGAATGGGATATTGGCAATCTGTCTGATTTTGAATAAGTTTCCTTTTGATCTGTTCATATCAAGTTTTAGGGCCAAGTCAAGCAACACACACAGATGTTTGACATGCTAATGGTTCAATGGTTAGTTTTGTGTAGAGGGGGCGAAGACCGTTATTTCTGTTTTTATTGTGGTTTAGCATGACAAAATGTAGCCTGGTAAACCATCACGGTCGCGTGAATTCACATTGTCATGCGTCTTCTGCAGACCGGTCTGGCCCCAAGCTCTGAGTGGGCCTTTTTCTGAAACCAAAAAGTGAAAACCAAAGTGAAACCAAAAGGGCCCTATGATAGTGTGATGATAGTAACTACATACCATTGAACACTTTCATCCATCCATCCATCTTCAACCGCTTATCCGTAGTCGGGTCGCGGGGGCAACAGCTCCACCAGAGTGCTCCAGAATTCCCTCTCCAGAGCAACATCAGTGACTTCCTCCTGGGGGATTCCGAGACGTTCCAAGGCCAGTGAGTCGATGTGTTCCCTCCAACTGCGCCTTGATCTGCCCCGGGGTCTCCTCCCAGTGGGACGAGGACCTCCCTAGGGAGGCGCCCGAGAGGCATCCTAACCAGATGCCCGAACCACCTCAGCTGGCTCCTTTCCAGGTGAAGGAGCAGCGGTTCTACTCAGAGTCTCTCTCGTGTGACTGAACTTCTCACCCTATCTCTATACTAACGGAGATGCCAGCCACCCGTTGAAGAAAACTCATTTTGGCCGCTTGTATTCACAACCTTATTATTTCGGTCATGACCCACACTTCATGATCATAGGTGAGAGTAACAACGAAGATTGCTCGGTAAACGGAGAGCTTTGCCTTCTGGCTCAACTCTCTTTTCGTCACAACAGTGCGTTACAGCGACTGCAATACCGCCCCTGCCGCTCCGATTCTCCGGCTGATCTCCTTCTCTGAACACTTTATTAGACAGAAATGCAAAATGCACGAGTACAGTCAACACATGCATTTCCGCTAAACAATGGCGTTGAAAACGGTGTCAGTTCCTTCCTTGTCTTTTCGCCTTCTAGAAGGGCGCGTGCCAGCCAGGCCCTTCACGTGTGGCGTCCCACCCCCCTCCGTATCCTGTCTGGCTGTCATCCTGACCCGAGCTGCGTTGCATTGGGGTGGGACAGCAGGGACAGCATGGCGAGGTGCAGGGGGGCCGTCTGTGCTGCCCCATCAGTGGCCCTCGCCACCTGGCCGCTCAGGGGGGGAGGGGCCACGGAGGGCATCATTGTGGAGGAAACGGGTCAGCGGGAAGGAGAGAATTCATCTCCTTTTTCACTCTGACTCACTTTCTCTCCTGCCTGCTGCCTCTCTCTCTCCCTCCCCCTCTGTCTCTCTCTCTGTCTCTCTCTCTCTCTCTTGTGTCCAACTGCCACACCTTCATGTGTTGTCAGCTCCCAGTGGTGGATGGATGGACTGTAGTTAGCTGTGTCAGACAGGGGCCTATGAGTTCCCCACGGTTCACTCAACCCATTCAAATCCTCAGTGTTGCTTTTAACTCTTGACAGTGTAAATACATTAATGATTCTCGTGCTCCCGGTTATGATTTTTTTGACTGTGTATTGTGAACCACGTGCTTCAGATCCAGGCCTGGCTTGTAGCAGCCTGCCTGCGCCCATGGGCAAATAAATTATAAATCAAAACATTAAGCCGTGTTCCACAGCTTGACATCGGCAGGAATTTGTTCGAGGTGTCGACAGAGTTTATTGAGCAAGACTGAAATCTTTAACTCATCGTGCTTCGACAGAGTGTAATCAAAGCTTAAAGTGTAACGTTTGTTTTGTCCATAGAACAGCTCACTGTGTAGTGTCTAGTGTGTACCATTACCCTGGCAAAGTAATTCCAGTTTGACCGTGGTATTTCTGGAAGGACAGAAAGACTATTATTATGCTAACTTTAGTGTGCGTGTGTGCGTGCGTACAACGTACAGCTCACCACATTGCCATGCATCGAGCATACATAATGCGCTCCCGGAACATGGGTCTCTGTACTTTAATCAGAGGATCCTTTGCTCTTTAATTATTTTCAAGCTCTTATGGAGGTGTTGCCACGTGATCCAGAGGTCAAACTGTGAGGCCAGGTGAAACTAAACTCACCATATTGCATTCCCCCCCGCCTCCTCCCTATGCCTCTCTCCTCGGACTGGTAATAGCGGTTTTGGGCTCCCCCACTGCTAAAGCCACCTGTGACATTATCTGTGAGCTCTCAGGCGAGATGGGACACCCAGACCTTCTCTGTGGGACGGAGAAATTACAATTAGTTTGGTGATGATTGGTTGGAAAGCCCGTCCGCTGTGGCAGCATGTCAGATTAAGGTTCTTAACTCTCCGGGACAGTTTATTTCGTGCGATTAATTCACATTAATTCAAAGTCTTGTTTATGTCACGAGCACATCCACACCAAATGTGGAGAATATTACGTGGCAATAATAAAGCGGCATGATCTATTTTTGAAACGAGGTCGATTTTTTCCCCCACCGCAAACAAAATAATCACCCTGTACGAATAAGGCATCTCTGCCAAATGAATAGTTTTATGTGAAATATTCTCAGATGCATTTTCGGATCAAGCTGCGGATGCATAGGGAGCTTTTCATACTTAGGTGATGATTAAAGCATAGGCATAGCATATCAAGCTGTGCTTTTAAACTGTACAGTGTACAGTGTACACCCAATTTCTGGACAGTTTTCTACTCTGCTTACGGCTAGCATCAGACTGTTGAATAAGGCATGAACACTGCCAGCCGTCAGGGTGGAATACTTCCCTAATGTAGGTCTAGTTTCCCTATGCTGGATTAACCACCCCCATTATGCTTCCTATAGGTCATACCTGCACCGCTCAGTTTTTCTTTCCCTTTGACATAGCATCTTAAGATCATGTTACCGCTGCTACTTTTTAAATTTAAAGTTTGTTAAAACCGGGAAAGCATCTGTCATTTTAAATTTGACCGTTGGCTATTCACAAATAGCAGATGTACAAGCTCGCAGCACGTCGGCAAGATGTTGCACATCATCTGTCCATCTCGTGACAGAAGTGACTAATTTCCTTGACGCAAAACATTTTCACCTGGGCCTGGAAATCTGGTTCCAGGGTCCCCACGGTCATGAAATTCCTGGAAATATTTTTTTAATTGGAAAAAAATGTTTTTTCAGTCCTGGAAAAGGTTTGGAATTCATAAAGGTTCCTGTTTTTGGCTATTGATTTATTTTGTTAATAAAACATTTTCCAAAACAAACTTCACCCAACATAGGCTGCATGATTGCAGCCGGGTCTTTTGCGGGGTCCCTACAATATACATTTATAATGTATACATTTGGCATGACATTTGGAAAAGACTTATACTTTTATATTTTTGCTACACTGCCTGTCTTTGGGCATTGCACATAGAAGTAAGAGACTCATTATTGTGCTGAATGATTGTTATGTAGGCCTAGAAATAGCCCTGTGTTTCACAACTTCACAGTAATGCTGCAGATAGATGGATAAGATACTGTATTTTGATCCCACAGTGAAACTACAGGAGGGCGGCAGCTCAAAGTTGAGCAACACCCTCTGAAAGACATACAGTACTCTACTGTGATGTATTATTAAATGTTACTCTCTAGTACGAAAGTTGGCATGTCTCTACATTTGGTGAGCTGAATATCTGGTTCTACTTTGTGTGGACTATAATTCTTATGGACATATACTGGACTCCTTGTTGTGTGCATGTGTGGAAACTGGGAATGTCTCTCTCCTGTCATTATTTACTTTAAAATATTTTTTGCTGTTTGGTCTCCCTTTTTGTTATTATGACTTATCAAATCTCTAATACTTGAGCGGGTTCCTCTAATTGTGGACCAAGTTTTTGTAGTTGACATGTTTTGTCTGAAACAAAGACCCAGCTGAGCTATAGGAGGGCCAGACACAGACCTTCATTCTCTTTTTGGTGTAGGCTTTTTTGCTTAATATATTGTTAGGGTTTGTTATTGCAAATTATAGGAAGAGGGAGGTTGTATACAGGTTACTCTGCTAAAGTGAAGTTTCCATTGAAAGAAATGAGATGCAGGGAAGCACCACAGACATAAGTCCTGTTCTCAACCAATGTGCAATCATGGGGATGAATATAGCCTGTTATGTTACTGCAGTGCTAAAGTCATTTACATACCAAGTAGGTATATGCAGGGTTTCCTCATTAGGGTGATTCATTGTTTTGTTTTTTGTTTTTGTGTGTTTTTCATGGTGGTTAGAACAGTTGTCTCGGGGGTACCACAGTAGCTTAACCTAAAACCAGGCAATGCATTTGTAGTTTTATTTTTTATTTTGCTGAAAAATAACCGTGGGTTGGCATATAACTGTAAAATGCATCTTCCTATGATTCAGGTAAACGTGAATTTTGCATATTGTAGCATACGGCAAGAATCTGGAGACGGGTATTCTATGCCTGCTGGTAGAAACCGGAAAAGTGGACTACACTTATGCACAGAGGCTATGAAAATATCCCGGTCTTTCATATTGTATTAATAAGCCAGCTTGACACAGCATGTATTGATCATCTAGGAGCCGTGGGCAGTGTTCTGGCAGCGTCCCTTAGTGCATCTTTAAATAGCTGTTATCATTAACATTACACACCTTTTCCTGAGGGAGTCTTGCCATACTCGTATACCTACTGTTCCAAATGGTCTTTAATGAGCTATTATCAGGTAAAGTAGATGTTTATAGAAGCATATTTCAAAATGGACAGCTTTGAGGTTGGTAGTGGTATTGGTTTGGTGACCAAGGCTTCATCATAAAGCCTATTTACTCGCATCAACCCACAGCTAGATCACACGTGAACAAACTGAACATGTGGGGAGTACTCATTACAATTTACAATTTAGGCATTTAGCAGACGCTCTTAATCCAGAGTGAATAGCATTACGCAAGAACAAAAAGCATGGCAATACATCATATACATAAAAAAAGTAGTTATCATGGATCATACTTAAGTAAATCTGTTCTTAAGTACAAATTTTGTACTTAAGTCAGTACTTAAGTAGTATACATAAGTTGAGCTTTTGCATACGCCTATAAGGTCGCCGGGGCTAGGGCATGTGCTACGGGCCATGATGGAGTCTGAAGAGGTGGGTTTTCAGACTGGAAGATTGGGAGTGAGTCTGCAGTTCTGATTGCAATGGGAAGTGCATTCCATAGTTTTGGAGCCTGAAGGGAGAAGTGTTCTTACATCATCCATCACTTAGCATTCAGCCATAGCCAGTCATTCCCAACAGTGAGCTCATTCTGTGAATGGATTCTGTATTCTTTTTTTTTATCGTTTCACTCTGTTGACATCATCCAATGAGCTGTCATGCAACTTAATAGGATAATGTACAAAGGAGGACATTCACAAAGCACTTGGGAGGTTTTTATCAACATGCCTGTTTGTGGCACCCCCAATAGGTATAAGTGATATTGCTTTGTGTGTGTGTGTGTGTGTGTGTGTGTGTGTGTGTGTGTGTGTGTGTGTGTGTGTGTGTGTGTGTGTGTGTGTGTGTGTGTGTGTGTGTGTGTGTGTGTGTGTGTGTGTGTGTGGGAGGGCTCTTGTGTTGTTTAGAAGCCTGTGTGTCAGCCTGATGGCCACTAGATTTGCCCATAAACATAACCAAGTTTAGCAGGCATATATACAGTAATACTGTATACAGGGGTGATGGTACATCATGGGAGTTTAGCTGGTAAAGTTTGTTGGTAAGTTTATCTGGAGTTTCCTGTAATATACACAACTGTATTCCATGCTTTTTGCACGTTGTGTGTGTGTCAGTGTCAAATTTAGGGTAGATCGTATGCAGCATGATTTTTGACAACGAGGCGGGACTTCCCCATCTTCTTCTTCGTTGGTTTTTATTTTGACTCGAACGGGGGGTGGCTCCCGGTCATAGACTGTAACGGTAGCCACACCCCTCAGAACTTACGCGACTTTATTTAAAATTATTTATTTTATTTTAAATAAATGGGACCATCATTTTCCAAAAATAATATTATGACATGAGAAATGAGACTTTAAACTAGTGACTGGAAGCAGAAAGTATTCATGACCATGTTTATTAAGGTAATACAGTCTAGGTGAAGTTGGGCCCAAATACATGGACCTCTATGGAGATATGGGTTTTTTTGGGCCCAATGACAGCGCCACAACAGGCCATTATATGAACTTTCAGGAAGTCCCGATTTCCTTAGTGGCTTCACAATATATCTGTCTGACTGCCCCCCTGGTCCGTATGTATGTTTAGGGTACCAACAGGGGGCGCTGTTGCACCACTCACTTCAGTCCGGTCTGATTTGTTTTCCCGCAAAGTTTGTAATGCAATTATTTGAAGAAATACACAGTCTTCACAAAACATTAAAAAAAAAGTTCATTGCTCCGATGCCAAAAGGACCTTTTTCTTCAAATTAATGCAATTATTGCCATTCGAAATTGAATATGAAAATAAATGTGAACGATACATGTTTATCACGTGACGTAACTCGTTACGTTTTAGCTATTTGTCGCAATTTGTTTGAGTTTTGGACAAAATCTGTACGTGTAGTAGCAAATACAGCGTTTTAGAAAATGCAAAGTGATAGAATCCTAAATGTGAGAAAAAAGACTGTGCCACCTACGGTTCAAGAGTTATAGGTCAAAAACGCACAAACTGAGGAACAACCGTAGAGTAGACGGTGACCAGATAAGGGTTAAATAAGCACATGGTAGCATCAAGCAAGCACAACTGCCAACAGGAAGATGTTCCTTTTCTCTTCAGCTGGGCTTTCGTTTAATTTACTTTTCATTAAACTTGGCTTTCCAGAGCAGATGTAAACCTAATTGAAAGACATAAGTACATAGTTGCTTAAGCCCGTTTTAGCCCTAGGTTTTGCTCAGTAGTGGAGAAAGTACTCAAATGTTTTTCTTAAGTAAAAGTATCAATACTGCAATGTAAAACTACTCCATTAGAAGTAAAAGTTCAGAATGCGAAGTTTACTTGAGTAAAAGAACAAAAGTATTGACATAAAAAAATTCAAATGTATAAAAATCTTTTGAAAATAGCAGATCTACAAGCTCAAAATGTGTAGCATCGCAACGCAACGCAGTGTGAGCTTGTAGATCTGTTATTTTATGTCCAAAATGTATATAGGGCTGAAATGGTTCATGTATGTTTTGTAATAATAATCAAAATCTACAAAGTAACTAGCAACTCAAGTTTTCAAATACATTTATTGGTGTAAAAAGTACAATATAAAGTAAAAGTATTTGAAATTGGAAATACTCAAGTAAAGTACAGTAGCCTACTTAATTAAATGTACTTAGTTACTTTACAGTTTACACCACTGGCTTTGCTGTCCTCTATCCGTTGTGTCCGTGCATTAGAGATGAGGTTTTGTACATTTTATTTCCTTTTTCTTTTTATTACTCCTTAGCTCCTATGATTCCTGACCTCACTCTTACGACCTGTTTTCTGCTTTTCCTCCACATTTATTGTCCCTAAAGCCTCCTTCGCCGCCGTTTGTCCCCCGCCCCCTCGGTGGGACATAACTTCACAGACTGATAGATAGACTGGACACTTTACACCACACCCACAACGACCATTTGTCTCACAGTGTTCACAATTTATCCCATTTAGACCCGAGGACGCGTCTGTGTCACCTTAGCTTTGAACCACTTTAACCATTATTTCAAACTTTAGCTGTTGGAAAAATTGTGAAAATGTGTGCAAATCTTTGAATTCTATTCTATATTATATACAATACATATTGTATATAATTGTCTTCTGGGAGTCCCTGGAACAACATATTTTCAGATGAATTCTGTGGGAATTCTGTGGGACCTGGACATGAAAAAGTTTGAGCACCAGTGCGCCACGGAATTTGGAAGACATTTAGTAGAATCTGGTCTCAGGTCTTAATAGGTTAAAGCTCACCAATGGCAAATGTAGCAAACTGGCCTATACATTTCACACACCCTCGGTAGCAATATAATATAGATACGAGCTGGCTGGCGGGGGATCTGGGGTAAACGGAGACAAAGACCTAAAACTGTCACGAGATCAACGCTGACCTTGTAAGAAGTATCCTTTAAACAAACAAACAAAGCCGTGATTTATCAGTGCTCTATAATGCATCAAAGATGTGCAAAAAAATAAACTCAATTCACAAACTACACTGATCAGAACAAAATACATGGCATGGATGCACCTGGGACATATTTTCAGTGATGTATCCCAAGGTCATCAGGGTTTCATGGATGCACCTGGGACATATTTTCAGTGATGTATCCCAAGGTCATCAGGGTTTCATGGATGCACCTTGGACATATTCTCATTGATGTATCCAAAGGTCATCAGGGTTTCATGGATGCACCTGGGACATATTCTCAGTGATGTATCCCAAGGTCATCAGGGTTTCGGGTCTCGTGAACATCATACCCCTCACTCGGGTGACCCAGCCGGGGTGATCAAGGCCCGACTTATGTCCCAGTATCGGGTACGGTCGCCCCTAAACCATCTCGCCCCTCGATTTTTCCGCCGACCGCTCGGTCTGATGGTTCTTGTATTCTTTATTTTGTTTTACTGAGAATAACGTTAGAAATAAGTTTAGGGTTAGGCATCATTTTACTGGGGTAAAGTTTGGGTATAGGGTTAGGTTTAGGCATAGTTTTACTGTGGTTAAGGTTAGGAGGTTTAACCGTTTAAGCATAATTTACTTCAGGAATACCAGTTCCGCCGGCTGTACGCCTGGGGCGAGTTGGTATTGTTTGGTATTCCCAGTAGCTACCCTCGATCAGACCCACTAGGGAAAGACCAGGGCCACACATTCCGTTGGAACCACTCTAGAACTACTCTACCGGGACTGGGAGGCACAATTCTGGCATGTGGAGGGACTAGGCTTTGTGGGTTGACTCCTGTCCGGGCCCCTCCTACGTCTCACCAGGTCCACTCCTGCTCTCACCAGGTGCAGCCAGGACCTGTGCGTTGCACCAGACTCCCAGCACTCCCAGAGTCCCAGCTGATAAGTTGTAAAATTATAATTATTACGTAATGTAATGTAATGTCCTACAGTATGATGTGAGGATCCCTCTTGGAGTAATGGCTATTGTGTAGGGCATAGCAGTGGTGGCCATTTTGTGGCGCCACAGATAGACAGACCATTAATCTTTCCCATAGAGATTACCACAGATCTTTATATAAGTTATTTTAAGCATGGAATCAAGTCACCCAGGCTCCTGGTGAATAAAGACCATATTTGATTCTGTTTGAATATTTCATTATATAGACTACTATGTTTAATAAATATTTTGCGGCTTTCACATCTCTGTAGGATCTGTGGAAGCACAGGTGGTATATGGGAGGTCTGTCAGTTATTACATTTGTTTGTCTTTGATTTTGGCTGTATTTTCTTTTTCCTTTTTTTTAATGCTCATGGAAGTCTCCCCACGGTCTAGCTATAGCCTCACTCTCTGCCTGGGCCCTTCTGTGGGGGATTGTGGACGAGGAGCAGCATTTAACGCATTTAGACCAGAATCAGATTCTACAAATCTTCTGAATCCTAACAGTATTCTGAAAAACATATGTTTCTATGTCAGTGGTTCTCAAAATATGTCAAGGACCTCAAAATGATATGTATTCGGCCGCTGACCCCATCTAAAAATATGTTGTTCCAATCCACACCCCCCCCCCCCCCCCCCGAAGCAAATATTGTTGAGTTAAAAACGTTCACTGTGAAAGAATATATTCAAAGATTTGCACACATTTTCATGATATTTAAAAAATAGTAGATCTAAAAGCTCATAGCATGTGGATCTGCTATTTTTCAACAGCTAAAGTTCAAAATAAAATAATGGATAAAAAAACGCTAAAGCGGCACAGATGCGTCCTCAGGTCTAAATGAGTTAATTTGATGTTTGTGTACTCACAGGCCCAGCTCACGGCGTTGGCCGGTGTTTGTTATTAGCTCTCCTAATGACATATAAATTTGATATGAGACCTCTTGCCCGAGGATCTTGATGGCCCCTGAGCCGTTCTCCTGTGAGACTTAACTACTGGGCTCCTGCTCCTTTGATTAAACTCTCATAGTGGCCCTGAACGGCACCATCCACCAGAGGCTTGAGTCACTGGCTCCCCCTTTCTCCCATTGTTTACTCCAGTGAAAGGGGAGAGGATATCTGATGTACACCAAATTGAAAGCAGTGAAAGAAAAACGGCTTTCTTTGTGGAGTCACTGCAACAAATCCAACTATAGCAGCGGTGTAGCCTGGCTAAGCAACACAGTGTTTGTTCACTCGCTATAAAGTGGGCTAGAGTGAAGCTATAGCTATTAGAATGGTGACAGGCTATCTTTCTGCAGCCTGTGGCGGCTTGGTTGGGCCCTGTGGTATTTGACTCTTTAATGGCAGTTTCTTAGACTTCCTCTGACATTTCATCCAATTAGTTTTCATCCGTAACTGTGGTCGCAGACAACCGTGATTGCCAGAGCATCTCCGCATTACACTCCCAGCGCATAATTCCACATTCTGTTTGAAACATAACAAGAACTGTCACTCAGTCCAATTGAACTTCACTGGCAGCACTTTGGTTATACGATAGTCTCACATTGTGTCTTATTGATTGTTCCAAATGAAGTACTCACATGTTGTACTTAAGTAAAAAGTAGAAATACTGTTACAGGTAAAAGTATCAGTATTCAAAATGTAAAAGTACTTCATAAAAGTACTCATTATGCACAACGTCCCATTTCACAAGTTTCCAAATACAATCTTTTGAAAATAGCAGATCTACAAGCTCGCTTGCGACGCAGTGTGAGCTTGTAGCTCTATAGACATATCTTATGGATCTGTAGAGTTTGTAGATCTGCTATTTTCAAATGCCCGAAGTATAGGTCTGAAGTGGTTAATGCATGTTTTACAAAGTACCTGGTAAAAAATAATAATAAATAAACTCAAAACTTTACTCAAGTACAGTACTTGAGCACATGTACTTAGTTGGTGTGAGGTGAGATCTGTAGCCGTTTCATTTAGCCATCAACACACATCTCATATTGACTGGTTGTATCGACAGCATGTCAAGCCACTGGCTTTACAGCATGGTATACGGCTGCTGAATGGTGGACATGCATGTAACCTTAGCTACCACCCTAGCTACCAACAGGATTCTCTGGTTGGTAATAGGTGCTTAACTCTTTTTTTTTTTTTGTCCAACATGAGTACCATTATAGCCGGCCTCATTTATGTAACCTCACTCATGCAAATTACCCTTTTATCGTCTTTTAGCCTGGGTTCCAACCTGATTCGCTGCGTTCCGCAGATCTGAAAATGTCACTGCGTTACTCAGTCTGTAGAGTCTCCTATTCTCCACAGGTAGGCGGGACATACAGTATGCAGGCTGAAAGGAAAGGAAGCTGAGGCTTCTGATTGGTCTGTGGTGCGGGTTGAGGAAAAACACCACTCACCCCACACAGCCGTCATTTTTCAGGCTGGAACCCAGGCTAATTGTTTTTAGCCATCAACACAAAATTGGTTGTGGGTTCACCTTTTGTGTATATAAAAAATAATAATATTCAGTGTCATGTAATGCTTCGAAGGTGATGCAGATGCCATACATTAAGTGCAGTGCAATAGGTTACAAAAATGTCATGTATTATCTATACATTTTATTTTTAATTAGATTTTGTGCTGTTGAGTGAACACGTACAGTACGTTCAGTTTCGGTGTAAGTACAAAGTAGCACAGTTGGCGTACATACTTACATACAGTAGGCCTACATGGAACATATTTCACAAAGTTTTGTGAATAAAATGTATAGTACAGTTGGTGGCTCAATAAAGTATAAATTAGATTAAATAACTGACATACTGTAGATATAAGCATCAATAAAATAGGTAACTGTTTGATTAAAAAGCTGTGTTCTGTCAACCATGCACTTTAGTACAACCAGTCAAATTATTTAATTACCCTCGGATGCACAGGGAGTCTGTTCCACATCTCGGGTACATCAGAGCAGAATAAAGCAGCCTCTCCCTGTTTTATCCAAGTTTTATGGATAACTAAAAGATGGGAGTCTGTGGATGCGAGTGCTCTGCCGAGGGCAGCATGCCATCAATACGCTCCATTAAAGGAGCAGACTTGAAACGAGATGAAACTGGGACCATTCTTCTCATTGCACAATGGCAAGGTGTTCAAAGAGCAAAAAGCTACTGGGCTTCCTTAAGTGGTCTCTTGGTGGAGTTTGACTGCAAATCTATACTTTCAAGTTTCAACTGTTTTGATCTGCAGTCTTAATAACTCTATGAAGCACTATATAAAGTTAAAACGGGTTGCCTGAAAATGTGATTTTCAGCTGGGAACAGACATTTGAATGTGACCTTCAGCTGTGGATTGGTTTACTTTTTCGGGCTACTTAAACGAAACAATGATTTGATGTTAACAAGTTGGCCGGTATTCATTTTTATTGTAAAACAGTTCCCCCAAAATGTAGAGCTATGTGATATTTCCAAGCAGTAATGTTTTTTTGTTCTGCCTTAATGTACACGTCATAAACGACTCCACTGTCCTACCTTACTGTACATACGTGTAGGATCTGTAATAACATCTGCACATACCTTAGTAGTGTACACTTTATCTTTAACAGCTCCACCTTATTACACAGTGAGACTTTGCTGCTCACCTCTTTACTAGGGGTGGGCCGATAATATGGGTACCTCAAAATACAATATCTATGGCGATATTAGGCCCTCGATAATGATAATTTCACGATATTCGATATATTGCGATATTGCAATATTAAATATATTGCAAGAGATTTCATCAACGATATATCAAGATATCTGTAACTGAAAAAATAAAAATAACAACCATAAAAAGCAAAAATCTGGAATCATGTATTCTAAAACCTTACATTTTGTGTCACAAACTGCCCAATAAGTACATGAATCTTGCCTCCTCAAAACAATAAAACACTGACTGCAACTTTGCAACTTGTCCACAACTTGTCTGTCCACAACAATGGGTAGCCTACTAGTACTAAGTAATATCACAATATTGGGAGGACGATACAATATATATATACTGTATCACAGTGATATATATTGCGATATCGATATATCGTCCCACCCCTACTCTTTACCATATCTTGATCAAAGCCATGTGGCATTTAGCTGACATAATACAGTACGTACACAACAACACCAGCAAATAAACCAAGACACGCGTACAAACACATATCTGTCGGGGCTTATCCGTCTAGTCCATTAGGTCTCTGTGTGTTGTGTAATGACTCATTGTTCTTGGACACTAAGGTCAGTGATGGCCAAGGCTGATATTGTCTGGACCTCGTCTGCACAGTATAGCACCCGAGCCAGTTGACACACACCAGGCACATCCCTGCTGCTGCCCCGAGGTCTGAATGGTGGTGACAAAAGAGCGATGGACATGCTGATTCATCACCCCAAGTACAATTGATCTTACTCGACCCAGATACTGGTGGAGGAAGAGAGACATTATTACATTGTTCAGGAGGTGTGCGTGTGTGTGTGCGTGCGTGCCGTATCGACTGCAGTGTGTCCTCTATTTCATTACAATTTAAAGAAGAATGGCCTTCTTTGTCATATTTTATTAGTTGATTAGAAAGACACTGCAGGAATACAAGCCTCTTATCAATTTGTTCTCATTCCAGTGTTCCCATTTGGACTGTTAACAAAAGACCAAAAAGTTATTTATAGAACTGGAATGTTACTGCGGAAAATAAGGTAAAAGATGGAGCATTCATTCAAATGTTGGTCCTTATTTATGAGATCATTACTCAGTAAATAGTTGCATTAACACATTGAGACGTCCCACATGTTGATCAAATACACTTTTCTCATTAATGAGCTATTGCCTTGGGAACACAATCAACTACTGGCAGCTGTTGAATTTGCTATCTAAATTTAGTTGTACTATACTAGTTTCCGCTGTTACCGGTGTTGGATGGTTTGTGGGCATGCATACACTGATTACATTACAGCAATATCGGTTGTAATGATACCTTTAGTTTTTTGAGCTCTGACACAAAACAGACTAACACAGATAATCAGGCCCTTTTATATTAGAGATGGCTAGCTTCCTACACAGCTACACTTTAAAACATTGCATGCTGTCCTTGGTGACATATTTTACTGTACCTGCCATCAAGGGACAACATTTAGTCACATCTCTGTGATCATTGTGTGCTATAATGCTATACCATCACACATGGCACCTGAAGAGTGGAAGCATCCAGGAGTGTTGTCCTCACGTTGCTTCTCCTCGCCGTCCCACCCATTAATTTGGTCAACGGTGAATCTCATCTCCTACTGTCTCTAGGTCTAATGAATCTTCCTAGTGGAGCATAAAGATGATTGATGGGCAAAGATTACGGGCATGGGGGATGCTGGGATAAAGAGGAGTGCTGAGAAACTGACGCGAGGCAATAATGGGAGAATGGCGGCAGACTTATGACACCTGTCGGGTGCATGCAGCACTTCTGCCGAAATGCGAGCATACAGTATCAGATGCAGTGTTTTGCGTTCTCAGAGGCCTCCCTGAGCTATGCAGGTTTACGTGCTTGTCAGTCACTGAATAAAGCTACAGGTCAAGTATCTATGTGGATACTAGTAGTAAGGTAACCTCATTGATCTGTAAATATCTCTTGAGACACCTTCCATCACAGTGTTAACTGATCAGCGCAAATACATTGACAAATCAATCACTTCGTACCAAAATGGGGAACAAAATGCAATTATACAATACAAGTAAGACATGTGAACGCGGGAAGCGAACGCAGCTGTTGTGGCAGTCTGACACACACACACACACACACACACAGACCTTTTTAGTTCACACGGGTGTGATTTTTCATGAAATATCACTATGGGTAGCATCAATATATGTACTGGTAACATCACACTGTTGGGGAAATAATAACTGCTGTATAATAAAACGTCACTGTTTTTGTCTCGCCCCCCCTCCCCCTCCGCCCTTGAGGTTGATACTAACCAACCGTACTGGACGCGTGTGTCGTCAAATGCCAGGTTACGTTTTTTTTTTAACCAAACATGTTGCTTATACATGGTCACGTGAGGGGGTTGGCCTTAGATTTCAAAGTTGCTGTGTTTCACTCCGCCCATGGTGATTGGATGGATGTGTCACCAAATGTAAACCGGTGTAAAAAGAATAGCTGCTGACGTCGTAGCGCAACGTCGGCAGTGGAGCCGGTTGATTCAAAAGGGAACGTTCCCTGCATTGACGCTGACGCGGCGCCCCATGGCTGCAGTGGAGCTTTGGCCGTATGCGACACCATACACTCGACAGCATATGCTCGAAGCTGCTTATAAGATACCAAGGATGCATCATGTGATGTCACTCTAATGCGTGTGTTTCAAAGACCATCAGCATGCACTGCACTTTGACAACTAACTCTCCTGCTGTCACATGAAAGGCTCTTGTTTTTCTTTTAGCTGTTCCATCTTTAAAATGTTGCTGAATGAGAGACATTGACAGAGGGCTGAACTCTGATTAAGCGGGACTCAAACTAAATAAGAACATCAGATGTCGCAGATCTTTATTCAACAACTTCTCAATCGTTTCTTTTTCTCCCTATTTTTCTTTTTCATGTTATTTTCGCAGTCATGTTGTCCCAAAATAAGCTAATTACAACCATGGACAGGAGTCAAACTGATATGGTTGATGGATTGCCTGTTTATTTTAGGGTCTGAAGCATTAATTTATTAATTTCTGAGCTGCTGCTGGCTGTACAACTTTGACAGCTGCTCACCATGCAATGGCCATAGTGTGGCGATTAGCTTTGCGTCGCCACGCACGCCCATTGGTGCCCTTCAGTTCACTCAAGTCAAGATACGTTCCTTTTATGAATGACATGACGTCACGCACCTGTCTGGCTGTAGGAGGAAGTGCTGTGTCGGCGTCTGAGGCTGAAGAAGCGCCCGGCTGTTCGCTTGTACCCGTGGTTACGTTTTGTTTGTTTATAAATAACCCTTTAAGTTTATAATTTGTTGTTCGCTCGGAGCGCTATCATTTGGAGGACAAGGACAAGTCACTGTTCGAGAGGATCACACTAAGAGGACTCCCCGTGGATCGTTATGATCGTAAGGAGGACACCCTTGGAGCGGTAGGGATTTAATCAACACACTTTCACGTCCGTGAGTGAGTAGGCTAATTAAACAAAACGTAACCGCGGGTCCAAGCGAACAGCCGGCGCTCCTTCAGCCTCCGACGCCGACACAGCACTTCCTCCTACAGCCAGACAGGTGTGTGACGTCATGTCATTCATAAAAGGAACGTATCTTGACTTGAGTGAACTGAACGGCACCAATGGGCATGCGTGGAGACGCACAGCTAATCACCACAATAGCCACACAATCTTTTTTTTGTTGTCTTATTTGTTTTGTTTTTACCCCATCTGAGGATTATGTAAAGAGTGGCATCGTAACTTCAATCTCATTAAATTAAATTTCTATGGAAGGATAATTAAATGCTTAAATCAAACACTACCCTTGGAAATGCCACAACAATTATATTTCTCTATTTGAGGCATTTAGCAGACACTCTCTCCATAGTGACTTACAAAATTGCTGTGAACATTTGTCAAACAACAGGGTTACAGTTTGTTTTATTTCACAGTGCGTCTCGTATTATTATTACGATGTGATACAGTGACTGTATACCAAAACAACAAAAATCATGCTCTTGTGGCTCAATAGGAGATGTTGGAATCATGGTGAAAAGTCATAATTGAAATCGCTCTGCCCTTGAGATATAGATGCCTACTTGGACAAGCTTTAGGACAGAAAAAGCAGCACGGTTAAAACTAGATCAGATTAGATATCTGGATTATCCACAATTGTTTTTCTCCAAAGGGTCTTTAAACGAAAGCGATGCTGTCTCCACACATATATGCACATAATGCGTTGGTGTATGATCTCATGTACAGTATGCATGTCCCCCCGGGCAAGTCCATTGGTAGGAACGTGGGTTGTGCAGCTACCTGGCCATACTGTAGGTCAAAGTACTGTCTGTAGACAGAGAGAGTGAATTAATGATGCTTTATGCAGCAGTCAGGGCTCCTGAGTGCACCAATTTTGGCTGTCCAGTAGCCAGGCCTACAAGATTGTCATTGGTCCCATCAGTGCACCTTACATTTAGTAGGTCTACTGTATGTGTGGTGGGTGGGTCCATCCAAATTATATATTGGTGCACCTACCGGTACGGTATATATGAATATGTTGGGTGCAACCAACTAATACATTACGTTAGTCAGGAGCCCTGGCCTGCCACTGCTGCCAGTACTTTAATGGTCTGGACTGAGTTAGGCCCTATTTGGACTATTTGTTAATCTATATTTTTACTCTGCCGTAGGTCAGTGTAGTAGCAGAAGTAGTAAGCCTTGCCGAGCCATGTGTCCCATAGGGAAGGAGCCTTTCTCCTGTTTCTGTAGCGCGAGGCGGTTTGGTGTACTATAGTACACCCCTGGACATGATGCTAGTATGCCACAGGTGTACTGCTGCTCCAAAAGTAGCTCATCTACTGTCCCTTACCTTACTCCTCTTCGTCCCCTATGGGACATAAGGCTTCAATGAGCACTCTCCATTTCATCCGATCCCTGGCAGCATGGTGTGCCTCTCCCCAGGACAGGTTCATCTGTTCCAGCTCCTGCGTCACAGTTCTGGGCCAGGTGGTTTTGGGCCTCCCATCTACAGTAGCTCATCTACTGTACCATTGCACAACGCATCCCAGTCTTATTGATCTGCTACTGTATTTTCAGTGCGTGCGTGCAGAGGGGGAGGGGTGCTCGACACCATATGTGACCAGATTTGACTGAGAGCCTGCCATCGTGCAAATTCCAGCTTTTCACCAGAGGAGAAAAACCTGTTTTCTCAACTTGCTGTTTTATGCAAGACATTACTCTATACGCCATATGTTCAAAACTGGTGGGTCAAACTGAACAACCAATACGTCAATTTGAAAAAATAATCCAATGGCAGTCTCTCAGTCAAATTTGGTCACATATAATTATAGCCTTGTACAGCGGTGTGGAGAAATGTGTGAAGGAATCTCCCATACTATAAGTTCTATTAAGATGGCAGGAATCAGTTGAATTACGTATGCGCAAACACCACAATCCCATGCCAAAATGGAAGCAAGGCAGTAAAGCATGAACTTAAACTATTCATCCTTTAATGTTTGTTATACTTTTAAAGTTGTCGGAGAGTCATCAGATCGTTGTGCATTTCACACTGCAGGAGTCTTTTTTTTTAAATCGGCTGTCATTATATCTTTGTGGCTTTCACACTAAACGATTGATCGCCGACCAGGGATCACACACTGCAAGAGTTCACCAAGATGCGATCCAGACCCGATACATATAGGCAGCGGCTACATCATTTGTTTTTTTTATTCCAATTCATTTTGACATGCACGTGCAGGATGCCGTGATACAGGCGCGAGACCCACACAGGGCGCTCTCTCTCTCTCGCTCTCTCTCGCTGCGTGGCACGCCACACACACAGTAATAGCCAGGCTACACAGGGCGACATGTTTGTGATAGCGCTATAGCGAGACAGGACGTTATAATCTTGAGTTTCATTAAATAACTCGGTCTCTCTCCACGCGCGCGCGCGCACACACACACACACACACACACACACACACACACACACACACAGCACACGAGGTCCAAAAGTTTGCTCTGTACTGTTGATTCCGATGCGGTTTTATCAACATTATTGAAGTGAAATGCGTAACAGCAATATTGGGATATTATAGGCTACCAATATGTACGACACAGGGATTTACCGACGGAATGACGGTTATATATTATTTATGTATATATATATCTGATCATCTATACAGTCGACAGACAGACAGACAGATAGACAGCAGTGCTGTGAGCAGTGTGCTCTCATTGGCTGTAACACAGGCCTTATCGGGGCGCAGTCGCAACCCAGTTCATACTGTATGATATCCAAATATCAAACGTGCTAATGTTCAGAAATGGTCGGGGAGGTGTTGGCGAGCGCTTTTATCCGTGCTGGATCTTCTCGCAGGTCCTTTCACACAAAGCGAGCAAAACCTCGCCGATCAAAGCCTGATTTTACGTCAGATCGGGGGTTTTTGTCGGCGAGTGCCAAAAATGCCCCCCGATCGGAGCAAATATCAGGCAGTGTGTACGAGCCATAACTCTTGCAATCACCTGTCTTGCTCACAATGTATTTTATTGGTCTCAGTTTTCAGTATGTTCATCTATCTTTTTACCTTGACTTCTACATAATCTTTTCCCCAATCAGACAGACTGTGTTTCTTGTTAATCAATGGATTTCATAGTTCATACTAAGACTAATGTAGACAGCTGAATGAGCTATTCATGCTATTATAATTTGTTCATAATAGCTTTGGGTGTGTTAAGATTACATCCACTGATTCACAGTGTGAATCAATCTCTCATCTACAGACACCTTTTTTCTCTCCCAGGATTAAAGCTCCAGCAGCCTGGGAGACTGTACTGTAGCTGGTTCCAGGATTCCAATTTGAGAGTGCTGGCAAAACGATCTGCTTTTTCATGAATATCCTGCCAGTGGCTCTGGACAGTTACAAAGCATCCTCTGGCTTTTCCTTGGCAGTGAGGGATTCTCTCTTTGGGATACTGGACCGTCTTGTCTCAAAACTCCTGAGAGTAGATATGAAAAGCACAGGGGACTAAATGCTGTGAACCGCCCATGGTGCAAACGGAGGCTGCGATCTCCTGCAGCTGGCTGCTTAGCAGAAATGCAAATTAATAAATCAATAATATATAATAAATAATATTTTCGTGTTTATATAGTTTTCGGGAACGGAAATGACGAACAGATGCTTCCATTCTAAGATTTCTGGAGGTGTAGCTCCAGACTCTATATACTATAGCAGTGGTTCCCATATTGGGGTCCACTCCGGGGACCCCTATAGGCGTACTTGAGGGAGTTCCAGGGGGTCCCCTAAATGATAGGAACCAAATTGACCCTTATGGGTCTGTAACTAAATTGGCGGTCCCTGAGATGGAATTGCCATTACATAGGGGACTGTAGCCTAATTCAGGTCAAATTGGGGCCCTTGAAATGAAAATAGTTGAAAATCATTGCTAGAGCCGTAAAAATCTCCTCTTATGGGGGTCCTTGGCATATATTTTCAAATAGGGGGCTAATGGGTATCATTTTGGGTGTCCTTGACATGAAAACGTTTGGGAACCACTGCACTATAGCATTCAGAGATTGTGGAATAGTGGCTACGCGAGACTATAGTGATCTGGTGATAATGGAAGCCCAACCACTAGGCAATTGTAATTTAGGATATCACCATCGTATCGCACTGATTTTGTCCAGTAGAGGGCAGTCCCCTACAGACCTGTATTCTTTGTACAGTAGACAACAGCCCACCATGTCCTGTGCAGAGGGGGGGCGGGGGAATGAACGAAAGCCAACAGTTTCAGGAAGTGCACTGTTTCATTTACATTCACGTCAAAGACGCATTTTCTTCCCTTGCTAAGAAATTGCGCTTAGTTGCTTTCATTACTTCAGCATCGACATAAAGGCATGCAATCTGCCTTTTCAGAGAGATCGTATAGATTGTGATTGTGTGTGTGTGTGTGTGTGTGTGTGTGTGTGTGTGTGTGTGTGTGTGTGTGTGTGTCGCTTCGGACTGTATTGACTTACTGCTGTGTGTCTGTGGGAGACACACACACACACACACACACACTATACACTGAGTATTTGATAGCACTTAAATCCTGCATCAATACCCTGCCACTTTGCTGCATTTAGATGTTTTCAGTAAACAGACATGTCATAGATTTCACTCTAGGTCGCCCTCAGATGAGCCCCCCGTCGTCGCTTCCAGTCATTCTTGTTCTCCATACATCTGGTGCTTTGCGCTCTTGTGTCGTTTTTGAGTATATCCACATATTGTATGTTAATGTGGGACGTCCTCATGACCGGTGCCCATGTGTTGGTTCCCACAGCACTAATTTACTGCCTGGCAGAGTGGCAGGTCTTGGTGTCTTTAGCAGTGTCACTCTCCTGGCTGCCATTTTCTGGCTCACGCTCTGCATTCCATCATACAGATTCTTGTTGGTAACGTGTGTACTCTTGCTGATGTTAAGTACTGCACATAGCATTCTGTTGTAGCACCCGTCTAGAGACTTCTGCAGAGTTGGCTTCATTGTCCAGCATTCACTGCCGTATAGGAGAACAGACTCTACCGTTGCATAGATTTGCCATTGCAGAACTTCCAAATCGTCCATCTAAACATACCTTTGTCGTGTTTGTCAGTGTCTCCCGACTCCTCCGCACATCTCCTCCTTGAAATGTTTTGCAATATCATTGGAATTTGAGCTCACCAAGAGGTGAAACAAATGATTAAACAAGTCTAATAATCTAAGTCTAATAATGTGGCTTCCCTGTGCAATATGAAAAGAATTTTAGACAGTTGGCCAGATAACTGCTAATTAATTTACCCAGTGTTTGAAATCTTTGCCACCTTAAATTTTAATTCGAAGCATTTGTGTGAGTGCAAATTATTATTCTGGTGCGATCAAAACGGGATGTCAAGTGAAACAAAGTGAGCACTTCTCTTCCCCTGCCCTCTGGAACAAACAAACGCAGTAACGCACCTTGTGAGCTGACAGTCGGTGCTCTGTAGCGTGGAGATGGTCTGCTGATTGCCACGGCGGAGCTGAGACGTTGCTGAGTGCTGCTGCGTCGACATGTCCATGCGGTTTGCTTTATCCTTGTGGCAGCATGAACTGAGCTGCAACTGGCCTACTTTTGCGGGAACAGATACAGACAAACAATGTTCTAGATCAGTGGGTTTCAACCAGTGGTCCAGGTGGTCCCCAGCTCAATGATGGAGAACCAAACGTACCCTTATTAGATCTTTAACTCTTGAGAGCGTAAAATGAAAACAAATGGACCCTTACAGGCCCATTTGGTTTCATTTTAGTTATTGTTAAACATCTGCAATACAAGAAGTCTATAGCCTACCATTCACTTAGAGAATGTAGAAGAATTGTTATTTTGATAACACCCATTATCTCTCGTAAATGGCGCCACATCAATACAGCATGGAATTGTGGAATAAGATTTCATCCAACGACAAGTCTTTGGTCTGAGAGGCTAAATATCGTCTAAATAAATAATGGACCATGATATGAAAAGGGTTGAAAACCACTGTTCTAGATGGCGAGCCCCGGCCTTTGGTGCCATGTAATAACATGAAATATACTGTATGCTGTATACTAATATTCCTCGCGAAAATGGGTTACTATTATAATCATAAAGGTGCGTTCAGACTTGAATGGTTAGAGCGGCGCGATTACATACAAAGTCAATGCAAAGGCGAGAATTGTGTGACCTGGCACGGGACGAACTGAGGCGAATATATATATATATATATATTCAGGTCTGAACGCAGCTTTATGATTACTATTGGCCTCTTTAGTAGAAGGTACAGTAAGCACTGTTTTGGTGGTAAAGGCAGCAGGAATGGAGAATATGAAATGCTAAGCACAGCTTGAAGGTAGTTAGGCTTATTTGGGCTGTGATGCCATTTTTGTGCTTTTTAGTTTGTCACATTCATTGTGACATCAAGCAAGAGATGACGGTCCAGGCTTCTTGCAGATGGCAGTTCCTCAGATTCAGCATTCACACAGGCTAGCCAATTTGTGTTCACATGCAAAGAATAATGATAAGCAGGTTGTCACTGCTGGATTAATTATATTTGCAGTATCGAAGGTACAGTATCAAGCTGACAAAGAAATACAAAAATAAAAATGTTCTTTGAATCTGACCTCCTGTTGAGGCTCTCGTCTGTTCAGTTACTGCAGGGTCTATTTATATCCCTGGCGGAACTCATTGAGCTCTGTTTTCCTGCTGCGAATAAATGAAGCTTCTGCTGAACCCTTGCTGTGCCTTTGGAACTATCCGGGGCCCTCCAAAGCCCAGAAATTGGCTGACGTTACCCATGCTAAGTGCATCTCACATTAGGCGAGCATTACTTGAGCCGGATAAGTCAATTTGGTCAATGGCAGCTCTTAATCTCCTCCATTGCCCAAATGCTCTGGCAGGAGTACTGTATACAATGACATGGACCTAATGATTTCTTAATGCTCACGTGACACGGGGCAGTGATGCCATTACTGGCGTCTGTGCACACAAGAAAACAAATGAAACGAAAACAACGGTTTTGGTTCAGTGCTTTGAAAATTGAGGGGCTGGAACAGGGAATCCTCTTATCAAATAATGAAAAGGGACAGGCAGTATTTATTTATTTATTTTGTTGTCACAGTACGTTTTTACGTGAAGATTGTTCTCTGCATTTAACCCATCCTAACAGTGGCCGCTATTAATACAGCGCTCGGGGAGCAGTTGTGAGTTTTGCTCAGGGATACTTTGACACTCAGCCAATGGCTGGGGGCTGAACCGGTGACCCCCTCCCTACCCAGTCAGCTATGGCTGCCATAATCAGTGAGCAAAACTTTCACTTTTTGTGTGCTCTGAGAGTACAATTGTTTTTCTTGGTTGTTACCAAAAATGTAGGAGCACTCCCAAAGAATTATGACACACCTACTATATATCAATTTTATGTAAGTACTGTATGTGATGTTTTGTTTTTATTCATTAAAAAAAGACAATGAAACAGTATGGTCTACAAGTAAAAAAGGCAGATGGCTTTATAGAATACAGTGGGCCAGGATTTAATATATAGGTCTCCTGACTCTTCCGTCTATATCTTCACACAGACCGAGGCATGGAGAAGGACCCTGTAAACACTGTATTTCTATGCATTACATTTGATAGCCCATTCTTTTATATCTAATTCTACGTTTTAAATGAATTGCAATGTGAATAGTATTGCCATATATTTGTCCACAACACAATGTGAAATTGTAGGCAATGGTATAATAAATGGTGTGCTTCTGTACAAGTAAAAGTAATAAACACAATAGAATAAACGGTGTGTGCCTGTAGAAACCTTCTGATAGAAGAGGATGAGCGTTGGGCTGCAGACAGTTGTATACTAGTGGATGGTACAGTATATATACGTCATTGCATTGGCCATTGCTGCATATTATTCACAATCCCAACACACTTTTAATATGCGCATCAATCAAGTTTTTACATAAATGTAAAATTATCTTTTGCTCCGTCATGCAAATGACGGAGCATATACTGTATGGCCTCGTGATCTCGTATGCTACTGTAGAACATAATCACCAGAGCACCTACTGTATACAGTCAGCTCACAAGGCAGTGAAGGCATGTTTGTTTTTTCCGACTGGCAGGGCAGGAGAAGAGTGCGTTTCTTGTTCCAGTGGTGTACCGTTTGGTCACACCAAAATCATTATTCGTACTGCATAAATGCTGTGAATTATTTTGAGGTCACGTAGGTTAAACTTCACCAGTATGCAACCAAAATGGTTGCAATTCTGAGCCCTGAATTAATGGAATTGCTGTGGATTAGTTCAATTGAGGCCTCCGTGTGTCTCTTTGCACATGTTGATGTCAGCTAAGAGAAGAGTTGTTTTGTACACATTATCCGATGAGATACTGAGCATGATGACAGCCAACGATTCATATGGTTCTCAACTTCTGGTCGGAGAGCAGAAGAACCTGGGTTTTATCATAATTTCCCTGTGCCAGGCTAAGTAATGAGTCGTCTCTCTTTGTCAAGGTAATTCTGATAGACTGTCTTTCAGGTCTGTGTAGTCTGCCTGAATCGGGTACAGGCTTTAGTTTCAACATACTATTGGTCCGACAACGACAACCTGCCTCAAACCCTAACCTAACCATAACCGCAAGCACAGAGCAGCGCATGTTCGCCAACCTTAATCCGGTTGTTTACCGCATGTCGATTGGTATGTCCAATGGT
Source organism: Protomyctophum bolini (assembly GCF_963924005.1). NCBI lineage: Eukaryota > Metazoa > Chordata > Actinopteri > Myctophiformes > Myctophidae > Protomyctophum > Protomyctophum bolini. The sequence goes on along the minus strand of NC_137874.1, from coordinate 22,648,695 downwards.
ACGCCGGAAAAGCGTGCACACCCCCCTGCATCTCGTGTGCAATGTATAATTTTCACAGAACACAGTTGGTCTTTCATACTGTTAATCTTTTCTCTGCAGAGCAAACATTCATCCAGTGAGCTGTGTGTGTTGCTCTATTCTTATCTTTGTTCAGAGTTACAGCAGTATTTGCCTTTGCCCGTTTTCTCCGTCGTTGTGATCTGTGCAGATGTCTTACCAGTCGAATAATGGCATCTGGGGAAGCCTTAGCTCCACAAGCTTTATTTTGTGTGTGTGTGTGTGTGTGTGTGTGTGTGTGTGTGTGTGTGTGTGTGTGTGTGTGTGTGTGTGTGTGTGTGTGTGTGTGTGTGTGTGTGTGTGTGTGTGTGTGTGTGTGTGTGTGTGTGTGTGTGTGTGTGTGTGTGTGTGTGTGTGTGTGTGTGTGTGCAACAGAGTCAAATGTGGCACCTTGAACAGAACAGGAGAGTTGATGGTTCTAGCTGCCGTCCAGAAGGAAAGGTCTGGCAGCTACCCACAGGTCACTAAGAAACTCTTGCTTCAAGCCATATACAGTATATGATATACTGTAGTGCTCTAACAAACGGCTTTGCAGCTTAAACCCTCTAACACCCGCATTAATTTCTACTTGCAAAAAATAGATTACTACAACCTTACTACTACTTTGTACTACTAGGACTAAGACTAAAAAATATTTAAAAAAAAATAAAAAAATATTTGATGAAAAATGTATAATAATTATATAATAATTATATAATAATATAATAAATTAATAATTTACATTTGGGGGATATCTTTCACAATAATGAATAAAACATGTTCTAGACATTCTAATGATCACAAAAAAACATATATTACAATTAGTTTACCTACTTTTATTAGGGTAAAGGTCAAAAGTCTTAGGTTAAAAAATGTTCAAAATTGCACAAAGTCCAAAAAAAATTATTTGTGTGAATTTCAGCCTCTGTGGGGGGTGTTTATATGCAAATAGCATGACTAATGGCATTGAAATGGCATTGCAATGAACATCACTGATGACGTTTAGGTGAAAAAAGAACAGAAAAAAAAAATAATAATTTAGTAATTAATTAAAATAAATTTGTTGCTAAAAAGCTGGGTCTTTTAAGGGTAAGGGTTAGTTCAGATTTTTGGATAATTCCACATATTTGAATCGTTGATCTTTGAGCTCTCTGTCACATGGAATGCTGCTGCTCATGTAGTGACACCGGACATGGAATCAATTACTACCTTTGCAACCACTATAAATGGCAATTTCCTCCAGCTTTAAGTCCAACAATCTGAACTAACTGTGTTCCCTTGGAGTGTAAAAGTGCTAGGGGGGGGTGAGGTTGAGTCTGAAGAGATGGGTCTTCAGACTATGGCACAGTTCTGAGTTCTGACTGCAATGGGGAGTTTATTCCACGGTTTGGCAGTCAGGAGGGAGGAGAGTGTACTGTATGATGTGTGGAGCATCGCCCAGGGTGGTTTAAGGATCGAGGGCTTGTACAGCATTTCAGTGTTGGCTGATCTAAGTGAGCGGGAAGGGTTGTACAGATTGGATCATGCCTTGAAGGGATGGGGGTGCCATGTCTTTGTACTTGGTGCAGGCAGAAGGGAGTGGAAAAGGGGGGGGAGACATGAACATTTTGGCTTCAACCTCTCTTCAACGAACCTCAACAAGCTGATCGATGTGTTGCAAAGTGGCACATTGCCAGCTTGTACATTTTAATATGACAACATACCCTGCATAGCATACCTATGACGTGCGTCCATGTGCAGTTGTGCACACACACTTAGTTGTGGCTAGTTTCCAACAGTTTCCAATTTGTATTGCATCCGGTTTCCATGATTCTCCACTTGATCATCCAACATGAATTCAAATCACTTTCTCGTTTGGGAAACTTGTGTACACCCGTATATCAGATAGACACCACATCAAAGGTCTATGCTCGATTAATTACAATTTGCCTAAGAGAGAGATGGAGAGAGCGAGCCAGTTCTTCTATGTTACTCTGTCAGATAGTTTAAGTGTTATTGGTGAGTGCCTCCTGGCAGAGATTTGTGCTCCACTGAGCACCCTTTTCTAGTTTTAATATCTTGCTACACTGAAACGTGGCACAGAAGGGAATTAGATGTGGTTTGTTCGGGGCACTATGAGAAATGAGGATTTAAGCGTGTTACCCACTTTTGAAAATAACATCAGAACATGGAGGAGAATAATGACAGTTTATAAACTGACAGAATGCTACCTAATGCCATATGCAGTCAGGTAAGCTAAAGTGACACACAGGGGACACCCCTGGGTTGGCACACAGTACAGGGTCCCAATGAGAGTCATTGCAGCGTAACTATACGCTTTCTGACTCTCCTGTCACGGCTCGGGTGGTTTTAATTAAATGACCCGGAGCGGCTGCAGTGTCGAGACAATGCAAATTGAAGGGAATGGAGAGGCTTGTGCCAGGCTTCCGCTTCCTCCTACTGGCAGAAAACCTAGATTATCCACCCGTCCCCGCCTCTAGCTCCCTTCTCCTTGACCTCCTTTCACACAGGCTGCACCTCCGATCAGCTCACAGGTGATACTAGCCCAGTGAAGAGAAGCAATTTACATTCAAATTGTTTCAACTGACTGATTCAACCGATCATGTGGGCTGAGGTTGAAGGGAGGATAAAGGCTTCTAGGCTTCTACAGACCAAGTTGTCTTGTCATGCCAAATTGTGACTACGCTATAGGAGTTCCGACCGGGTGAATGTTTAATGTGTCTCATGCTTAAAAGGGGTTCTAAACACAAAATGTATACCATACTGGGTCAATATGTTAATGTTATACCCAAATTATGTTCCCACTGTCAGTAGACAGTGGGAAGTGGGGGACAGTTTATTTTTATTTTTATGTTCGATCCAGATTTATGGAATTTATGCGAGAGAAATATAAACACTGTAGACCCACTGGTCTCCTCTTTGGCTTGCTCTTCACCACTTCCAGAGCTCAGGCAGAACAGCCAAACAGAGCAGAGATCTCCCTCTTCCCATCGAGGTCCGCTGCCAATTCAACATACTTATTTGATCGGAACCCCCTAATGGTTGACTGCTGACAACGGCGCGGCACAGGCCACACACCAATTGTTAGGCCCAGATGGCTGATGTGCGCCATTTGGTTTATATTCATTTTCCCCATGCAACTCAAGTTGCAAATTAACACCATGCAACTCAAGTTGTGGATTAAGTTGCGGATTAACCCCCACAAGGGCCCCTGGGCCGATATTATATATCGTATTTGTATCTTTTTTAGTCCAAAATTGAACACAATGAACCACCAATGAAGGGCCTCTCAAACCAAGTACCATGCGGTCCAGTTTCTCCGAAGGGCCCCTGAGAGCTAAGGGCCCCTGGGCCATGGCCCCACTCTAGCTCACTGGCTAATTTGGCCCGGAACTCAACCTGCATTTCTTTATCACCCTGCAATGATTTGTTTAAAATGCTCTCCTTTTGCTGAAGGAAAATTGTTCGTCTGGTATTGAGCCAGTCGAGGCCTATAGTCCCAGAGAACAATGGATAAAAGATTGGCATAGTCGTAAGGATGCACCACACGTAGGAACATGGAACAAGGCAGAGAGAAATGGAACAAGACAAAGGCAAATCCCCTCTGGTACTGGGGATTTGGTGTGTCCTGTGGAACTGCAGCTATTCAAACGGTAGCCTATGTGTCACAGCCCAGTGACAGGAAGCAAGCAGCCAATCGATGGGGTTTGATGAGAAACAATTTGAGGAGAGGACAAAATGGCAAAGGGGGGTGGTTTGATGTAGCTAATAGCTTGCTGTCCGTGTGCATTCATGTCCACACAGTGAGCGTGAACGTACAGCACCTGTCTGAAGCCACAAGAGGCTGTCATGCTGGTATGTAGCTGTACAGTTAAAGGAGCACTTCACCACTTTTCAACCTATCTTCACTGATGTTCATGATAAAATGCCAGACATGTTTTCTACTCGGTCTGCATCTTAGAGGAGGGCTGTGGGCAGTTCAGAAACCCAGTGACCTCATCGGTGGGGAATCCAAGCCAATAGAAACGGCAGGCTTTCTATTCCTGAAAAGTTGCAATACAATTTTTCTTTAGGGTATTTTATCATGAACATTAGTGCCAATTGAACGATGAAGACCAATTCAACGAAGAGTGGTGAAGTGGTCCGTTAACCCATTCAGGAACCCTGAATGCAAACATAAGCATTATGTTATACTTTAGCTATTGAAAAATAGCAGATTTACAAGTATAGTGTGGCAACGAGTGCCACGCTACGAGCTTGTAGATCTGCTATTTGGGGGGGGTCCCTGGAACAACATCTTTTCAGATGGGGGTCGGTGGCCAATTTCATATATTTTTGGCGTTTCTTGACATGAAATAGTTTGAGAACTACTGACATGATTTGTAGAATCGGCCTCAGGTCTAAATGGGTTAACGCAACCATTATTATTATTATTGTCCAGTATCCGGGCTGACATTGCTTGAGGCCATCTACATGGCACCATGTTTCTGGTGGAGCGGCGAGTCCTGTTGGAATAATAACCTGGTTTGAATTTGTTGCCAAGATCATTTGTACCTAATTTGTTGACACATTTATGTTTCTGCTATTATTCAGTATATTCATGAATCATAATATATTATATATGGCTGGATGAGATTCCGGGTGGATTGTCCTGGTTGTCCGTGGCTTACTGGCAGTGTGCACCAAACGATGCCGATTGGTCCAGCAGACTCTGTGATGAACTCTGAACAGAGACACACAAACACCTACAAAGAGATGGAGACGGAAACTGGCCTGGCGCAGATAATAATCAGTTCAGGTGCGCTGTGATGGGACTGGGAGTCAGGCTGCACGGTTCTAGCAGCAGAAAAGTGTTTCAAGGAATGCACTTCTGCTGACTGCCAGCATATTGCTGCAATTGGTCATTTACATTTCACACTATCTGTTCACCAAGATTCCTCTTCAAAAAGGTATCGCTCCCTGGTGCTGAGGTAACAAGCATGTTAAAGATCTGCGCTTCAGCTAATTCAAGCTGAGATGTGGCTAGACCAATGTGTTCATGAAAGAAATGGTCATAAATAGTATATAGTATTTGTCTCATAAGAGGCTTTTGAAGAGAAAAAGAACAACTATGTTATTGCTCTGAGAAGAAAGAAGCGGCTTCCATACTCTGGCTGTCAACAAGGCTACTACAACGAGACATATTTCCCCCTACATGGGCAGAAATGTGCTTGTCATGTGATGTCAGAACCACTTTGCTGAGGCTTCAACCTCACCGGCTGACCCAGTGCCAGGTTCTAATGGCAGTGATTGGTGCACTTCAGGGTACCCTTGCAGCCACATGAGCTTGGTTTCACAGAAACTGCAAAAATGTCCAAATACTCGCCAGCACAGGGGACAAAAAAAAAAAGCTTTCATGCAAAACAATGAATCATCCCCCCTGCAGCAAAGTAACCTTCATGTCCATGAGTGGATGTTCCACACGTTGTTTTTCTGTGATGAGTTCTGTGTGTCTGCGAGGAGAGGCATGTCTGTGTTTTTGTCCAGTCCTGAATAATTTGTTTCGTAAGTTAATGTGGTTTCTTTAGTTTTCTTTTTGAAGAATGCCTTCAATCATGATATTCTGGGCGGGCGGTGGGAAGCTTTCTAGCCCTTTACCTTTAAACATCAGACTGGCTGTCTTAAGATCTGCTCTGTGTGTGAACTGGAGACGGAGAGACGGCGCGTGTGTGCGTGCGTGTCTCAGAGAGGGAGAGATGAGAGCGGGCAAAGTTTCAGGTACATGTGATCTTGAGGCTGTGCTGAGATAACAAGCCTTTCAATTACTGAGTTGTCCTTCAAGAAGATGGTTTACAGTGCCGCATTCCCTCAGTGCCTTCATTTTGCCGGTCCTCTAATGAAGAATGTATCATTACATTTTATTATGTCTGCATTATGCTGCACTGTGGGAACTGACTGCATGCTCCCAAAGGCCGCTTTCAGAGTAAAACAACACGGCCATAGACACGAAAGTCTAAGTGTTAAAGAATCAAAAATCACATCCGTGTGAAGTATCTCTTATCATCGTACACGTACATCATCATACATCATCTCATTCCGGCCAATTAGAATTTGCGTCCTCACATTTTCAATGTTTTTGTTTATGCAATGTTTGCGTTTAAACAAACACTCAAAACTGGCCATTATCAATGGCATTTAATGTTTGTGTTAGGACAATGTTTGCATTTACACACACACTAAAAGCTGGACATAGGGGGGGGGGGGGTAGCGCCCCTAAAAAACCACTACCAATTTCAAAGGCCTTCGGCTGCTAATCGATGATGTTATGAAATGAATTTAGAACTACAGTCGCTGGAACACTTCAACCGCATTACTTTCAACTGCAGAGCTGACCTTTTACAGTGGAAATATTTAGACCATGCTCCTCCTCAGGCCCATAACCCAAGACTCTCAACCACGGAGGGGTCTGAGCAAGGCAGGTTGCCCTTTACACAGACTTGTTTGACAGTCGTTTTGTCTTTTGGAGCTGTTGGTATTGATAACAAGCTCCCTGCTGTGAATCTCTGGATTCTGACACATTCTGCTCAGTGCTTTATCACAGCTGCAATATGAACCTTGTTTGAGGAATGTGAGGGCTAGTAGAGAATAGACACCTCCTTACTGTTATTGATCTGTCATCGCTATGCTTTCACCTTCCCATGGAGTATAGATGGGTACTTTCTGTCATGTTTGATCAGTGTGTTTTAGTTCTTGTCATTGACAATAGAGGGACAAGTCAACGTTTGAATTAGCACGCTGCTGGTAAAAACCCTCCTTAAAGCAATCTGTCATACCCTTTCGTCTTCGGTAACGCTATTAATTCGCCATTTGTGTGAAACAACTCGTGAAATTCAACTATATGCAGGATATAAAAGTACCATAGCAGACGTTCACTGTCTGTCGGTTTTCTGCTCTATATGTAAAGTGTCTTGAGACAACTTGTTGTGATTTGACACTTAAATAAAATTGATTGAAAAGGTTGTGCTCGCCAACAAAATGTCCAATGTGTCACATTACCACACCATCATTAATAATCACACCCGTGTGAACTGAGTGGTGCAACTCCCCTCTCCCCCCTCCTCTCCTCTCTCTCTCTCTCGCTCTCTCTCGCTCTCTCTCTCTCATTAGCAGGCAACAGTACAGCACTAATACTCTCTCTGTTTCTGGCACAACAGCGCCCCCTACTGGTACTCATTATACTGGTGCTCATTAACGTCACATAGGTGAACAACATTGCTGTTCCTTGGAGTGGTTGCACCACTCAAAAACACACTTGTTTCTTGGCTCCCAAACTCATCACTGCAAAATGTTTACAATGGGCATCGATTCCAAGACCCATCACTCTCCTTTACCCACTCCAGAACTAAATTTCACTCCAGTGATGATGACCATCTGCTCTTAACTAGAGTCAGGCAGCGTGGCTAATGCAGTAAATATCTGCCTTTCACCTCCACTATTATGCAGTCAACCACAGTTCCTCTCACAGCGTGCCCTGTGAGAGGAGTTGTTGTTGATGTCATTCTCGCTTGAAAAACAGATCTACCTGGAACAGATCTACAGTGGTGGTAGGGCAGTCAACCGGTGCTTGTACGGGTCATCAAAGTTGTGGCCTGCAGGCCTCTGGTTCTGTACAGGAGCCAAGAGCCCCTTCTGTGACGACAGTCGCTGGATCCTCCAAAGTGGGTCAGAATGAGCAGCACGCACGCGCGCGCACACAGTCACACAGTCAGTAGTCACACACACAAATATATATTTAATGCACTCCCTGTGGGACTGATGCATTAGACCATGAATACTGTTTCATGGACAATGACAGCCTCCTGTTTAGTGCTCTGCTCACGTGTGCATAATGTGCTGTGACCTGTACTGACATTTCCATTATAGATCCTTTAAGTAAATGCATGATGATGTAATTGTAATCACATTCATTATGCCCCCCCCCCCCAAAAAAAAAATAGAAGGAAAACAACAAAGACATACACAGTAACTGTAATGTGTATCATTTTTTAAGCTCCATTGTACATAACCGTACAGTTGGTCAGGATCCATTGGCTCATCTTAGTGTGAGCCCACCACATGAAAGGGGAATTGCTTCACCAGTCAATATCATGAATTATGTATGGCTGGCTGCAGTAGGTTCTACATCATGTGCAGGCTGTTCAGTAAATTAGCATTCGGAGAGCTGTTGTTGGTGTTTGTTGAGGATTTTAAGTCCTGTTTTATGGTCTAAAATTTGGTTAATGGGTTTAAAAATGTTTCAACTGGTCAGCCAAATGAGATATCGGTAAAATGAGTGATATTACACTACACTATGTTCTTGAGGTAATTGTTTATCCCCCAAAATCACGAAGGCTAATTTGGAATACACAAATAAGTCTGTGTGTCCAAAAACGTAGTTTCTGCACTTTGGCTTTATAGAGCAGTAGGCTATAGTTTGGCCAACTTCTCCCTGGAGTAGTACAGCCTATGCGTAAGGCCCTGATATAAATAGCATACCGTATTTCTCATTATAACATCAACAGAGATAACATAAACATTAACATGATAAGACACAGGGCAACAGTCCTATGAGCAAAGATGTCAAAGATTTTGTCAATTTTAAATTGTTTGAAAAATAAATAATATTGTGCACATGATGTTGCTGCTGCTGTTGTAAATTTTGTTACATTTATGACATTGACATTGAATTTTATATGTGACCCCTCCCAGTAGTCTGCTCTAATGAAACTTCACAATAGTCCAAAATATATATATATATATTTTTTGGTGGCTTTCGTGTAAACAAGGCAGAGGAATTAGTTTCTGTACAAGCTTCCACAAACTGCAGTTTAAAAGGTTATCACAAGAAATGGAAAATGTCAAATAACAAACAGCCCCCGAGTCTTACTGCTTTCAGTTCATACTGAAACACTGTGCTGATTCTTAAACTTGTTTTTGATGTTTTCCACTGCAAGCAAGCAAAAATAAAATGTATTACCATGTCTTACTACAGTTGAAATACAATGACATATGGGTCTGCTCTACTGCTAAATTGGTTCTGGCAAATATTGTACATCAGACCATCACTAATTAATTTATTGAATAAAAATAAATAGAATAGAACTATTTGTGAAATTGAATTAGCTACATTTTGTTGGAACACCGTAAAGAATGCCTGGGGGTTTGTGGTCCACATTTTGAGAACCAGTGTGTACAGTTATAATTATAACTTATCTCCCTCGAATTGTCGTTATGGTCAGTGGTCACAGATTTGGTCAGATAGTTATGTATTTGTTAATCAAGCCTGATAGCTAATTAGAAGACAGCCTGCTTCAGTACAATAGTTATGCTCTCGATTAATATAAAACACGACACACAGAAGGTATTTCTGTCAGTGCAAATGGACAAAGTCGAGTCTCTCGTCTAACCCTATCGACATGTGATAAAATGACAAATAAACATCCAGAAATATAATGGCAGGTGCTGTGGTGGCGCGATAGTAAAATAGTATGAATTGAACAGATGTCTGAACACTGTCAAAACAGTATACAGTGCAAACGCTCCCTTGTACTATTCTATAACATATCTGCTCAGTGTTCACTGATACAATTTTGATGGGAAACAAACAAACAAACAAAAATCTAAAATGTGTTCCTATAATTATTCAATCATTTCCACCCAGCAGTTGTTTTCCAAACCTTCACCCACCAGATTAAGATAAGATATGTATTGATGCCGCTAAAGACAGTACAGCTGTTAAAAATGGATTACATGAAATAAAACACTGCCTTTTATCTCACCTAGGAAAGTTATAGGATAAAACAGAGTGTTGTGCCAAATGTGTTGACCTAGCAAATTCTCTGACTGGAGCTCTTAAGTTTCGGGGTGTTGCGCCAAATGTGTTGACTTTTGGACTGGCAGAACAGCTCCGGTCACAGATTTCTGTGACCGGAGCTGCCAGTCCAGAACGGTGCGTCCAGAGCGTGAGAAGCGATTGAATTGCCTACTTTATCACACCTCCCTCCACTGCGCTTGGGTTTCAGGACAGAAAATATTGCATGACCCAAAATATGGGCTGTGATTGGAGGATTGTTGCTCAGTTCAGGTCGCTGATGATCTGACATTTCCAGATAAGAAGAGGCTATATTCCCCATTAGAAAATGTAAATGTCAACAAAATTGACGTTGCTCGTTGATATTGATACAAAAACGGATACGTGTATCAGGGCCTTAATTGGATGAGACCATGTCTTATACAGAAAGAGATGGTATGTACTGTACAGTATGCTGTACCTTTTAGACTACATAGCCTATTCCGAGAGCGTGACACCCAAGTCCCCCTCCCATGCCAACATAGTGTTTCTGAAATAGTATAGCATCAGGCCCACACACTAACAGCCATGTCATTTTGGGACAGGGGGAACAGAATAACAGATGATTGTCAACGAAGAGGAGGAGAGTGTTTGCCTGGCTGAAGCAAAAGTGTTTCTTGAATTAGAACCACATTTTAAAGGTGTTTTTTTTGCATTTTGCGGATCTGAAAGTAGTAGACTATCACTAGCTGTCAGCCTGTCACCAACAAACACCCCACTAGACAGCTGCGGAAATTGATGAAATCGACCCCGGTCCGAAAAAAACTATACGGACAAAATCTCCAGCGGCTGCGTGCAAACGTTGACATATAGTGAGGTTGTTGGTTTTTTTACGTCCTCCGAAAGTCACTCCGATATTCGACTGACAAAGCACCAGTGTCTGAACACCATTTACAGAATGTTTAACAACTGAACTGGGCCATATTCTGCCCTAAAAAGTCATGATTTGATTTATCTTGGAGGCGATGTGTGCTGAACTTCCTCGACCACACCTGTACTTGACACACTTCTCTTTTGTAGGGGGAGTATCTACCATACGTATCTCTGTCTCTGTGACAGACCTCATCCCTCCCTCGTGCCCTTTCCTTCATCTGGAGGCTCCTCCAATGCACAGCTTTACCTCTCATCTCACGTTTCCCCTTCCCTTGTTCTCCAATTCCCTGTTATCTCTACATTCAATCACCATGGAAGGGAGAGATAAGAGAGATGTCCATGTGTCCTAACCCACCCACCTCAACCTTATACATGCCGTACAGTATGCCCATATACAGGCATACACATATCCACATATTGTATGTGACCAGCCAACTTCAAACTCAGCATGTGCATCACAGAGGGCATGCAGGTTGGATCAGTGCATCTCCTACAATACGTATATAGTTTAGATGAAACCACAATACAGTATATGGAGTATGCTGATGTCATCACTACTGTATGATGATGTCATAGACTGGCCACATACCGTTCGGTATGAGGCATTCATGGTGCCACTTCAAAGGGAGTTTAAAAAAAATCACACTCGTGATAAAGTGAGGGGCGCTCTTATCATCATACATCATCACATTATGGCCAACTTTTATGGGGTACACACAGACACCCAAAGGTGGGCATAGGTGTGATCAGGGCCGCCCACAAAGCAAGTGGCACAGTCACTGGAGGAGGAGAGGATAATTAGAATACTGGAAATGTATTTATTGTTATCTGCCTGCACCATGTACAGTACGTACTGTACCAGCACATATCAACTCTCAGAAAGACGGCAATGTTGTTGTTTTTTCTTATGACAAAAGGATGCGGCCAATTCACTCACAATAACAATATTCACCCCTTGAATAATAATAGGAAAAGAGAATGTTCACCTGGGGTGAGACCATTAGCACAACAATCTATTTTCCTGCTAATATTAGTAGGAAAGGAGATTGTTGTGACCATGGTCTCAACATTCACACTATTATAATAATAATAAGAAGAAACAGATTACAGAAGATTATCTCATACGGTGTCAATATATTTACCTATTTAATAATAAAAGGAAAAGAGATGGTTGCGTCTCTTTGTTCAGCGTCTAACCTTATACTTCACTTCCTCCAGCACTTTGCCCTCCATGGGAGTGATTGTCTAATCTTGAAAAGCGAGCCCATGGGTCTGCTGAGTGGGAAATGATGTTGCTGTTTGAATAACGCTCTTCCCTTCCCTTTCTCTCTCTCTGTGTCTTTTCTCCTAGGTAAGCACTTTCTTTGGTCTCTGGCGGTAATGGTGGTGATGCAAGGGGGTGGGGGTTCTTGGATGAGCGAGTGTGCATCCTGTTGCTGTCAGACCCGCTGAAGGCGTCATGTGGGTAACGTGTGAAGGAGGACTGATTTGAGGTGATTCACTGACTGTGAGCCCATAACGGAGAGGCATTTCCGAGCCGTGGCTCCGGCAGAACCAGTGTGGTATGTACGTAGCACTGTGCACTAATTGTCCCGTGTCCCTACGGCGCTCCGCTCAACCTGAACCCAAGAAAAACAAAACAACATAATGCCTCCTGTTGGACTCTGTCGTACTCGTATACAGATGCTTGTGTTGGTCCATGGAGCCAATGTATGATAATGAGCACAATCACATTGGGTATACTGTAGCTCCACAGAGAAAGACAAGACGGGAACACGATTTACCTACGAGCAGCTGAATCATTGTGCTGCAGTAGGAGGACAGGGAGATTTCCATTTCAAGCTTTCAGTTCCCTTTGCTTCCCCAGGAGACACGCTAAGCCAGACTGCCTTTAGTCGAGGGTATCGTTTTATTATAGGCACAGTACACTGTATCATTTTATTAGGATAGCTATGGTTTGTACACTGTATAGCTTTATTAGGTCTTTCTTGTGCCTACATAGTCTAGTGTATATTCATGAATGTTATATCCAACAATTCAGGCAGTTATTATTGGCTGTGTCAATTTGATGTTCAGTAAGTCTGTCATCGATGCACTTAAAATGATTACAGGACAGGACAGGACTATAATAACAGCACAGCATTTTCAATAATGGTGTCACAATATTAGGGCTGCAGCGGTACAGCATTTCCAATACCACTGTGAGGGCTATAGCAGTACAGCATTTCCAATAGTGCTGTTACGGTTACTGGTCTAACCAATGACTAGTCTAAACCAAAAACTGTGGTTGGAATCGATCTGCAGCAGTCGGATCTGTGTTTCCTTTGCAAAATACAGATTTCTGCACTTGTCATTTTCCTTCCATCATGTCACTTTATGCACTTTTTCCCCTCATCTTTCAAAACAGACTAGCAGGATTCGGGAACACGTGTCAATGGAAATATTAACAACATACCTGTGGAGCATAGTGTACATGGTTCACATACTGTAGGCCATTTTAATATTGGAACAATGCTTTAAAAAATTTTAGGGTTTTGTGAAACCACAGATTTGGATAGCACTACTATAGGAAAGTTGTGCAAATATTTATGCAAATATCTACTCTGAGATTTTCTGTGGCGGCTGCAATGTTGGCTTTTGCTTCCAAATAGAAAGACCACTTAGCTAAATATTTGTAATGCTTAGTTTGCAGAGTACCTCAACTGAGTGGAGCCATCAACAGATGGCAACACACTGTATGTTCTTAACTTAAAATCAATATGAAATAGCTTGTGTGCGGTCTTCTGCAGAGCTGTGCTGTCATATTGTCTTATTCCCTGCAGAGCTGTGCTATGCTACAGTATGTTGTACAAGTGTCTTTGTGTCTCTGGTGGTGAGAGGTGCAGCTTTTCTGCCGCATTCAGAGAATGGAATGAAAATACAATTTTGAGTAAAGCTGAAGTCTTAGATCTCAATGTAGGATCTTAAGCCAGAGTCAACACCCTATAGACGTGGACAAATTATCTTACAATGATTGGTACGGCTGCATTGCTGGTTGATAAAAACTGCAAGAAGATCATATCGCTCATCAATCTTATCAATCTATCTGATTTAATTGCTTAAACCCTATGATGTACTTGGTTGACATATGGGTCACCCACAGCTGAACATGAATAAGATCAAACAAAACAATACAAGAGTGGATTAGATGATAATTCTACCATTGTATTATCCACAATAGGTCTTTAGTAAGAGTGTCTGTTTCCTGAAACTGATGACACTAAACAAAGGTCCATCAATTGCTTCCCTGAAGTCTCATTAGAACTGGTTCTGCTTGAAACAATGAAGTTTACAGTCCATATCGGATTCATTGTAGCTACAGCGAGCTCCATTTTCTGTATCAGACAGCTAAAGCCCGCTGGGAGACATGAACTGTGGTTTCTCGTAGCTTTATGGCTAAATAAAATCATGTGTTTATCACAGACATGGCAGTTGTGCGTGATGCTACATTTGTACAGGAGCAGTCACTGCATTCTTTTTTATCCCGCGATTTTGTAACCCATTTTTCACCCCTGTGTCAATTATCTAATGTGATCCTGGGCTCTACACACCCTCCGCCAACCTAGTCCCCATATATGGGGCACATGGGGAGAGCAACAGACTTGAACTCATGCTTCCTTCATGCCTGAGTGTCCAAGTTGCTCCTTTACACCTGACAGGGGGGAGTTTCCCTGGTTGGACGTAGTGCGTGGAAGGAACACGTTATTCCAACCAGTTCCTTTCCCCTCCATCAGGCGCCCCGGCTGGCCAGGGAGGCAGTTTAGAGTCCAGGATTACTGCATTCTGCTGGAAGAGTCAAGACAGTCACAGCTGTGTCTTTAAACTAGCTTACCCCTCGCTGACCATGCATTTATGTAATCACATTATCTTTTTGTCTGACACAAATTGTGCACACAGTGGTGTATTTGAGGAAGAGGGGCACAATCTATTTTGGGCCTGAAACCAGATGGTTCTGGATAGCATTGAAGGGTGGTCCTATCCTATCTCCCATTTTACAATCTTTATCTCAACCTCATGCTGACTGGTCAGTTGTCACTGGAACTGTGGTTTGATCTACGTCAATTAAAGCTCATTATTTAATAAAACCCTCAACGCCATTGCTGTAGATCAATGGCAATTGCGCTTTTATAGCGCTTTCGATCGATAAAGCGATAATGCTACTTACGTTAGCATCGGGTTGCTAGCTGGTGCTCGCAATAACACAGGATTCAGTGTGAACCGATCTCTGTTGTCACAGATGTTTTATTCTGTCGACTATCAATTAATTGCTAATAGGTATTTACTATGTAATCATTGTATGTGTATGTTCTATAGATATATAGACCCAAATGAAATTAGTGAGAAATCAAATATGAGTTAACATACTCCCCACATGAATTAATTGAAGAACGATTACTATATGCCAGGATATCTCCCCGTTCAACCCTTATTTTGAAGATTCAAAACACTGCGAGCGGAACCGGATGTTGACTGAATGGTGTGTGTGTTTTCGGATTGGTTGTTGATCGTTCACTAGCCAATGAGAAGTACAGGCCGGCGCCATTACTGCGACCGATAGGCTCCATGCATTAAGCGTTGTTTTGACCAGAAATGTCGTCTGGGACGGGGATTTGGAGTCTAAAGCGACTGAAAGCGTGCATGCGTGCACATGTGGGTAGGTGTACTCGCAAATCAAGATGGCACAGTCCAGTGTCTAAGCTAACAGATAGCCATCCGAAGCTAATGTGAGTAGCCTTTCCACTAGATCGGATCAAAACATTTTATACAACTGAATTAACGTAACCTACGTACATGTTTTGGCGCTTTCTGACAATTAATGTAGTCTACTGAATGATGATCTTTTGAAAAGATCATCATTGATACTCTGACTGCATTACATTCCTTAGAATGTGCATCCCTACATGGGAACGTATTTATTTTACCATTGTCTGTTTTTAATGTAAATCCCATTTTGATTGATTTATTGAATACTTAGTCAACAGTTAACAGCAACATGTACAGTGGTACCAATATACTGTACAATGATGCTAAAAGGAGATCATGAAAAGCCCTGAGGGCTTGTTTCCATTGTGGTCCTAATTCATCAAGGCACAAACAGATTATCCTCTGGCAAAGGCTCACATATCTCCTGGGACATTGGCAGGGACTATAAATAGACAAAGTATCATCTTAATGACCCATTCAGGGATCCTTTTGAGTTTGTTACCTTGTTCATGGAAGGTTATCTCCATTTATCTCACAAGGTTTGTCCGTCAGGACCCAGTTGCCTATTTACACAGAACAAAATAGAAAGAAGAAAACAAACTAAAGAAACATGAAGGACATGCCTTATACCAATAAATTAAGCTCTTAAAACCAATTTCATGAATACCAATTTAAAACGAAATAATGTTCTTGAAGAGCTACAGTAATTGGATTTTTATTTGCTTATATCCCGTTCCTGAAGACTGTAGACTGAAGACTTCTTGTCATTTTGTATTGTTTAAAAGCTGTGGTTTGTTTATTGTGCCATCGGAGATTATAAGAGTCGAGTCGCAGTAAAAATGTGTTATACGTGACACATTTACAAGTGTCTTACACTATAATATGACATCACGCCTCGTGATACGTCACGCCACCATATATGGCCGTCAGTCCATCACACCTCCTGACACGCTCTATGGCCGTCTCCATACAGTAAAGATCATGACAATGACCTCATCAAACCCTGGATAGCCATACATGGAGAAGACTGTATCATCACCTAGTGTACAGTGTACACTCAAACCTTTGAGTTTGAGTGTACAGTGTACACTCAAGACACTGCCCCCGCTGCCACCCTTAGATCTCCATGGAGCTGACCTGTTCTGACATTCCATATGTTGATCTGACATCATTAAACCCTGTACACTCAAGACACGCTTCATATATCGTCAGACCTCATCAAACCCTGTACACTCAAGACACTGCCCCTGCTGTCTGTCCTTGATTCTGCCAAGTTTTCCGGAAGTCGATGTGATTCGGAAACCATATTTTATTCACAGGACACCAGAGGACGCCCAACAACTTTTTCATCTGGAAAGATGTAATTTTAGTTCTTCAGTCAAATCCTTTGGCAGTAGCCTACACTTTTTGTACGCAAGTGTGATTTCTTATTAATAAGTCTTCTTGCCTCTTAGAATATAGTAGTAGCTGCTCACAGAGACCATCTGTTTTTAAACCCACAACCATGAATGGTTTACAACAACAAGACGGGCTAAAGGCAACTATTTTCAGAAGTTTTCTGCAAACTATACTGATACTATACCATTTTATACCAAACTATACTGATACTATACCATTTTCCAAAAAGAGCACGCTCTTCATACAATATAAAAATGTAAATCTAATGTGTGTCAGTGCATGCCAATTAAATTAACTAATGTAAGGGTGGTGTTAACGCAGAGGTTCCCAAAGTGGGGTCCGGGGACCCCCAGGGGTCCTTGAGGGAGTTCCAGGGGGTCCCCAGCTAAATGATGCATTTGTACACTCTCAGAGTTAAACTAACATTGATTTTACAATATGAATTGGGGGTCCCAGAGATAGAAATGCCATTAAATGGGGGTCCATAGCCTATAATGCAAACCTGGTGTTAAGCGGAGGCAGAGTGATGAACCCAAAATGCAGAGTCACAGGAAACGGTGTCTAATTCAAAGTATTTAATAAATCAAAATATCTTACAAAGAAGATGAAACTCTGGAATCCAGGCATAAATCTTACAACAGTAGATTTCAGGAAACAGGACAAAAACTCACACTAGAGCAGCACGTAGGAATCAAATCAGAAATGTCCAAACTGTCAAAAACCAGGAACAACAGGAAAACCAGGAACATGCATCTGCTACAACAAAATAATGAACTGACACTGAATGTTTGTCATGAGTCCAGTCTTATAGGGGGAAGGTTGATTGAGGAATTGTTCACAGGTGGAAAGACGAGGGAGTTAGAAGCAGGTGAGTGAATGGGATGGAAATGAGGGAGTGGCCAGGGAGGTGACATGGTCTGTGGAGTGACAGATCATGACAGTACCCCCCTCTCAAGGGACGGATCCCAGACGTCCCAAAACCTCAATGAGGAACGAGCAGGGTGGGTGGAGGGGGCCTGGAGGAGGGAAACTGAGGCAGGGCAAAGGGGATCTTCAGGTGGGCGGCCAGGACGACGGCCAGAGGCAAGTCTGGTGATCTCAGGGGGACGTCCAGGAGGATGGGCGGTGGCAGAACGAGCGCCATCGGGGGGACGGCCAGGACGCTGGGATGAGGCAGTGTCACCATCGGGAGGGCGGCCCGGAGGTCGAGACGTGGAGGCTGAGGAGGTGCAGTCAGGAGGGCGGCCTGGAGGCTGAGACGAGGCGGAGGACCGTGGAAGCGGAGCCGGGTATGCTGCAGGAGCTGGACGTGATGCTGCAGGCGGAGCAACAGGAGATGCTGCAGGCTCTGGGGCTGAAGCTGCAGACTCAGGAGGGAGGGCTGTAGACTCAGGAGACGACGCTGCAGACTCAGGAGACGACGCTGCAGCCTCAGAAGCCGGGACCCAAGAGGCGAGCTGCAGCGGCGGGGCCTCAGAGGCGAGCTGCAGCGGCGGGGCCTCAGAGGCGAGCTGCAGCGGCGGGGCCTCAGAGGCAAGCTGCAGCGGCGGGGCCTCAGAGGCAAGCTGCAGCGGCGGGGCCTCGGAGGCGAGCTGCGGCGGCGGGGCCTCGGAGGCGAGCTGCGGCGGCGGGGCCTCGGAGGCGAGCTGCAGCGGCGGGGCCTCAGAAAACGCTGCAGACGACGGGACCGCAGAGGAAGCTGCAGGCGGAGGCGACGCCGGGAATGCTGCAGGCTGAGGCGACGCCGGAGATGCTGCAGGCGGGACTGCAGGCGGAGGCGGAGCTGCAGGTGGGACTGCAGGCGGAGGCGGAGCTGCAGGCGGGACTGCAGGCGGAGGCGGAGCTGCAGGTGGAACTGCAGGTGGAGGAGGCAGAGCTGCAGGTGGAACTGCAGGCAGAGGTGGAGCTGCAGGCGGGACTGCAGGCGGAGGCGGAGCTGCAGGTGGAACTGCAGGTGGAGGAGGCAGAGCTGCAGGTGGAACTGCAGGCAGAGGTGGAGCTGCAGGTAGGACTGCAGGTGGAGGAGGCAGAGCTGCAGGTGGGACTGCAGGCAGAGGCGGAGCTGCAGGCGGGACTGCAGGCAGAGGCGGGGCTGCAGGCGGGACTGCAGGCAGAGGCGGGGCTGCAGGCGGGACTGCAGGCGGAGAACAGGAGGAGGATGCTGCAGACTCTGGAGACGGGACCCCAGAGGACGCTGCACACCCAGGAGACGAGGATGTTGGGACCCCAGAGACCACTGCACACCCAGGGGATGAGGAGGGTGCTGCAGATTCTGGAGATGGAGAGCCGGCAGACAGCAGCTGACGGAAGCAGCCGAACAAAAAGCCCAGGGCCAGAGCTTCCATAACGTCAGACTGACGCCGGTCACCACTGGAGTTGACTGCCAAGGGCTCTGGCAGGTCACCGGCTGAAAGGACTGTTGAGGGTGCAGAGGGCGCAGGCAGGACACCTAGGGAGATGGCCGGCAAGGGCTCTGGCAGGTCAGCAGGAGGTACAGTCGGTGAGGGTGCAGAGGGCGCAGGCAGGTCACCAATGGAGGCCGCCGGGAAGGGCTCGTGGACGCCGGGCAGCACAGCACTCAGTGGAGTGCTGGGCAGGCTGGGTGGTGGAGGAGACAAAGTCACTGGGACCGAGGAACAGGGGTCAGGTAGCTGAAAAACACCCCCGGGGTCCCGCTGCCGTAGTGCAGGCCCGTGACGGGGCTGCACCGCTGCAGGCGGGAGTGCAGCAGGGCGAGAAGGGGCTACAGGCGGGACTGCAGCAGGACGTGACAGGGCTACAGGCGGGACTGCAGCAGGACGTGACAGGGCTACAGGCGGGACTGCAGCAGGACGTGACAGGGCTACAGGCGGGACTGCAGCAGGATGTGACGGGGCTGTCCGGGTGGGCTTGGTGGCTGGGAGACCCCGGGAGACATCCCCCCGCTTGTTGACACAACGGGGACCTCCCCGAGCCAGGCGGGTGCCATAATACGGATTTGTGGCATGAAGTTGTTCTGAAAGAACTTCTTCACTGCCTCGAAAATGGGGAAAAAAATCCATATAGTGGTTCTTCTGCTGATTAGCATCAGGGGCAGGGCTAGTGGGATGCAAACTCAACACTCCAACCCTAATGGAGTGGGTAGATGGCTGAGGAGTATGTGGTAGTGAGCTGGTTTCAAAGTTCTTAAGCCTCCCACAAACTACCACAAAATGGGGAACAAAATGGCTCACCCATGGCCTCTCTGTAAACCACTGCTGCTGGATTGAAATCTCCCTTCGAATTTCAGCACGCAGGTTAGGAGGAGAGGCCACCAGACGATTCACCACACTTTCAAAAATCAACACCTTCTTTGTTAAAAGTAGTAACTCTGCTGGGTTCATGATTATGGTCAGTTCATTCTGTTAAGCGGAGGCAGAGTGATGAACCCAAAATGCAGAGTCACAGGAAACGGTGTCTAATTCAAAGTATTTAATAAATCAAAATATCTTACAAAGAAGATGAAACTCTGGAATCCAGGCATAAATCTTACAACAGTAGATTTCAGGAAACAGGACAAAAACTCACACTAGAGCAGCACGTAGGAATCAAATCAGAAATGTCCAAACTGTCAAAAACCAGGAACAACAGGAAAACCAGGAACATGCATCTGCTACAACAAAATAATGAACTGACACTGAATGTTTGTCATGAGTCCAGTCTTATAGGGGGAAGGTTGATTGAGGAATTGTTCACAGGTGGAAAGACGAGGGAGTTAGAAGCAGGTGAGTGAATGGGATGGAAATGAGGGAGTGGCCAGGGAGGTGACATGGTCTGTGGAGTGACAGATCATGACACCTGGGGTCCTTGAAATATAACTGGTTGAGAATCACTGCTAGACCTGTAAATATATTCTCTTATGGGGGTCCCTGGCTTTTTTTTCTTCTAATGGGGGTCCGAGGGCTAATTAGTGTGAATTTGGGGGTCCTTGACATGGTAGAAGTTTGGGAACCACTTGCCTAAACTGTTAAAATAATTGCATCCTAAACTGTTAAAATAATTGCGTCCTTGATGGCCTTACTATAATTCTACACATAGGCCTTAGAGCCCGGCAGTCCCTTGCCTCGCTCTATATATGCTCAGCAATCAGCATGGTTAACAATGCATCTGTCAGAGAATTGGTTATGTTTTAATTTATGAGCCATCAAGGAGACTACCCCTGAGCAAATGCTAACGTTACAGAGAGCTGTGGCTGCTTTTATTGCTATCTCTAGGGGGGGGGGGGGGGGGGGGGGGGTGTGTGTGTGTGTGTGTGTGTGTGTGTGTGTGTGCGCGCACGCACACATGAGAACGTGATAGAGCAAGACATCGACGACGGCAAAGGACTGAGGATCGCTCCTCTCTATCTAATCCCTCCCCGAAACGGAGGGCTGGGATGGGGATACCAATTAACATCTGAGTTCCAACGCAGTGCCATTGCCCTGGGCCATTCCAAGCACTCAGGTTACCATCTTTATGGCAATGTAGCCCGCTGAGAAAATTTCATTTGAAAGTTTGAGCAGGCAATTATAAATTACTCATTACAGGGGGGTGGGGGGCAGGTGCAAAAGCAGATTGTTTTTCTATTTATGCGTGGTTAGTCAAACCGCTATAGACCGCCACAACTCCATGGAGGAATAGCCAACGCTCTGGTGGTGGAAGTGGTCCCTCTTGAGAGCTCAGGCACAAGCTGTAGCCAATGGAGGAGACCTTAAACAAATGGAATGACTCTGTATGTAGGAGTCTTAATTAAGTCACTGTGAGCTGTGAAAGCATGTCTATCTTTGCTTGTTTACGGCTGTCCACGGTCCTGAATGGATCAAAGGAGAGATAGACAGACTGTCGCTTTGCCTTGCTTGCTTTGTACTGTACATAGGCACTGATTTTCTTTTCTTTTTCTTATTTGATTATTAATGATTTGGTGTGTGTGAGTGTGTGTGTGGCGCTGTCCATGGTCCTGAATGGAGCAAAGGAGAGATAGACAGACTGTCATTTTGCCTTGTTTGTGACAGACTGTAAACTATACAGTTTGAGAAACTACAGTGAAGCCTCAAGCGAGCCAATTGTGTCGCATGAGAAGACAGACGAGTCACTGTCACAAGCTTTTATTTTGCCATCTTCATTGAAACACTTAATGTACTGGTTAAGTTGTGAAGTAAATTAGTTATTTCATTTTCAAACTGTAGTCTTTCTCTCTGTGTTATTTAGCCTTTCAGAGGCTCATTTGGGGGAGGGAGGGCCAGAGGGGTGGCTGTGTTAGACTGACGGTGCTTGCAGCTCACCTCTCCGTTTTCCCATATAGTTAAAGTAAAGTAAAAACGAAGTCACGTCACACACAGAGGCCGAACATTTTCGAATGGCTAGTTGGCCCTGCTTGTGTTCTTAATCATTACTCTAGTCAGTGTGTGTGTGTGTGTGTGTGTGTGTGTGTGTGTGTGTGTGTGTGTGTGTGTGTGTGTGTGTGTGTGTGTGTGTGTGTGTGTGTGTGTGTGTGGCATGTGGCCTATAATATAGTCATTATACAATGTAAGTAACAGCTCATTGGTGAACCTGCATGGCGCTTTATAGCATGTACGTATGTGTCTTTTCTCAGCGTGGGACCCTTTGCACATCAGTGTGGGTTCTGTTTCTCACCACTTTAATGACTTTGACAGTTGATGGTGGTGGCAAAAGCACACACACACACACACACACACACACACACACACACACGCTTTATTACCCTCCCATATATATTCTTTATAAAACAGATCAGCCGTGATGCACTGTTCTTTTCAATCAAAGGCAGTCAATCAGGCATTTAGGAGGGGCATGCTAGACTCTGCATTCTGGCAGAACTTCACCTCATCAAGGTGCGAGGAGAGCTCCGGCCCACCGTGCATGCTCTCCTGTGATGGGAGGAGAGCTCCGGCCCACCGTGCATGCTCTCCTGTGATGGGGGGCCTCATCACCAGTGACCTCACTCATCACCGCCAGATTAAAAATCAATCATGCCTCCACTTCGCCACTGCTATAGCACCCCTGCACCTTTATTTATTCACTCCTTTCTTTCTTTTTTATCAGCGTAACATGTCCATCAAAAGAAGTGGCAGCCATTTAGATAGGGGCCAATAGTGGAGGCCAATAAGGACTCAACGAGGCTTGAGAAAGGCTGATGAAGTGGCACAGTGCAACTCTCAATGGAGCTGGCATACATCTGATTTTGTCATCAAGTTCATTCTGATTTAAGTCGGTCTCCAGAGCCAGTTTTTGCCCCTCAGGGAATAAACAGATTTTTTGACAGATAGAGATTGTACATAATGGGGCCAACGCCGAGGCCATCATGTTGTGCTGTCATTGGGTGGAGTCTGTTGTAACTCAGGGAAGCTGCACAGACCTCCTGTACATGTAATAGACTATGACGGATCACAAAGTACCAGATAACACGTATACATACATACTTACCGGTATTTAACTGGAAAAACACTTTCCCCTTCTATCAAAAATAATATACAACTAGAAATGCACTCTGTTGACGTGCCAACTTGCGCCTTGCAAGCGTGTAAGTACTGCTACTAACTAATGTCTATTACAACTGCTGTTCTAAATCCTTTAGACTCGTTATTGACCTCCTTGAAACGTACCATAGTTACGTCACCATCAACAGCCACCGTTCTTACCCCGACAACAACATACATACATTCATACCCAGCCGATCACCAAACGTACCGTAGTTATGTCATCACGCCACCGACATACGACCCACATACGCAGCTGATTACAGTAAGCTACTTGCGCACTCTGCTCGCGCAAGTATGACCAGCATTTTAGTTTTTAAAGTATCTCTGTCCACATGATAATGCAAATCTGTGATCATGTATCACATATTGTCATCCCACAGGAAACACTATTGACTATCATCTCTAATACATGTAGCTTATGTGAGAGCGTTTAAGCTAGTCTATATTAATCAATATCAATCACTCAGTCATTTGCATTATTTTCCACATTAAAGCTTTTTAGTATTTAATGTAGTCTATCTACAATTCTACAGTATATGAGATCTATGTGAGTCCACTTAAACCCTATACAGTAATTTGTTGACAGGGCTCCCCAGGGGTCTATACTTTTTCTGTTTTTTCCCTCTAGTCTACACCACATCTCTTATGCAATCTGCAAGCTCACAACGTGTCGCATTGCGATGCATTTTGAGCTTCGACAATTTAGGCATTTTGCAGACACTCTTAATCCAGAGCCACTTACAGTAAGCAAGAACAACACAAGGTAATACATCAAATGCATAGAAATAGTCATCAAGGATCATAAGTAAGCTAAGAACTTAACATCCGTCTAACAGTAGATGTGCAATGAAACAATAAGTATACACTATACACTATAGAACTCTATGTCTAGGGGCGCCCGCTGGCCTAGTGGTCCAGGCATGCCACATATAGGCTCTGGCCTGACAGCGTGTCACGTGTTCGAGTCCCGTTCATGATGGCCTTTGCTGCATGTCTCTCCCCTTCTCTCTCTCCCTCTTTCCTGTCAATATCCACTTGAAACTATCAATAAAGGCAGAAACAAAAAAATAATCTAAAAAATAAAAAATAATCTGTCTACATGATATGCTATCTCACAGTATTACATAACGTAGCATTTGTATACGCCTGCAAGGTTGTCGAGGCTAATTGATCTGCTATTTTCGCAGAATGTTTGCCTTATTTATGCCCAGAATAGGAATACTAGGGTAATTATAATAGACCTACAGTTGCTGCAGTGAGAATATCTGTGGATTCTAGTTTAGCTTTATTTATTTTTTATAGTCTCCCTTTGTCATTCTCATATCACACTTCCACTTCTAAGAACGCACTGAAACCAACACCACTGATCCTTCAAAAATATATGAAGCCACTGGCAAGCTGATGGGGGTCCTTTGATTTTGCTGGAAGATAGTTCCAGTCCACATGAGTCAGAATGGATGAGCCCAGTTGTTGTATGATTTCACTGGATGTTAGAGAGAGAAGATTAGAGAGATTGGCTCTGCGGCAGAAGATAATTGATTTATAATGCATTAGCCAGGACAGCAGTGGGCTGCTGAGTACATGGCAGAACCGAGGGGTGGATAGAGGGCGAGTGGAGGTTAGAACCAGGAGGCCTACAGGTAAAATCTGTAGGGAATACTGCATGTTTCTCCTCCCTACGGCTGCTGCCAACAGAAGCAGACTACATGAAAGAACAGAAGCCTTGTACTGTACTTGTGCCTTCATCAAGTTAACATTGATCCTTCTGTCTGTCTGTCCGTCCGTCCGTCCTTCCTTCCATTTCACTGCACCTCACACAACACTCACACAATAATAATTGCACTGTAAAATCCAGGGTGTTTAATTTAACTTGGTAGTTAAATTATCTTGAAAGTTAAATTAACACTGGATTTTACTACGTACATTAACAACTACTACACACTTTGATAGACTTAAATCGGCTTAACTTGGTGCTCAGCTTTGCTCCAGAGCTTCGTGCTGACGTGGGTGTCTCCCACAGGACTTGTGGTGGGTCTCACTGTGCCAATCAGCCGTGTTTCCATGTGAAATTCCTTTGACTGGAAAGACTTGTACAAGAACATGATCAGTTTAACATGTGCCAGCTGCTATTTTATGCATAGCTATATTTCACACTGTCATGCACTAGAGCCCGGCTGATTAGTGCAGTGTGTGTGATGATTTATGATTATTGCTTAATTCTGACCCACATATAACTGGAAATTGGAAAGCCATATTCACCTAATACGATGATCATTATATCATTACTATCATATAGGGGTGAATAATGTTACATGAGGAAAGAAAAAAAATAGCCTTACACCTTGAGGTGCAAGCCAGGAAGACCTCCAGTCCTCCCTTATTCATTTCCGTTCCTATGAATACTGAGGTTCAAGGATAGCTTTAAACAGTCAGGCAATCATGAAGATGGGGATCCATTGCAATCACTGAGTGCTGATATGAGGTGACACTCTGGTTTTATCTGTCTAGCGTAGTAGCGTGACACTGGAGAGAAAGGACTTCTAGCAATATTAACTGAAAGGAAAATGTGTTTAGGAATAGTATGTGGTCACAGCAGTTTGCTTTGACAGTTAAGAAGCTTTTGGTGGCTATAGTTTTACAAGCTCCTTATTAGCTATTATAACAATTGATTTTTACTGTGTAATGTATCCATTTTGTTGTGGATTTGTGGACAATACGGTAGGGTGTTTTGTAGTGCTTTGAGAAATGAAAATTCTAGATAATTATGGCCCGCTGTGGTTTCCAGTATACAAATTGAAATCAAATCCGATTTCTTGCCCACTTAAAATGCAGATTGTGTTTGAAATGATGTTCCATTTGTATTTTGATTTCTTTTTTTGATAAGCCATTGTCTATAATAATCCCAGCAACCTGTTACCTTGAGAGCATGTACTGTACACACAACTTGTGTGTGTGTGTGTGTGTGTGTGTGTGTGTGTGTGTGTGCATATTTGTGTACTAGGACCGCCGTTGCTTTATATTGTCAGAATCTGCTTTGTTCGGTTTATGTGATCCAAGGTTAAAGATGCCCACACTGTCATTCGCTGCCAAATTAATGTTTAAATTTAAATGTGGGGAAATGCGAAAACATTTCTATGAGAAGTAGAAGGCAGAGAAGACTGGGGGTGGTGGTTCATGCCCTGCTGTATTTCTGAGCATGCCAACGTGTATGGCCTCTAAGAAGAGTCATTCTCTATCTGGCCATAGATGATAATCAGGAAATAGGCCTGACTGTTGCACTTCACGTCCATTAAAAGGCAGTCATGGAGGAAATGCAGTATGCATTCACTGCATTAACCAGCTAAAACAAACTCAATAGGATGGAACGCATTTCCATTTGAGCACAATATGCTGCTGCTCTTGAGACCAGCCCATTTATTTCCTCACTGAGGTGTACTGTGTTCTAACCTCTCACTTTGCGGTTTCTGTCCTCCGTTGGCTCTTGTGGACTTATCACAATTCCCTGTTTGCTCGCTCTCTTTGACGTGACTTATATATTATAATACAGCACACTTGATTTGTTTTATTGAGGAAACTGTTCAGACATGGAAAATTGATCAGCAATCCTATTAATATTTTTTGCGGACCGTCTGTCAGACAGTCAGTCAGAGTACTTCCTTAGCATAGAGGCAAGACAGCTGCTCGCTTTCTCCGCCATCTCACAACGCCACGACGCACGGACCGCCTCGCGGAACCTAGCACCGCACAGCCCTGTCCTCCAACCTCAATCTGCCCTGCATTACACACGCCAAACAATCATCTTAATTCAATTAATTTGCATTAAAAATAAAACATCTCCCCGCAAATCACATGTCACTAGCGAAATGCATGTTGGGACGGGCACAGATTAATACTGGGACACACTTTTCCACGCAACAGACCTACACGGGTAAACAATTCCCCCCCCCCCCCCCCCCTATCACATTACCCACACTGAACATAATTTGCTGTTCATATATTCAGAACGGGTAAGGACTAGTATTATAAATTCCTGTTAGCTATTTCCCTCTGGGAAGTAAGAAAACCAATACAGCATACTCGTTCATGCACTAAAGAATTATATGTGGCATGTTAAGTGTCACTTGATATCTGGTCATCATTACAAGTAGAATCCTGAATACAAACCTTTGATATAAAATCAAGGACACACTGGAACAGGAGGAAAGAAAGTAAAACGATTGGACTGAATCAAAACCAAATTGTATGAAGTAAACACAAACAACTCTCAGGCTGTTTGTTGTGCAGCAGCTGTTGACCCTGACTCTTCTGTTTACTGCAAGGCCATCGTGAAAAAGCCCATTCAAAACACATAAAAATAATTTTTCATCAAGTTGCAAAAGGTAACAAGTTAACTGCAAAAAGTCACCACTATCATGACCATTTCATGACATGTTTATTGTTTTCTTCTTTTTTTCCCCCTGACTTTTGAGCAGACCTCCCACATATAGCATACTTTTTTGACCTTCATGTAGCAATGCTACATGTAGGTATGCTACAGTAGCATAAAAAAAACTAAAATAAAAACTGGAATCATTTAAACCTGTGGTCCATTTTGCACATGTATCATATAACCTAATTAGCCTTAATTATGCCACAGTTGGCTCACATTTTAAGAGGTTGAGAGGCATTCTAATTCTCAGTTAGTAACAGCTCAGTGGCCTTGTTATGTGGTTAGAGAGTCCTCCTGAGATTGGGACTCTGGAGGTTGGGGTTCAATCCCCGGCTGGGTCATACAGAAGGCTATAAAATGGAATACCTCCCTGCTTGGCTCTGTGACATACTAGCATCATGTCCAGGAGTGGAATACCTCCCTGCTTGGCTCTGTGACATACTAGCGTCATGTCCAGGAGGTGTACATCAAGCTGCTTCGTGCTACAGAAACGGGAGATAGGCTCACGTGGCTCGGCAAGGCTTACTTACTGATCCATCGATCCATTGTATTCTTGCAGACAATTATTATTGTAGAACGTGTGAGAACATCATCATCACCATGCCCTTCTTGTTCTTCTGTTGTATATTTTAATTTCATCCTATTCAAAGTTCAAACAGTTATTGGAACTTGTATTCAGTCCGGCTGGGCGTGTTTCTAACAGAAGTAAGAGTGGGGATGGCGATTTCATGCCAAGTTTAGAAGGTGCCTTTCGGTTAAATTCCTTTTGGGTTGAAGCAGCTCTCTCTAGATCTCTGTTTGACATCTCACTGATGCCAAGATGAGGGAATTAAGATGTCACGCTTTTTCCTTCATCCCTGCATCATGCTTGTTATGCTGCAGTGCCAGGAGACTTGAACCCCTCTTCCGAGTCATGTCTCTGACCTACATTCCACTCAGCTCTCTCTCCTCTGTTGTGGACTTGTTTAAAGAGGAAAACAGAAGTAGGCTGAGCAATAATATATATATATATATATATATATATATATATATATATATATATATATATATATATATATATATAATTTCAGCAAATGCTTCAATGTGCATATTGTGGGGATGACTATTGGTGCTTTTCTAAAATATTCGCACAGTTTTGATAAATAGACAGTAACTAGTGAATGAGACAAACTGTCACTTGTCGTGTGTGTGTGTGTGTGTGTGTGTGTGTGTGTTGTGTACGTGCGTGCGTGCGTGCCTGTTTGGTAGGGAGGGTGAGTTTAGGGTCAATGGTACACATGTAAGAGAGAGGGGGGGATTCAATTGTTCTGGTCATCTTTGTGCAATTTGAAAGTCAGCCTAGAATCTAAAATAATTCAGTGTACCACCACATGATTTTTGTACGACACTTTTAAGATCAGGTGAAAAAACAAGACAAAAATAAACTTGCCTATGGCACTTGCTGCAATCCTCTCCTTCACTTGCCCAACTGCTGATCTGTCAAAATTGCTTCACATGTCTGGGCCCCCAGTGACTTCCCGCTGTCAAGACAAATCCTGTACAGTACTGTCAACTTACAGTACAAAGCTGCAAAGAGGAATATACTGTGAGAGCTCGAGCCTCAACACCTTTGTTACCACGGAAAGATCACTGGAGAGTCTGCTTGTATCGGTCCGAATGGAGGTTTAGCTCAGGTCTGCATGTGCATCGACAGAGGCATGGCCAAATCATTTTGAGAGTTCCAATAATGTTCTCTTACTACTCCTACTACTGTCCAACGCAAAGCATAAAGGGCTTTCGTTCAGTTGAGTCTGGATACCTTGGTTCAGTCTAGCAGTCTGCAATGGACCTAGGCCACTAAGAAGTTAGTATCTAGGTTTGCGCTGTATAATTTTGGTCGTACAGTTGTTCATTGTGAACATTGTTCATCTGCTCAGAAGGAGCAGAAAAGTTAACAATAGACAGTGTGCCATGTCGAAGTAGGCTCTAACAAGACTTGCACTGTGTGAAAGCACATGGTAGATTCAACACAGCCAACATCTAAATGGAGGCAGAGCTTCATTTACGGCCATGCCTTGTTCATTCCAGAGTTGACACTGTTTTAACTCAACCGTGCATGTTTTCAGTGGAATTCTGGGTCTGCGGTTTTTTAACATGGTCTTTTTCACTTTAGTTATTCTGATCTCGACACATGCAGGGAAGAGATATTGGCTGCAACCCCCAGGCATTCAATTCTATTAGCAAGCGCGGTAAAAATAATTCCTATCCTCAGACATACACAAGCATGTTTGCATTGTGTTCACAGTGACCATACTATGAAATACAAACAAATACAATGAAAAGATGTAGGATTGTCTAGTTTATTCATAACACACATTCACAAGCATTGGATTCAGTGGGACCTGCCTAATACAATATGTCCTATATACTACCAATATGAAAAGAGGTTTAAAAAGTCTCGGGGCCAGACTAATAGTCTCATTTTAAAAGTAAGAAGTCAGTAAAAATGTAAAGTGGACAGTGGATTTTATAATGAAGAGGGCCTGTCCTTTGGTATTTTGCACCATGCACTTTCTCATTAGCCAGGCACTCACCTCTTTCCAGGAGAGTGAAATTGTCTCTCACCCCGGGCCCTTTATGCTGACACGTGTATCCTATAACATCACTTGAAGTAATAGAATATCTGGGAAGGCAGAGTTATAATGGAGCTCCTACACTGCTAAAAGTATTACGATATCCCCAAAGAAAAAGTGGATCAAGGCAGTCTTATCAGAAGCATGTTTTACTCAATTTTAACGATTTTAATTTTAATATATAACCAAATCACACAATGCACATGCCAACAGAGGATCTTTACCCACTGCAGGGCTTATTTACTTGTGTCTTCTTGTAGCTGAAAGTAAAGACGAATACGGGAACTGTTAGGGAAGGAACAGATGACTGGGGAAACGTTGACATGAAGGAAGCTTAACACTTCAATCTTTGCTATCACCAGCTCTCATCTGTTGTGAGTCACTGTTACATGACCACCTCTCAGGAAGTCAGAGATAGACCCTGTTTACACCTAGTATTTATGTCATCTGTATCTGCGTACCAATCTGATTGTGCCTTTGCATTTATTTTTGTATTCATACAGTATGTGTTCTTGTTATCTGCATTCTGTCTGCATTGAGATTTGATTTAATACTGTATGTCCCATGTACTGTGCAAAACAGGCTTGTACTGTAGATGTGGTAGCGTGATGTGTTTTTTTTTACTGTCAGTGGAAACAAACGTGGCAGGTATAGTTGGAGATGTGAATGCTGATACACTTACAATTACACTCATGAGATTATATTGGAAATCCATAGAATTTCCTATTGGAACTTGTGTCTGACATAGTATGGGTTTTTCCATTTAATTCGTGTTGGTAATCGAATGGAGTTGCCTTTGATCGCATATTTTTCATTGTATTGGGCCAATTTCCATCGTATCTATGTACTATTTTCAATTATCCCCTATTGCACTTGGTCACATATTCCGAAGCAGCTCCCAATATTTTATTTCAAACGCTGATAAATTGAAACATTGCTAAACATTACTGGTGGTAGTGGTGCTTTCACTTAACATATCATGCTAGTCAGTGGTTACAAATCTAATGTCTTCTGCCATCAGCAATATATGTTACTGATCCATCGATCCATTGTACTTATGCTCCCAATAAGTTGACTAATTTGAGGTATTGTCACACACCAAATATAAAGATAAATAATGTAAAGCCTATTTCTTAGCACTATGTGGAAACGGTATAACGTTTGACCTCAAGGTTATGTTTGTATCTTGGTAGTGTGTTTTTTAGCTTTGCCAAAATAATAATAATATTAATAGGCCTAATGATATGATATGATATGATATGATGATGATAATAATGGAGTCAGTGCATCACTATGTACTGAACGACTCGATGGTTCATACTTGATTGGATGTTGTTTAAGCCCCTGACCAGAGATGTGTGGCTTAGGTCCCACATGTTGAGTACAACATGCTCTTACTCAATGCAATACCCCTGGCAAAGAACCATAATTACACCATGACCTTGGCAGATTTTCATGTCTTTTATGTATTTTAGTACTGACTTTAGCTTGCCTTGCCTTGTAATACTAAATATCAAAATTGCACGGTACTGCAGGAATAATAATTATTAGACCCTATTATAGTTAACCAGAAATGGAAATGCTCTCTCTCTCTCTCTCTCTCTCTCTCTCTCTCTCTCTCTCTGTCTCTGTCTCTGTCTCTCTCTCTCTCTCTCTCTCTCTCTCTCTCTCTCTCTCTCTCTCTCTCTCTCTCTCTCTCTCTCTCTCTCTCTCAATGGCTCTTGTAGTAGTCTCTCTCTCCCCTCTGTGTATGTATATTATATATACAGTGAGATAATAGGTTCTCATGAGAGTGTGCCGTGAATTCCAGATCCTCTTAAGGGAACCTTATGCCTCAAGCAGTCATGGATTTGAGGTGAATTTGTGAAGTTTCTCTATTGTCTCTTAGTGGTTACTTTGCTATGCTATTTCTCTGAGAACTGGTCATCTGCAGTATTTATGCAGGGTTATACAACAGTTCCAGTGCTTGATTCACATGTAGGGATAATGGGTTATAGCTCATTTCCAGTTATGTTTTCTATTTACTGCATAATTACAGTACTATTTCTATACTCTAATGCAATAAGCTGTGAGATGAGCCTGTGGATATCAGTCTGCAGAGGGGGATCGCTGAATAGAACCTAATTGTGCTCTATGGCAAGAAGGCTTTTTAAATAGGCCTACCATTTAAAAGCTAATCAAATCAAGGATTTGGCAAAAATGGCATCTGGCGACTAGCGAGACAGCTTCTTATTGGGACCTTTATCGCAGCTTGCCTCAATCTGAAAATGAAATTTCACCAAAGTGGCCTGTTATCTTGTCATGTTGCGCATCATTGCTCTTGTCCTCGCTGCAAATTAAATTGTTTTTTCATGCCTTTAATATCAGTAATCTTGCGTATGAAATGGCAAGTGAAAATACAAAATCTCTGGGAAATAGAATGATTGAAATTAGACCATGAATCCTGGCAGGTCAAGAATGAATGGAGCAGAATGTGAGACAGAGTTCTGCAGCACCAAGTCATTAGTCTCTTCCTTCCTGCTGTTGGTGCTGAGAGTGAGCAGTTCTGTTGTGGCGTGGTCTTTTGTCTTTCTCGCTCAGCTTTCTACCATCTTACAGTACCTATGATTTATGTTCCAACCTATTGGTTGTTTCTAGCTAGCTATAGCACAACTCTACAGAGCAGTGTGTGGGAGTTCTTTTAAAGATAAGTTATATATATTAACAAGTCTCAATCCCGATCCATAGATGAGGACAATAAGAGTCTTGAATCACAATCAATGGTAATGAAATAAATTGTGAATGGGATCACTTCCCGTAGACCTGGGTGATTCTGAACAAAGTGAACATTAATAACTATAGACTACAATGCATTGTGTTTCAGTATCTCCTGATGGCATGTAATACTATTCATTAAGGTTCACATATAATAATAATGGACCTGGTCTAGATTTGTGAATTTTGCTTCTTCTCCAATAAGCACTGCTGGCACAACCCTAATGTTTCAAAGCCATACAGTTTCATAAACAAGGGAATTCATTTAAAGTTAATACTGTAGGTGTTTACTTGACATTACCTATAGCCATGTCCGTTAATAATTTATTGTTTGTTGTTGCTGAGATGTCAGAAGTGGACCGTTTAATTACAGTATGCTGAAATCCTGCATCCTCCACAACTCCATATAGGGCTCCAATGTTTTGCTGTAAACCCTCCAGTGTTTAAGTTTGTTGTCTCTGAATGAAATCTGCATGGAAACCGTTTGAATGTTACGAGGAGAATGGGGTGTTCTTCCTACCAGACATACTCTCTCAGCCTCCTCCTCGCGCCTTCACATTTTGAGCCTAGTTTTTCTAAATCGTCCCATCACCATCACAAGTTTCCAGCAGCAGCAACTTGAGGAAGACGAAACTCCTGTTCCTGTAGTACCTACTCGGGAATGATGGGAATTGGGACCACCACAAACACATTCACAATCACATTATAAAATCAAATCTAGCAGCAGTAAACAAATACGGTGATTTGTGTATTTGTTTACTGCTAGATAGATTTTTTTTTTTTTTTACATTTTTAATTTTGTTTTATTGTTCTGTTTTTGAGTGGTGCAACAAAGTGTCACTGTTGTGCAGCCTAACACACACACACACACACACACACACACACACACACACACAGTGCGGCTCGCCGGAACCGGGCCGGCACCCTGGGTGCGTTCCTGTATGTCTGGACCTTCCGGGGATCCCCACACAGTGGGGGTCTCTAATGGGGATCCTTTATGTAATACCCGTTGTCAGAGTACCCGTTGTGTCTGTCTGACCATATTATGGAGATCACTATCTGTGTCTGCCTGTGTCCTTTTTTATGCGAGATCCCTGAGAGTAGTATATGGGCATATCGGAGAGATCAGCGCTTCTGGAAAGTCCTTGTGTGCGCGTGGCATATGTGGAGAATACGTATATAATAATATATTCTCTGCATATAATATTGCTTTGTCACATCCCTATTATAGACAAAACTGCATTAAAGAGCTAGACATTTGGCTGGCTATGAATTAGTTGTGGTGCCTTGGTGGCTCACCTTGAGTGCATAACATATATAACATTAAGGCTCAATCCTTGCACAACTGACCCCGGTTGGAATCTGACGCAGGGCCCTTTTCTGCATGTCCTTCCCCATCTCTCCATCCTGCCATGTCCTATCTCTCTCCACTATTGCCATCAAATCATATATAGCTTTAAAATAAGTATATTTGTATGCATGACCAATTGACCACATTATGTTATTCTAGATTGTTTCTTCCCTTTATATTTACTCAAATGGAGCTGTGCCGCTTTGCAGCCTTTCCCATGACTGGTTGCAACAGATAGTGAACTGCACTGAGCAGCAAGAATATGGAGCCAGTTGATCAATCAGGCGGACACTCCCTTGTCTTACTATAAAATGCACTGTTCTGGGGAATTCTGTTTTAATTGGAGCAGAGTGTCAAGGTCCCTATGGCTGACTTACAGACAACACTAAAGATGGCTGTGCAGTCGCACACATGCACACGCACACACGCACGCACCCATAGAATACACACGCCTGCAGCATAGAATACATGAGTTCTCATTGAGTTCTCATTATATATATATGTATATATATAATGAGAACTCATGTATTCTATATTCTATGCACAGTATGCAGCAGGGATTTGTTCATACAGTGTTTAAAGTGAGTGATAAAACACAAATCGAATTAATCAAACAGCATATTTGGTAAAGGTCAAAAAAGGTCTGTCTTGGTTCAAAGGATGGATATGTGTGCAAGAGAATGCATTGGTCAACGTGTGGCTGAATGGCCACACATAAGACGAGCACTATGACAGCTGGAGGTGAAAAATAAATAAATCACAACCGTGTGAACTGAGTGGTGCAACTCCGTGTGGGGGCCCCCAGGGGGTCCCCGGAACTTCCAGACCCAGAGGAATGCGCCCAGGGTGCCAACCCGGTTCCGGCGAGCCGCCCCGTGTCCGAAACGGTCAAGAAATGACAGAGTTACTGTGTGGGGGAATTAGCATTTAGCAGACACCTCTCTCTCTCCCCCCCCCCCCCCCCCCTCTCTCTCTGTCTCTCTCTCTCTCTCTCTCTCTCTCTCTGTTTCTAGCACAACAGTGCCACTTTTGCCCCTACTGGTACTAAACACAAGTCACATAGGTTAGGACATAGGGACATTGCTGTTCCTTACCACTCAAAAACTATGTTTATAAGTTGTAGCCACACATGTATTTACTGCAGTGCAGCTCAACATAAGTAGTGCTGATGCCTGAATGAGTTAATTATGTATGCTATTTGGTACTAAGCCCTCAAAGCATCAAACAATCGTTGAATTTGTTTTGTACTTTGTTCCTCTCCGGGGACTAAATCCCCCTGACGATTTAAATCCTGTCCATTTTTCATGAATCATCAATTTGAACTTGAAGTGCCTCGGACCTCCACACAACACCTTAGAGATTGAAGAGACCCATTTTATTTTATTGTATTTATTTTAATAAATGGGCCAATTAGTTTTTTATGATTATACCATAAACTGCTGATTGATTCAGCTGGCATCTACAGCGAATACAGGCTAGTCTGCTGGTAGCTTACTTTGCGACTTTGACTCATCATGAGTGCAGGCCATGCACATAACTGTTTTTGTTTGTTAATGCAACTGACACTTGCATTTATATTATATTATTTAATGTAGAGTATTTTCATGGGTGCAGTGCTGAAGTGGCCAGACATCTAGAACAGAGCTTGTCAGTATCTCTCTATCTGTATCTGTCTCTGTCCCCACAAAAGAAAACTAATCACAGCACAGCTCACATTGCCACATGCATACAGCAGCGAACCACACAGCTCAGCTCTTGCTACTATGCCAGTCACAGCTCAACTGCCACTGCCACGTGTATACAGTGAAGTGCACTCGGCTCACATTGCTACCGGCATACAGCGAGCCACACAGCTCAGCTGATATATATATATACTAGAATTTCGCGGCCCGTAGTTACGTTGCAGCGCACTATCGGAAGAAGGTAATTGCGGGAGTTGACTCCACATGTAGTAACGGATGGGTTATTAGTTATTTTTGCATCTGCCGCTTTAGATGACCTGAGATGACTTGATTGATTGGCATCAAAAAGGGCCTGTCAGCTCAAACACACAATGCAATACTTGTTGTTGCTTACAATCATCAGTAGCAAAGTCAAATACCAACAAAAATAAAACCCTACCATTTCCATTTTTCCCCCTCTATTTCCCATTCCATGTGCGTTTGTCTTATACAGTAGCCTATGAAAGGCCCCTCAATTACATTTTGTAACTATTTTCAGCAATGGGATGATAGTTTAATTTGGTGGGTATGTTGAGCTGGTGTGGTGTGGGCACCCCTGGGCTGGTATAGATGATTATATATATATATATATATATATATATATATATATATATATATATATATATAATATATACATTCCGTCGGTAAATCCCTGTAGGCTATACCCACATATTGGTAGCCTATATTAGCCCAATATTGGCGTTACGCATTTCACTTGAATAATGTTGTGTGCGCGTGTGCGGAGAAAGACAGTTATTTAATGAAACTCAAGATTATAACGTCCTGTATTGGTAGCCTATATTAGCCCAATTCCTGTGTGTGTTGCGTGCCGAGAGAGAGAGAGACTCCGCACGTCAAAATGAATTGGAATAAAAAACAAATGATGTAGCCGCTGCCTATATGTATCGGGTCTGGATCGCATGTTGGTGAACTCTTGCCGTGTGTGATCTTCGGCGCGGGGCGGAGGGTGTCCGCGGTAGTATGCGTGGTAGTCCACTGTCCGCGAGTACAGTCACTGAGTCTGTTACCCATTAAATCCTTACGAAGTTGCGAACGGTCTAATCGTTTTACTTAGGCAAAAAACAACTATTGTCAAACAACAATGTTGATGTAACTAAGAGATTCGCTGAGAGAGATATAGTTTATATACAGAGATTTAGAAGGAATAAGCGAAATGGTGAGCCGACTATTCCTCCTTGCGTGAAGATATTTCTCTGCGGACTCGGAGAGAGGGAGATCAGATTGCAGGCTCGCAGTAGGCAAAGGGGGAGGGGCTGAGAGCTAGTGACGGGTGAGCACATGTTTGCTCTGATTGGCTAGTGGCCACATCTTTTTGTTCACATCTTTTGTTCACATCTTTTCATTGGCTTGTGTTCACAACTTTTTCGCCACGTGACAACTTTACAATTGTTATAATAGATGATGGTACAGTACGTGCGTCGTGCATACATACAGGAAACCACACAACATCTGCTCACTCTGCTACTTGCATGAAGTGAACCACAAGGCCAAGCTCCATAGGCAGTGCTATCAAGGTTGGCAAACGCATATTACTGTAGCACATCATTGTTTATTTGCAGGCATTCAATGTGCCCCGAGGTAAAAGGATGAAGGCAAGTGGTTTATCTCACTACAGTAAGACTGAAGAAATGTTTTCAATTTACAGTGACATTTTAGTGTGTGGCCATGTGTGAAGCTTACACGTATTAGTTCACAAACTGCACACTTAGTAACTTACTATAAATTAGTTCATGCAGAGGGAAGTCATGCCGTTACTACACACTCACGAAACGAATGGCGGAACGATGCGAGTTGGGAAGGTACCAGTTCCGTCTGTGTCCCCTTTATTCCCATACTGTCTATGGAATTATTTGTAACTGTCTGTCACTTTTATGTCCAATGCCAACATACTGAGATCTGTATCTGTCTGTCCATGTCTCTTTTATGGCTTCTGGGCATCGAGATCTCCATATATGACTATACCGTATATAGTGTATGGATATTCCGGTCGGATCGGGGGTTCTGGACAATCGCCGATCTTACCGAGTTCACGCCGGGCACTGCACTCCCTCGAGTCCTCTGCGATACGCGTGCTGAGTTTGGAGTTAATTGGTCTGATGGTTCTCAAGGAAACTTGAAGGCACACACTCGACTCTCACACATGCGTAGATTTGCCAAATTTGTAGTTAGATTGTTTTGTGTACCCCGAGCACTCACCAAGACTAATTCCAATCAATGTTTCATTGAAATGGTCATAAATCATTGAAACTTCATTTACCCAGTCACTGTAGAGTGCAATGTGACAAACGAGCGGTGGAATCCAGTGACGAGATGCTTGTTCTCCAGTGTTGAGACACAAGTATAGCATATCTTTTCTGCAGCAAGACACAACATCATTATTTTCACAAATGAGAAAGGACATTTCTTTATGATCAGTACTTTATTTGGAATTTTTACAAAGGGGCTTGTGTGCACACTGTGTAAGCACTCATGAATTTATGCAAATACTCCCTCCAACTGCACTGCCATAGTAAAATGCGTTAAACTGAGAGAACATCATTAGTTGAGTATTATTTCTGTGTTATCAGGATATGATTTTCATCACACAAAACGTGATGTATAAATTGGAATGTATATCATATCACATAATACTTGAAGACATATCTTCCTTCTTCACTAGACATTTTCTCACTCTTGCTTTTTAACCCAGGAATTCTCAGTCTGTAGCAATGTTTTGTGACCTCTTTTGTCACCGTGCTTGGGCTTCAAACCCTGTCCTCCTCCCTGTTAGCTGTCGCGTTGGCAACAGAGTCATTTCAAATGAGCAATTAATACTGCGGCACTCATTGTAAGTCACGGTGGATAAGAGTATCCGATGCTACCGTATACATGCCTAAATTGTCAATGTAATTGTCATGTAAATGAATGTTTGGAATTATCTTATCTCACTATTTAGTTAGGTATACATTAATCTACATAGATCTCTATCCCAGGTGTACAGGCTGTGTAGAACATCACGGTTGCACCGTGCCTATAGTGAAGGTCTGAAACGGTAAACGGCATGCAATGAACAGCTATAGGGACAACATCATAATGTTTGCCAATGTGTGTCCTTAAAGGATACGTTGGTCCAAGCTTCAGAAGTGTGACACGCAGAAGTGGCTGCGGTGGAGTCTGATGCCTGCATGAAACAAATAAAAAAAGTAGTTACTGTACAGGCCAGGTTTGTTTACTACCCTCAAGCTAGAGGCCTTGAAGTGCATGTTGTTATATTTTCAGTGGAGGAGAGCTTTGGATATGGTTGTGGTAACGATTCAACATCGGAACACGGAGGATCAAATAACCGCACTCCTCTCCAAAAGTTGAACTATTGTCTGCTTGAAGCGCCCAGAGCTAGACACCCGAGATCGCTGATGCGCGTCTTCCATGGTAAAGACGAGATGTTCTCGCATAACTGATCAGTCGTATTAGAAACGAGTAGGTTATGCGGGGCCTGAGTTGACTTAAAATACATTACAGTTAAATACTGAATAGGCACTGCAGGGCATCCTGGCAAAACTTGAGCAACTCAAAGACTAGTTTGACAGCAGGACAGAATAGAATACAAAGAGGAGCTAAGCCTTAAAAGGATCCCTGGCTAATAAGACAAGTATGCCTTAAAACATTATACTTGCCCTCTACAACTAAAATAAATAAAAAATATTTTATTTCTTTCATAAATGGAGAATCTTTCTGCTCCTGTCGCAAGTTGATGCTGTCATATGCCCATGTGTGGTCCAGCTTTATGGTATGTATGGAATGCATATGCTAATAATAAACAACTTAATACTTCCTATGAGTATCAAAGCAATATTTTAAATACTTATTTATTAGCACGTGCATTCCATACGGCTGGACCGAAGGGAGCAGTTCCTATTGAGTGAAGGATTTATAAAAGAAATAAAATATTTGAGGTGTTTTTATTTTTTTAATTTCGTTATAGAGGGTAAGTATAATGTTTTAAGGCATACTTGTCTTATTAGCCAAGGATCCTTTTGAATACACAGCTTGCAACACTTGGTGTCCCATAGTATTAAGAGGACAGTTGACCTTTGCTGCAACACACATAAATTATGCAGTTGCTCGTTCCAGTTGTCTTTTACTTTTCTATAAGCAGTCCAGTTTCTGTAAACAGCCTTGTCAACAACAAATGTTTTTATTTAAAAAAAATATATATAATTGCTTCTACTCGCAAAACTAAAACAAACTAATACTATGGTTTTAATTGTGTGCACAGCAATGTCAACACTGTAACCTTCCTAAAATAGAGCCCCTCATGGCATGGACTACTTTGCAGTGATTGAGTGAGTAGGTGCAACATCAGCCTGAAGGCTGTGTTGGGTTACAGTGCATCCCTGCACTAGCTGTGTCCCCCAGGGAACCCCATGACGACTGCCTTCCCAGGCAGCTGTCTCGCCACAGAGGGAATTAGCTTTGTGTAGAGGAAGTGACAGGAAGACAGGACTCCAGGGATCTGACCAATCACCAGATACAGACATCAACCAATGAAACTAGCCCGAATATCACAGTCCTGCCAATGTACAGTATTCCTGGTAGCATTGCCTTCCACGTCTGTCTGTCTGTCTGTCTGTCTGTCTGTCTGTCTGTCTGTCTGTCTGTCTGTCTGTCTGTCTGTCTTTCTTTCCATCTCTCTGTTTTGCAGGCTATTGTACGTTTCTATCTCCATTAAGGTCTCTGGAAGCTTTTCGCACCTTTTCCTGACCACTATGTTTTCCATGGGGGTTTGAAACATTGTCCTCCTCCATGCCCCGGCGACTGTCCATTTGACCTCATGGCCGTGCCTTCCGCTGTCTCTGCCTCCACATGTTCCTCCTATTCAACTCTCACACTTACCTCGCACTTATAGATTACCTGCCTCGTTTCTAGTCTTTCCTGGATAGCTCGGGCTCTTTGCTAATGAGATTTCATGATTGGCCCAAGCAGTGTCATTGTAGTGGCCTCTGCCCTCTCCTCTTTCTTGCCGATCTACAAGCTCATAATGTGCGCATTATGAGCTTGTAGATCTGCCATTTTCAAATATATATAGGGGTGAAGTGGTTAGTGTGTTTTGTAATAATCTAATATAATAATAATAATAATAATCTACGAATCCTCTGGGATGTTTTTTTGGAGGTTTTTTGTATTCGATGCAGTTGTGAACAATAGCCAAGTAAGATGAGATACATATCCATTGGCCAATCAAATGGTTCACTGCAGCTCAACAGTCAGTGTGAGGGGTGGTCAGGAGATATCTGTGAGCTCTGCGTTTAAAGGCTTGAAGACCATTGTCTGTGATGGAGTCCACTACATGCTCTGGTAGGCTGTTCCACAGTATCCACACCTGTGTTTTGGAGCCTGGGGGTCGAGAGCATTTTCTGGTGTGGCTGTGCATCGGCGGGTGTTTCGTCCGTCTGGTGTAAGGTGGAGGGAGCATGTCCTGGAGGTCCCTAGGGCAGTGGGGGGTGTGCATTTTGTACAGGACTGTAGCGGCGGCAACATGCCTTCTGTGGCTAAGGCTGTTATGGAAAGTGTTGTACTGGCAGTGTCCTGGTCAACTCCAATCATTTTGATGGCCTTCCTCTGAATATTGTCCAGCAGACCAAGATGTGTTGGTGGGGCACTCATCCAAGTGAGTGATGCATACTCCCTGACACTGCAGACCTGTAGCTTGTAGACCGTTGCTCTGCTCTCGTGGTGAGTTTACTGGCCACTCTCCTCAGTGCTGCCAACTTCTGACCGGCCCGGATGGAGATTTTGGTCAGGTGTTTCGACCAGGACAGCTTGGGGTCTGGCCTAGAGGGGAAGTACACATTGTGTTAACCATTAGGCTGGGGAGTTGGGACCCCAGAAATGCTTTGGCTCGTGTCTCACCGCTGTTTCTGCTTGACACCTGAATTTCCTTCCAGGGATCAAGAAAGGTTTATCTTATCTTAATCTTACCAAGCATTTTACACTTGCAATTTCTGCTCCTGTCCAAGGATATAGTAGAGAGTGAGGAGGCTTTCTTTTAATGGATTTTTTTTTCTCCAGCACATCTGTGACTCATAAGAGAAGATGCCCTCAGGACTGCCCCTCGCATTAAGTCTCTGGATTCAGAACCTGAGCCAGAGAGTCAAAGAGAAGCACACATTCAGTGGGGGAACCTAGCTCATGCTGTCACGTCTCTTAACAGGCCAGCTCGACAACCTGCAAAACACTGTGGCAGCTTTGCTGCAGGCAAGTAGAAGGTTTGAGCTAGACAGAGAGGAGAGCTTGACTGATTAATGATTTAAGAAAACTCCCTCCTTAATTGTATTGAGCACACTGACCAACATGATCCAGACTCCATCCATGAAGTCTCATCAATTCTTCCACTGTTCATTTCTCTTCTCTCTCTCTCTCTCTCTCTCTCTCTCTCTCTCTCTCTCTCTCTCTCTCTCTCTCTCAATCTAATAAAGACTTTGTAACGCTTGGACATGGGGTTCATGGGGTTGTTGGCACTGTGGAAGCTACAGTACGTTGCTTTTACAAGATGAAGTGATAGGATGTTGTCAAGTATGTTCTTTGTTGCTGCTTGCGTTTTATATTTGAGAAAAATTGAATTTTCTCCGAGCTTCCTGATCTTCGTCAGGCCTGGTTGCATACCCAAGCTGTGTCAGTCATTCGGGTGCAGCTGACAGGACTTGAGGAAGCTGCGGGGGGAAATAATAGTTTGTATGACTAACAACTGGAGAAGTGAAATGTGAAAGTGGTTATGGAGGTGCAGTCTAGACTAATCTGTGGAGGGTGCCCTGTAAGTGTGATTAATGTGACACCGCAGCTGTGATTGCCTACAGGGCACCTTTCCGTCGATTAGTCCATAGAGGACCCTCAACATACAATTCCAGTTGGGTCATGATTGAAGATTGGATGTTATGTTCATGATATTCGTATGGTGTTTTTAGGCCCCACCCACACATTGGTGATGGCACTTAACAGCTAAAGGGTGTGTAAAATGTCTGCATGAAACAGTGACATTTATTAGCTTACACTTTTTCCACTTCCATTGTTTATATCGACTGGCATGTTCCTCTTTTTAGGTGGGGGTGGGGAGGTGGGGAGTGAAACGGGTAGATCAACTAAGAAATTGTATGGCTCATTTTAAGGATGAAATTATATTAAATGATTCTTCGTTTGTAATTGACTAATAAATTCATTAATAATCATTAATGTGTCAAATCGAAAAAGTGGGAGTGATTGGTGCAGGCAGTAAGGAGCTACGGCAGTCACAGTGACACACAGACAAACACACACGCAGACAGACATTGTTAGAATTATAGTATTTAACATCTAGCATCTCAATGGGGGAGAAGGACAGCTTGACGTGTCTCTTCGCTGCTAACGTGTCCGACAAGGACGGGTTGGGGAGGGACTTAGCGAAGGGCTAATTATACTAACACACTTAATTGGACAGCTTTGGTTTCTAAGTACATTTACTTAACATATACGGTAATGTATAAATGTCAACGCAAACGACCTAATTACCATAATAGTGATTCGTTTTTTTATTGAATTATGAAAGATTCATGCCATCATCAACTGGTTACAATTTTCCGTCCGCTAGCAGTTTGCTAACTTCCAGTTACAAGTGGCGTAGGCTACTGTACATGCTTCAAATAATTTATGTTCAGAAATCATGTGGTGCATTCTGGGTACACTGCAGACTTTGAATGTATCTTCTTAATCTATAATGGAGAGAGGGTGGGGTGAAAGGTGTGAGTGCAGCACATTTAGTTCATTTAGGATGCTTAATGGTCATGATCGGAGGTGAAAGCCCCAATAATTGCAGAATCATCAGCGTGCGTGTGCGTGCTTGCGCTCGCGCTTTTCCAAGTGTCTCACTCTGAATGGAGCTGTGCTCTGGGAACAAGAGGGAGAATTACTCTCACATTTGAATAGCAGGAATGAGTGAAATGATTTGAAGTGCGTTAAATCCGGGTACCCGGCATACTCTCCAATGAATAAATCACAATGGAGTGTCAATCAGAGGACAGAGGTGTCAACTCTATTACCAATCTGTTGGCCGGCCCCTTCAAAGATGTGAGAAGTGGAAATGAGAGGTTTATTGCCAGAAGGACATTCACATCTGCCGTTCAATTTTCTACAGAGCTTTTGGTTTACTATTTTTGTAGTGAATTGTTACAAAACAAAACAAAATGGAGCAAAGAATGTATTATGTATTCTTCATTTAAACTAGGCCTATAGGCCAATGCCCAAAATTGGGAACGATGCACGTTGTGAATGTGTGCCCCTCAGATCATGTAGTACTCCTTGTACCTGTTGTCTGAGTAACCTGTCTGTCTGTGTGTCTGTCTGTCTGTCTGTCTGTCACATCTATATGGACATTTCTGTATCTGCCTGTCTCCATTATTTGAG
Source organism: Protomyctophum bolini (assembly GCF_963924005.1). Lineage (NCBI taxonomy): Eukaryota > Metazoa > Chordata > Actinopteri > Myctophiformes > Myctophidae > Protomyctophum > Protomyctophum bolini. The sequence continues at coordinate 22,603,980 of NC_137874.1, read as the reverse complement.
TTCCTGTCAGATTTGGTGAAGAGAAGATGGAAAAAAGCAGTTCAAGTACAGAGCCAACTCGGGGCTAGATTATAAAAAAATCATAAACCGCCAAAGACGTGTTTAACAGCGTCTCTGTTGCTAGGAGATTAACCGGGAATGGTCAGTCCGTCAATGAAAGTGTTCCCCCTCGTCCACTTGCACGTTAGCTGAAATCTTCTTAAAGGTGTAGGGAAACGGAAATGGTGGGCAACACTGGGCATTTTATTTTGATGTTTCAGCTTGAAACGCTGGCTCTGAAGTTTCTGAACCAATCAGAGTGTTGCATATCCCTCCAGGCTATGGGGTCTCAAGGTCTGTGACTTCCTGAACTGCAGTTTCGTTTGTAAACAAAGTGAAAGAGAGACTTGGAGCAAACCTATACACAACCTATATACATATTTTAGCGTGATGATTAAGTTTAAAAGGAGTAATACACTGTCTGGAATCTGGATGTCATCTTGAATGAGATTAAAAACGGACTAGTTCTTTAATCAGCTGTGGAGGAGAACAATATGAAGCATGGGAATCAAACTGGTGAGCTTCATTTTTATTGGCTTTTATCGATGTGTATCACGTCATCACGCAGGAAGTATAATATTTTATGGACTTGTTATAAAAATACACAAATGAGAATTTTCCCTTTTTTTTGGCATCCATTGTTAGGTATGCCCATATGATGACCATGGATATGGTCTAAAAACTTATTTTTCATTTCACTAAGCCTTTAAAACCCTTGTATCCCTTTAATCAGTGCCCGTACCCGAGGCAGAGTTGGCGAAAGGGCCTGTGTGGAGTTACATGTTTTCTGTGTGTCTCATAGGCCTAGGGTAGGTACCCTCACAAAAAACATGCAGTAATCCTGGTCTGTAAACTACCTGCCCCTTGGCCAGCCGGGGCACCTGATGGAGGGGAAGGAACTGGTCGGAATATCGTGCTACATACGGCTTCTTTTTCACCCTGTCAGGTGAAAAAGAAGCGGCTTGGACTCCTCATGCATAGAAGGAAGCATGAGGTCAGTCCGTTACTCTCCCCAGGTTGGCAGAGGGAGAACCTGTTATCTCGGATTCTTTTCCCAGATTATGTTTGGATTAAAGCGGCGATGTTCACGGCGCTTAATTAAAGGGTTGCTGTTACACAATTAATTCCCTAGGAATTTGAATGACGACCGTGGGTCCTGGGAGGGACCCACTGCATTAAAATAGTTATACATTGACAAAGATAGACAGCACAGAGTTCAGAAGTGTCATTACCTGCCGCTCTTATCCCATTCAGCCGGCGGGGTCGGAGGTATAGGGCTCCAACTCCTCCATGTTTGTAACATTACATCTCTATACCCAGCCAGAATTCCAATCGATTCTCGTCACAAACTGAAAAACAAAGGCAGAACTCTGGCCGTGCCTGACATTTTACCTCCAAGCTCAGAAAGCAAACACAGCGGGGTCTCAAATGATTTTGTATTTTGGACCCCCCCCCCCCCCCCATGCAGTTCTGCTATTGAGGAGTTTTAAAAGAAAAAATAAAAAATAAAACTGAGGAGCCTTTTGAGATGTTTTGTTTTTGAGAAGGGTTATTTTCGTTCTTTCTTTACAGTGCTACTGGATCTGACTTTCACCAGCTCCTCTCCACTGATATTTAGACTCAGGAAGCGTGTGTGTGTGTGTGTGTGTGTGTGTGTGTGTGTTGTGATGGATGAAGGTATGCTTTGTTCTGTGCTCCATGACACATCCCATCTGCTCCCTCCTTCCTCCTCTCAGCCCTTGTTTCTGAACTCTGCCCCCCCGCTTGTCTCTACAAATAGTTGTTGTCATATTTCCTCCAACTGTAACAAATGAGAGATAGCTGAACTTAAGCATTCATTAGGAACATGGGGTTCCCTGCTGTTGCATATTGCAATCAAACAGTACATGGTTATAAAAGTGTACATGGACATCTGGTTAATTATTTTGATGCCACCATTGACTTGAGGTGGAAAGTCTTGCGATACTATGAACTACTTAATACTTTAAAAGGTAATTTGTGCTCTTTAGATACCTCTCTATAAAATTGCACAGTGTACACATCGAAAAGCAACACAGCAGAAAATGATGTATTATGTATTTTACTTTACAAAAGGTCTCAGTCATTCAGAAATAGTGTTTGTTCATGAGCTGATCACTTCTTTATTGAGCTCCTAACATCGTGCCTCACCTCAATCTGAGCCTCAATTCTAAAAGCTAAAGATTGCGCTTATAATGTATATGGACGGAGCCGACGTATATGACGTCACACCGTGAAAGCAAGCGTTGCCTAGCGGTTATCAGTTCTCTGTGTGCCATAGCCCGGCAGCGAACAGGCTTATTTTGTTTAAAATGGGACATTTGCCATATCGTTATTTTTTATTGGTCTAAAACATTGGCTATATACTGTACAATTATACATATATTTTAGGCCAATAAAAAATATACTATATAACAAATTTCCCACTCCACACCCCCGGCTGCCGGACTACCACTGTGCTTCCACATTGGTCAGTGCACTCACTCATTGCACCAAATTGATGTAATTTAGTGACAACATGCAACTGTAATGTAACTATCTATCTGAAGATGACAGCTTGGCTTTATCATATGATACATTGTAGCCAACTGCTGCAACGTTATCCACCCCTTGGTGTATTGTCTGATCTTTTATTGCTTCCCATTTCATATTGGTCACACCATTTGTAATGAATACATTTTGTTTTGCAAAAGGTGACAAGGGTAGCTTGTTGTTTATTGTGTGTTTGTCTGTGTTTATTTGCGATAAATTTCCGATGAATAGGAGGGCAGTAGTAGGCATGGTTGGGAAATCACACACACCAGTCAATGCCACTACGGGCATGGATATTTATATTGAACAGCCAATTAAGATTCCGGTATAGCTGTTAACGGAAACCTTGATGCCAGGGCCCCTGTCCCTGGCCTGAGCATTGATGAACAATTTAACATGCAGTTATAATTAAAATGAGATAACACACCATACTATTAGCAACTGGGAATATTATGTACTGTATTATGTTGATATATAAAATTATTTAATTCGAAAAATGTAACTGATGTGAGCCATGCAGCTTGAACTCCTGAACTCCACGAGGAACGGGGCATGTCCCAGAGGGTAGGCCTACTGTAGGAGAAAGCCCATACCATTCATAGCATTAAGCAGGGGAAAAGAAGTTAGTCTAATTACCTACGTGGCAAATTGCTTTTACCGCCCAAAGCCTATAAAAGATGTATTTGTGAACCAACTAATTTGCTAAGAGTAAATTAGTTTTTATCATTCTTTTCCCTGTTTTTCCCCAGGTGATTATTATTTTCCTCTGATAGTGGCCAGGGTCATACTTTGATTAACTGCATTTGAAACCAGGAAGGAAGCTTGTATTTGTACTTTTTTATTTACAAATAGATTGAATGAATCAAGATTTGTCAGTTTGAACTTCGAAACCTGTAAAACATACTACATACATACATTTATTAATACAAGCAAGTTCCAAAGGCTGCAGTTTCACATGTAAGTACATATTCAGACTGCATTTCTAGGAGTTGACTTCTTCAATCCTTTCACAAAATAAAGATTATAGCACTAAATGACTCAATAATTTGTGTAACAAATAAGAAGTACAGTACCTGCTACACAGATCCTGGTCCCCTTGTATACTGGTGGACAGGCTTAAAAAGTATTCTGAAAGAATATATATTCAAAGATTTGTGCCGCATTTTGTCCAATGCCAATGAATATACAGTGTATGGGTATATACTGTACTGTATATACTAATGACAGGGATCTCCATAGATGGGCATAAAAGCGACATGTAGACGGATGGATACAGAGATCTCCATATATGGACATAAGAGGGGCACGGAGAGACCCGAGTGGAATAGTATGGGAATGACAACACTAGCGTTGACTCCCATTGTAATGATGGAATGCAGAAGAGCTCATTCTATCTCAATGGGATAGTTCTGATGTTTGGAACTATAGCGCATGTAGGCGCCTGCTTTGTCACCACACTCTTACTGGACAGACGTGGTACTCTGACAACACTCTTACTGGACAGACGTGGTACTCTGACAAAGCCGCTGACACAATGACTCAGACATATTTGACTCTTACTGAACAGACGTGGTACTCTGACAAAGCCGCTGACACAATGACTCAGACATATTTGTCGGAGCTGCGGTGCGACACAGGTGTGAGCGGCCCAAACTAGTTTTATATAATATTGCCTCTATATTGCCTGATAAACTTGTACTGGTTGTTATTGTCTGCGTGCCAAAAGAAGGATGGGTCTGGTGATTCTGGAGCCCATTCTTGGCTCTGGTTCAGATTTTGTAAAGTGCACTTAACTATAAGCTCTTGGATGAGGTGTGCATCATTGTTCTTACATGTTTTGTTCAACTTTTCTGTGCTGATTTGGCCGACTTCATGATGGCTTTCTCCCAGCTGGCTCCCACACAAAGGCACTGCACTGCACATTGCATGTGCATCGGTGTCATTATCTGCTGGAGATGCTGTACTGCACCGTACTCCCCACTGCAGTACTGGGAAGGTTTTTCTTTATTTTAGTAATACCTTGTGACAATGTACAGTACCACACATATGTGTGTAGATTTGCATCACCCGAGCGCAACCAATCACAAAATGACGTTGTTAGTTCTACTGGATCTCTTCTCTCCACTCGTCCCTCCATAACATTATAGTCCAGTTTTTATTTGTTGAAGAAATTGTCAATATATTTAGTCTTAGTCGTCATAGCTTAGTTTTTATTTTGTTTTTGTCCATGGAAAAAAGGTAGTCAACGAACATTTTTCGTCTTAGTTTTAGTCTGCGAAATTGACACTGTTCCCAGCTGGTCCTCCTGGAGTTGCTCCCCGCCTCCGCTTCCCCAAACACACACGAGTAGGATGTGCGGATGCCACAAATGATGGAGCCTGCCTGCTGCTGTAGCTTGCTACACTTAGCTAGATCTACAATCCATACGTGCTGTGTTCATTGTCTCCCTCTCTCTGATAGAGGTAATTGCAAAGTACTATAAATGGCGTTTGTGTAAGAAGGCTTTCAGTGACAAACTAGCATGATTAGGGGAGCTGAGGGTGGAGCAGTACGAGAGTTGTCGAACACTAATGTGGAAGAGGAAGTGATACGTTGAAGGACAGAAAGAGATGACAAAAATGTTCTAACCTGCTCTGTCAACCTGGTCTAGGCATCTTGTTCATTCGTAGGATGACGCACTCTCTTTATTAATACTTGCAGTGTGCCAGCTGCTTTAGAAATCAAATAAGTTGTATTAATCCACCTCTATTACCTATGAAGAGTAGGTAGGTTGTAATCGAGTCCACCTAAAGCGAGTCCAAGTCAAGACCAAGTGTGGGAGGGAGTCAAGTCCGAGTCAAGACAGAGACTGACAGGAGGCGAGACTGAGTCCAGATCAGAGACCAGATCTTTTTTTTTTTTTTTTTTTTTTTGAGGTACAGAAATCTCTTAACAAGATAGCTGTCTATAAGCGCCAAACAGCTCTCTTATAATATTAATGAGCTCTTCATAATATTGGTATAATAAAATGAATTAATTGCATTGTAGTGACTCGTGACTCGAGTAGACTCTGTTGGGGAAGAGTCCTGTGTCCTTGGTCCGAGACCGAGTCAAGACCAAGTCAAATTATCAGCGAGAAAGACGAGACCGAGTAAATGAAAATGTGGACTCGAGACCGGACTAGTATTACAACACTAATAAATAGTTACTTCACATTTTGGAATTGATAAAAAAAATAATATATATCAATAATACACATTTTTGCTAGATGACTGACAAATCTGCCAGCATTGATAGCTGAACCCCTCTCCACCAACAAATGCGATGAGTCAGAACTGACCTGTTTAATGGCTATTTCTTCTGACCCCTGGTCCCCTTGTCCTTGCTATCAAAGCAGTGATTGTACCGGTACTTAAATTGCTGTACGACAGCATCGCTCGCAGAACTGATATTTTTGGTGTGCGATGCAATTGCAGGAGATCAACTTTCATGTGTTGTCGTCAATATGTATGATAGTCAAACGCTGAAGATGACTCCAACCTTTTGGTTCAACCTCTCAGCACGCACACACACACACACGCGCATATGCACACACGCACACGCACAGTGTGCATGCACGTACAGAGCATGTGGTCTCTCATCATGCTCGCATTGTGTTGTTGAAGTGGAGGTTTTCGTACATTTACATACATAGCGAATCACAACTTGTTTTCATAGACCTGGTTGCTATTTTCTCTTGCAAAATCTGGCAACCTTTTTTCAGTTTATTTAGTGCACTTTATGACATGTTATGATGGGGCAGTGTCAGTGCAGGCCAGACAATTGCCTGTGGTGGACTGCACCTGGCCTGCTGCTGGTTGGGTATCCATACTTTCAAATACTGCTAGGAACGCAGTTTTCCATCAAGCAATGAGTAAGTCACACTAAGGTACTACTGCTGTACAGCATGGTTCACACAACACTAATGCAATGCTAACAGTGCCGTAGCTTCAGGACAGTTACTTTGTATTTCTAAACACTGATGCGTCGTGCCGTCGTCCTCCTCTCTCTCTTTCCAACTCGACAGTTACAGCGTCAGTCGCCTTGCTTCCTGCAGCAACTGTGTCATCTGCAACACAGTTTACACCCGACAGAGCACACATCCTGTGCTTTCAAAGAAAGGACTGCACCAGCTGTTCCATTGTAGCGTTAACTTGCATTTTCCCCTGTCTCTCCCACTGACTACCCCATGCACAACCTCTTTCTTCTACCTGAAGTTTCATGCCATATATTATACAGTATGCAAATTGTTCGGGATGTGATTGTGTTTGAAAATGTACCAAACCTCTGTCATTTCAAAAGTCTCCAACTTCTAAATCTCTAGCTGATTCTACTACATTACAATCCTACTACCATAGACAGATGAGGCTGCATCCTACTTAAGTGACATACATAAGATCCGTGGGGCGAAATTAGGAGCAGAGGGGGAGAGAGATTTCTCACGTTTTGTCCGTAGAATTGTCTCTGTCGGATTGCAGACTCGTGCCAACCCGTCGATCTGCACGACAGTACAGTCCACTTGCAAAAAGAACCTGTGGTGACCTTTGGGTGACAGTAATTCTGCAAACTGTTAATAAATATTTAAATCAATCAATCAATCAAACATACACAGAACCGGCATATAATTGATTTGACCTACTTTTGCGCACTGTATGATATTAATTTTGGCCACCGGTGCAGATTCCACAAGTGCGAGACATGGCCAAAGCATTTCCGGGGGTCCCCAACCAAAAACGTTGAGAACCCCTGACATACAGTACATACTGTAGATGTGGGGGAGGTACTCTTGCAACTGCCATCTAGTGGATGCATAGGTGTATAGGCCAAAACAAAATTAAATTAACATAAATGTTTGAAACTATAATGTTGTAAAAGAAACTCCTCGCCCCCACAGTACGTGGAAACCCTTCTGCGTACAGTATGTTACACTTGTTAGTGGTGAGTGTAGCACAGATGTCCTGTCATTTGTAAGCACCATCAGTCGTGTGTGTGTGTGTGTGTGTGTGTGTGTGTGTGTGTGTGTGTGTGTGTGTGCAACTACCGTTAAATCAAGTTGGATGTAAAGAGAAAAGCGTGTCAGAGCTATCTGCGCTCCAAATTAATGAAGTGGCTTGGTTGCGAGCCACGGTGCTTAGCCTCTGCAGCTTTTTAACTATTTATTTATTTAAATCTCTCCATCTCTTTAGGTCTGGTTGAAGTGAGCGGATGATTGGCTGAGTTTTTTTTTTGTTCTTCCTCCTGTACTAATTTTGAAAGGGTTAGTCTGCCGAGGATACGTCTCACTGCACGGATGCTTAAATGAAAGGAAACTTTGGAGTTAAATGACGCTCATGGTACTGTAGCAACTAAGACAAACTATGTAGTGATGTTAAAAATGTCCAGCTGTGTCCGTCCTGAAACCCAGCCCTGATAAAGAGCTCTATTTATCTTCAGACATAAAGTCACCTTTTTTCTCTGGAACATATTTGCATATGCTGATTGAATTATTTCACAATGCTGATTTAATTTTTTTCACACAAAGGAACTCCATAGCACAACAGCGCTGACCACCCCTGCCAGCTGTGTTGCACTACAGTGAAACAATATGGCTTGGCATAGGGGTCTGATGCTTTTGTCATGTTGCAACATAAAGCTGGATAATATGCGAGTGTCTGTAGACGTTCTGCTAACTGCAATACTCCCTTCAACACGTTTCTTTTAGATAAAAGCCCAGCGCACGTTTTTCCCACTTCCATATTTGATGTACATGCAGGCAGGGTAGCAGCTCTTCTTCTTGGCTCAAAGTGCCGCTGTGTCATTTGATCTTGGCAGATCCTCGACATATAAGGCCCGATTGGGTTAAAAAGCTGTGACACTGCTCTAAAATAATGTCCTTTGCCACGTTGAGGAGACAATTAACATGGAAGCCAATTGTCGTTGACTTTTTTAAAATCTTGCCAGTCCTGTCACAACAGTTTCAGGAGATCTTTTTGTACTGTAGCGTTCAATTAGCATTGTCTGGACTTGAGACGTTTAGTAAGCAACGTGCATTCAGTACCAGTCTGTGTCAGACACTTCAGAGATTATGTTCCCTGGGTTTATCTGATGTAAACTGTGGGCAATGGCCAATCAGCGGCGCAAGCTGTGGCAATAGAAATCTTCCATAGATCCGCTGTGCAATGTAATTACCCCCTGTGACCTGTTCTTCATCATGTGGGACTAAATGTGTCTGTTTGAAATACCCAATTGGTTTAGTCTTTTTGGCACTGAGGCGGGTTGGCTTGTGTGACATGATGGGAGGAGTTCAGACCTTTTAGCTTGCTCTAAAATCAGGACATCCCAGATCTCTACCCCTTAATTAGCTCAACCCCACCGAAAAGTCTCTAATTCCGTGGATTGGCCTAATTAGAGTGAGTGGAGCTATGTCGTCTGGGAAGTTTTATCAATTTCCCAAATCCTGAATAGACCAGCGCTGATCACTTCCTATAAACCCCCCACCACAGCTTGGTCAGCACAAACACATCTAGTTTAAATGATTCCCCCGTCCCTTCCTTTCCTCTGCTCTCCCCTTCTCTCATCTCCTCTTCTCTCCCCTCCTCTCCTCTCTCCTTCTCTCCTCTTTTCTCTCCTTCCTTCCACCTGTGAGGTGGTATAGTGGGGTTTGTTATGGAGAGATTATTTTGAGCTGGGAAAAACACGTCGGCAGTCGGCACATTATGCAAAGAGGCATCTTTCCTTTGACACAGGCCTTACACACATATATTTATATATATAAATAATGGCTCCCTTCCCTCCCTTTTTGGAGCGGTACTAACCACTCCCACATGTGATGTTGTGTGCCTGGTGTCTAGTCGGTAGCAGCACGATTACTGTTGTTACTGTCATGTGAGATCATGTGGGTTTATACATCATCATAATAATCACATTGATTGATTGATTTTGATTGAAATATTTATTAACAGTTTGCAGAATTACAGTACATTTCAAGCACAAACTCAATACAAAGACTGTTAACTGTGAGTGGACGACCCAATTAAGCCTTACACTTGTTTACAACAGGGTCCACATTGTTCAATTCATCAAAACATTTAGAGACAAACAAATAGACACTATGTAGTTAAAGAACAGAACAGGAATTCATCATATAGGAAGCAAAAAGGGAAAAAATACATATACAGTGAGGGGAAAAGGGGGGTAAAAGAAAAAGAAAGACAGAGTGTAGGGCGCCTGCACACAACACCATGCGTTGATGCCATGTGTGCACATGTGCAGGCACCCATCACCACGTCCATACAAAAACATAGTACAACAGATAAAAGAAGGACAAAGTGCAGGGCGCCTGCACACAACACACAACATGGGTGTGATTTTATCTCCACCGTTGGCTAACAAAATATTAATTAATACATTCTGGAATAACACGCAGCTACAGTAGGTCCAGGGTGTTTCTTGTTGTGGGCAAGATGGGAGGCTTCCCAAAGCAGTGGAATGGTGAATTGTTTGTCACTGCGAGTAAAGAATATGAGGAGCTGACACGTCGATCAAGGTTGGCATTTTAATGTGGCGCCATTTAACAGTCTGGATTAGCCACCCACTGTGGGGAACTGAATTTCAGCATCACTTGCTAATTCTGAGAAATGTGCGGCGACTCTGCTTCCCGTTTCCCCACCGCCGTATCCTAACATAATTGCCAGTGAACAGAGCTTTGTTACTCCTTTCTCTGTATCTAAGGCTTCTTTCAGTGGACTTGTGAATATGGCTGCTCCAACGGAAAATAAAGAATTATGCTGAATGCAGTAAAAGGCAAGGTAGTGGTGGTGCAGAAGCTTTCTGTCAGCTCACTCTGATGTGGTTGCTTCCAGCCGTTCAGCCAGGAAGAGTCTCTCTCTGTCTCAATGTTCATACATCAAATTGTGATGGATTCCTCCTTTGGTTGTCTGCTCTGACATTGCCTGTCACTCCCTCCAGATGAACAGTTCAGTGACCTGCTGCTTGAAGTAGGCGAGAGCAGAATATAGACTGGCGGACAGTGAACACAATGTCTTCAACTCGGTCCTCAACGGTGTATTTTATTGTGTAGAATAAATGGAAAACTGGAGATGATTCTCTTCATTGGTGAACTGCAGTTCACTGCTGCCTCCCCAAGTCCAACAATGCGGGTGCTTCGGCAGCCATCGCGGCACGCCAAGGCATCACCATGAGTGACGTGTAGTTTGGACAGAAGGCCTAGGAGTTGGGACAGGTCAACAGCTTGGACCTTTGACATCTGAGGTGCTGATGTCGGCCTGCAGAGCAAAGGCATCCATAGATAGACGGAGCAACACACATGAAAATGGTGCTCCTGTGGAATAAGACAAGACAAATGTCTGCATGCGTATCCTACTAGAAGCACTGGACAGAGAGAACTGGATGTGTCATTGTGTTGAATCACACAATCTGACCTTGTGTATTATACCAGCAGCACAATGGATGGATGCATCTATTAAACATGCACGTCAAACATTTTGAATGCTTCGTCACTTAGCGTAAGTAATTCTGCTGTGGATATATTAAAAACACAACCGATGAATGAACCCATTTTCATTTAAATAGCTTGACGGACCACATGGAGGGTGGAATGTGGCACTCAATGTAAGTGTTGACAGCCCAGTGCTGTATCTTATTTGGCCCTTGAGACAAACTCATCAGCATCATATTTCATCCTTAACCAAAGGGTCAAGTGTGTGTGTGGGGTGGGGGGGCCTCTAGGGGGCTGAGCAACAAGGGGCCCTCATGTTGTGAGTTGACATTGACAGGCGCTGTTGTCTTCATGCACATCATTTTTATCTTTATCTGTTTGTGGATGAATTAAGAGGAGTCTACCGGTATGTGGGGATTCCTTTTTGTTTTTTTTACTTTAGTAACAGTAATGTAACAGTGATGCTTCTTGGTGGTCTGGAATACCTAAATATTCGTATTTGATACAATGGTGTTATTTTCTTTCATTTCGGCATTTCCATGTTTTATTACTTAGACAGAAGAGAAGGAAACCTCCAAGGGCAAAGAGACTGCTGTAACTGTGTGTTGTTGTTTATTGCATTTCAAATAAACTAAACCAAACTTAACTAAAATAGACATGCGAGATGAGATCTGGATTGGGTCTGCGTGCACATTTGCATGCATGTGCAGCATTCATGCAGTGCCAAGCTTGAGTCAATGTGACACGTGAGTCTTGGCATCATGATGACCCAGTCTCTTGCCCTTAAAATATTCATTGCATCTGCTTGTAATAATACACAGCAGAATTTGGAGTAGGCACATAACGTGGGTGTAATTCACAATGCACGGACTACATTAGACATTACATAAACCGTTGTTTTCACTCAAACAGCCACAGGCCATTAACGAATCAGCACACTGTTGATTTCATCAAATCAGTTACTGTAGCATAACGGAGCAGACGCGGACCAAAAAACTATAAAGATGAAATAAATAAAGACAATGATTGTCTAAAAGGGTTACGCATGGATGCAATATGAAAAGCAAGACAACCTTGCTCTCTATTAGGATTTGCCTTAAAAAAGGGGGTAAAGAGCTGTTAGTAACATACTGTACGTACGTGTAGAAAGATCATTGAACAACTGAACTTTACTCACACAGAAACATCATGCTACATTTCATTACCACAACTTGCTCCCACAACTCCCATTCTGTAAAAAAAGACACACAAAAGAAGCTCCTTCCTCTGGCAGTGTTAGCGAGGGGAAAGTAAATAAATGTAGGTCGATGCCGAGTCGCCGACTGTATGATGTTTGCACAGTGTCTTTTTTCTTTCCTTTTTTCTTTCCCTCCAGCGTCATTGCACACAGTACTTTTAAAATCCCTACTTATGATCTTCATGCTTCTGCTGTCATAGCTCTGCAACATCTGCCTGTTGCACGATAAGCTGCCTCGAGCTTGACTAGTTAAACAGGAAGTCAAGTGAGAGAAGTTATCTTTGGGGCATAAGTCGCGCTTTTGGTAAGAACATAATGCAGAAGTATTAATGCTCACAGCATTCCAGTCATTAGCCGAGAGACACGATGGGCCAGAATGACTACATTTTAATGAAACCAATCCCACTGACCCGACATGGTCCGTCCAACCTGCCCTGCATTAAGAAGATGATCACCCTGCCGACATGTTTTTCATGTTTTCTTTGAAGGGCCATGCACGGCAGGCGCATTAACATTTAAATTATAATCTCATGACAGCTCATTAATATCTTCACTAACATGCATACATTACTTTGCCCATACGTACAGTATATACAGAGGTATACGAGGACTGTGAGGTCTCGTGCTTTATTCCCCGGGGTTGGAATTAATAGTCAGGCGACGCAGGCGTGAATGTTATTTCACGACTGCAGCGAGCAGGACAAGCCCAAGGAATTAAGTGTTGAACACAGCCGCTCTGTAGCATTACATTTAACCCTCACGTGTCCTCATGTAAAGCCATTGCGTCGCCGCGTTGCCAAGACATGGAGTAATCCTATTTTTTGGCTCATTGTTTTTGATGAAAGCTTGCACACAGAGACGTGTGTTGTCAGCTGGAATGTGTTCATCCAGTGTCCTACCCTTATCCTGTCAGTCTTGAGAGCACATGCAGTGTATCTCTCTGACACACACACACACACACACACACACACACACACACACACACACACACACACACACACACGCTCTGTCTGTCTCTTTCTCTCTCTCTCTCTTTCTATCTCTCTCTCTGAAATAAAGACACAATGGCAACCTGGCAAGTAGCAATGGCAATTCAGCACCCTGGCAAGGTAGTGAACTCATGAGAGAGGTTTCCAAAGCAGCTTGGAGCTGTCAAAGAATGGAGGCAGTCAAGCTGCTGCAGATCTGCCTTCTCATTTTGAATGAAAGCAGCTGAGAACTACTCAAGTGTGTCGTAACAGGTTGGATGGCCTTACTGCAGCACACTTGTCTCTGGTTTTGGTCTGCTAGCTTGTCTTGCTTTGTTGAGAAAGTGGAACCGAATTTGGATTGTTTTCTGTAGGACCGTGCTGACGTTATGGCTAACGTCACATGCCTTCCAAGTTCCCACTCATGAGTTGTTGTGTAGGACAATCGAAGAAAAATATGTTATTGAAGCTCATTTTGAATGGTGAAGAATACATGAGCAAAGTGGGGTTAACCAGATTTACAACGTTCATGACATGACATACGGTATAATTAGGATGAAATGTAGATCATACTAGATACCTGAAATTTAACATGTTTCTGCTGTGAACACATTTTTTACTTTCTGTGCCTTTAAGGATTTTATTTTTTTAATGATCTGTTTTAACAATAGTGCATGGCCTTCTTTAAACCTTATACATTGCTCTAGCTCTGGTCCAGAGCGTTAGCGAGTTCTCTCAGGCCAGGTTTCTTTATGTTTACTACGGTTGGAAAGCTTTCACAGTAGTGGAATTTTCAGTCCATGTCAGGAGAATCACTCCTAACAGAGCGTTTGAGAGAACTCAAACCATGGTGCTTGCTCAACAACATGAGCAATGTACAGTATGAAGTGTAATAGGCTACATATTACAATATGGCCAAAATGGCTCACAAAATCAGTAAAATGTAAGATTAACTAAATTAAAATGTATATGGTAGCAAGCACATTAGCACAATACCAATAGCTTTTAATGGAGGGATGTGTACTTTCTCATCAAACAGTGTAGAAACCTTTCATCATCTTCAAAACATCTACTGTGTGGGATATTGAAATACAAGGATGTGTTATCTCAGGTAGTAGCTTAACCCATTCTGAACGGGAACCCATTTTGGTGTTGGCATCATGTTATGCTTTAGCTATTGAAAAATAGCAGATCTACAAGCTCATAGCGCGCCACCGAGTGGCGCGCTACGAGCTTGTAGGTCTGCTATTTTTGAAAAATCGAAGAACGACTGACATTTTTAGGATCTGATCTCAGGTCAGAATGGGTTAATCAGACCAGAGTGTGTGTCCAGTGGAAACCTCGTATGAATCTGATCTCAGGTCAGAATGGGTTAAGATATTGATCACATCCTAAGAATGTTTCTTGTCAATGGTGTGAAGTGGAGAATTCTCTAAAGCACATCAATATCAATGTATACCTACTTGAGGGGCTTTTTACCAGCTGCTATGTGAAGCACAGCGGAGCCATGGTTTATGAACGATCGTTTAGCCGTAGTGCCCGTACTAGAAAGCTATCATTCTCATTGGCTGCCTTATTGGCTGCCTCGTTCATAGGCAACCAGCCACTTTTTGCATCTGCCGACCTCTCAGCCATCGGATGCTAGCTGATCATCGTGAAGTCAAACCATTCAACCCTACTTTTATGAAACTAAAGTCAAAGACAGCGAGCGCTGCTGGTGATACAAATGGATAACTACACGGCCAGCGGGATGCTAGCTGAACGGCCATGAAGTCAAACCATCTGACGCTACTTTGATGAAACTGGAACCAGCCGCCATGCCTAATTTGAGTATAACAGTGCAGCACAGCTAAACGGTGTGTAGACCTGCATGAGAGCACACCCGCTGATTTAATGGCTAACAGACAGTAACACATTTGAGTCTCAGTCGAGTCACTGTACCCGCGGACCCCCACGCAGACTAACGCGGACCCCCGTACCGACTTCCGCGGGGACCCCCGCTGTACCGGCTGACCCCCACGCAGACTACCGCGGACCCCCACGATTTTGACACATAGGAGAGATATACCTGCCAAGCCAATGTCAACACTGCAACCGATAGCTGTGCGATATGGTTTGGAGAATGGCCTACCTGAGAGTGTACAAATACAACCATAACAGTCCATTTGTACAGTCTCTCAGTTTATTGTTATTAAAGGGTTCCATTTGTAGTAGGCTAAGGCTACAGTTACAGAGTCACCTGGACAGATCCTGTTATTGTTTCCACACACACATAAATACAGATGGACAGATATTTACATTTCATAGCACAATTCTGGAGATATAAGGATGCAGCTGGTAATTAATTGATAATTGATCAGTTATTTTTGTTGGTGTTTAATCTATTCAAGAGTACATCCGTAGACTTACAGTAGCTGTTCAATGTAAACTGAAAAATGTCCTCATGAGCACCAGTTATCAAAATCATAATCTTCACCACAGCAAATCAAATCAAGGCTGTCAGATATTTGAAGATTACAATTTAATTGCATTAGTGATGCAACATGCAAAAGACCTGACAAAATCACTGAACTGAGAAAGTTCCCCTTGGCAATGCAATATCATTATTCTTTTCACTTTGCATACAATAATGCACAGTGTGTCATGTATCCTATCTGGAACCATGACTTGGGGACTTGTTTCATGCTCGTCTCCACTGTTCTAAAGTTCACTCAAAGACATGATAGGATGCTACTAGTGCACAACAGGTGTAATGCTGCGTTCACACGGGCAGATGCAAAGATTCACAGAATATCTAAAGCTGAAGCCAGCTGATCTTTGTACCTTTTGCAGCAGCTACAGTACAAATGTCGGATGCATCTTTGCATCTTCATGTCGCTGGCTTCCATTGACAATGAATGCTAGACTGTATCTTTGCGTCTGCCCGTGTGAATGCAACATGAGAGGATCACGCAATTGCACGATGAGTGTTTTTGGATGGGAACTGTTTGAAGAGTGTCAACATTTATTTTTATCAGAACCCATGAAGGTCTTTTAATACAATGCCAAGGATAGGATAATGGTAATTGCTACTGTAGTTTGAAATTGTATCAATGTATTCATATTTTTCTGTATGTCTCTGCAAATCCCAATTAAACTTGCGTCAATAATTTAGAATAAGACAATAAATAATTTAACACTAATGAGTTTAAACTGCGCTGTCCAGTAGTCAGGATTTTGTTCTACTTTTAAAGGCTAGGACTTAATTGTGTCCAGGTTGTTCCACTGGAATGTACCTCTTCAATGTCTTGCTCAGGAATGCACCTCTTCAATGTCTTTACAATTATTACCTCACCATGGTTTGTTTTTCACATCCTAAGATTGCAGTGCAACTGCATTATTTATTATATTTCTCACCCCACACCTTCCCCTCTGTCTCTCCTTTCTCTTTCTCTCCTCTAGGTAAGTGTCAGTCAACGTCAATGTGTGGATTATTCAAGTCAGATGTGAACACCTGCAGAGTGCCTCTTTCACCACCATGTCTATATGGAACATTGAGGAGATTCTGCCATCAGGTTGGAAAAGTTTGCCGTTTTGAGGGCTTCTGATGTGCGCCCAGTGAGGGATGCTTCATGAAGTGGAATATCTTAGTGGTCTTTTTTACAGTGGCTGAGGTGAATTTCAGAAGGCCCACATTATCTGCTTGAGCCATATTGGGGTTTTAAAGGACAACTTTGGGTTTTTTCAACCAAGGTTCATGTTTTAGGTTGTTTTTAGAGATTTGCTACTTTCTTTAGTTTTAGCGATTTTAGCTGTTTTTGTCAAAACAGGAAGGACGAGTTGGGAAGGATCAACATTATGTCAGAACAGGTCAGCTCCATATATGGAGATCTAAGGGTTTGAGGTCAGATGTAGAGTTGCTTGCTCGCTCCATATGCAGATCTAGGTGATGATCCAGTCTTCTCCATGTATGGTTATCCAGGGTTAGATGAGGTCAGTGTTGTGATCTGTATATGGAGATAGCCATATAGTGGCGTGATGTGTCACAAGGCGTGACGTCACGACGTGTGACATATATGGTGGCATGATGTCACGAGGCGTGGCCATATATGGAGGCATGATGTCACGAGGCGTGGCCATATATGGAGGCATGGTGTCACGAGGCATATCCTTAGCAGTGCATGCAAAGGCCATTATCATTCACCCTGCCAGGCTCCCAGACTGGCATACATTATGAGAAATTAGGCCAGATCTTTGGCAACCTTCCTAATGGCCTCACCCCATTATCAAGACCACTAATTACTAGCTGCGCATATCGCACTCAAATTCGGAGGTGGGGTCGGGTGTTAGGGGGGGCTCAGGAAGAACACAGCCATTAAAAAGAGAGGAAGCCAAAGCAAGTGAGAGAGGAGGTGACATGTACGTACAGTAGGGACCCAAGCTTGTGGGTTCATCACACCTTTGAATTGAGTACTACAGTATATCTTGTATACATCTTGTGGACAATTAAGCTGAATAGATGCTTTTCATAGGTAATGGTATACAAACTTTGGCATGTGTAGATGCATGTATTAGCAGTGTGTGCACATGTTACTACTAATTTAGCCAACAGGTTCTAAAGGTAAAGGGGCAAAAAAAAATTGTGTTGAATAATTTCTAATGAATACTGACTGACAAACACTCAGACTTAATTAGTTAGATACATCATTAATGACTTACTTACCTTTTATTAATGTAATTTTACTGTTTTTAATGCCTGAGGATGTGGTGTTTAGAATTGGGCACCAGCTCCCTCGCAGCATTCCTCAGCATTGCTACCTCTTCTAATGTTGCGTTCAAGTCCTTCCAAAGTCAAGTCAAGTTTATTTGTATGGACATCCATCACTTTTGCACCCTCAAACTATTATATTATTTATTATTACATTACAATTATGATTTACTGTGTTTTGCCTCAGAGCTTACCATGGCTGGAATGATGTGTCTGGCCAAATACACAGTCTAATAAATAGTCTAATATCATTTTCCAATTAATCGATTGTATATTGTATCAAATGTGTTACCCCTTGGGTGTCTTAAGGCATGGTACGTCTTATATAGCTTAGCGGGTGATGGATAGTACATACATTAACCGACCCAGGAATGTGACACTAGCCTTCTGTCTAATAATGAGCTGTGTTTAATGATAGGTCAAAATAATTGTTTAACATTGCAAACTTCATTAATTCATTTGAGTTAAGAAATTAAAAGCACTACTGTAGTGGTATTGATAAAGACTTGTCTCATTAAGCAATATCAATAATGATGTCAGTATCAATAAAATATTAACCCATTCTGACCGGGAACCCGTTTTGGTGTTAGCACCATGTTATGCTTTAGCTATTGAAAAATAGCAGATCTACAAGATCATAGCGCGCCACCGAGTGGCGCGCTACGAGCTTGTAGGTCTGCTATTTTTGAAAAATCGAAGAACGACTGACATTTTTAGAATCTGATCTCAGGTCAGAATGGGTTAATCAGACCAGTGTGTGTCCAGTGGAAACCTCGTATGAATCTGATCTCAGGTCAGAATGGGTTAAATTAAAATGCATTATCCCATGTAAACCTAGTTTGAAACTAAGGGAGATTAATGTCTATGAATTGTAGTAGACAGGGTTTGCGTTTTATCCATAATGTTCAAGAGAATCATGTACGGTACAGTACTAACCACATTTCACACAGATTGGATTTTCGGCTAAATAGGTACTGATTTTGAATAATTGAATATCATATCGTATCGCTATTAATATCGTATCGCTATTAATTAGCTATAAAGTGTGTGTGTGTGTGTGTGTGTGTGTGTGTGTGTGTGTGTGTGTGTGTGTGTGTGTGTGCTTGTTTATTGAATCAGGAATGGAAAAATGGGAGCTGTTGTAATAAGAGACCTTCAGTACACTGGCAAAGGTTGGCTCTAAGGTTTCTGTAAAACATCAGTGAGATATTTTGCATGCTAAAAGTGGAGACAGATAACCTTTTCTGGGGTTAGACGCACGCACGCTCATGCACACACGCACACAACAGCAATAATAAAGAGATGGAACATAGCGAGGGTGCCTCAGCCTCACTGACTTGAGCAGGGAGAGAGAGGAGCAGAGGATGTTACTGGATTATCCACTTCACTTGAAGGCAGAGGGCCATGACCCCGCCAGCCCCCCCCCCCCCCCCCCCCTGTTGCAGACTGGGAGGAATGGAAATGAGGTGTGATTAATTCTCCCTGGTGGCTGAAGGGGGCAGTAGTCCAGGCCCTGTCAGAGGGGGGTTGTAAAGAAGAGAGTGATGTACTGCAAGGGGGAAAGTGGGGCACTGTATTATTATCGACAACTGCTTACGTTTGCAACTTGCAAGTCTTTTTTTCTCTATGCTGTAACACATGACATCAAAGCAGCTGGTCTTTCTGACACATGACAGAATTGCTTTGAGAAGCCAATAATAGCTATATACAAGTCGGATGTAAAATCTCCTAAAAAATCCTCCTGGTTTTCAGACTCGCACTCACTGAAAATGGCACAGGGCACGCAACTCATTTGAAGTGCGACGTTACACATCAAACACCAAATAGAGCCTGACTAAATGCAGATTACTCAATAAGGAAGTATGCAGGGTGACATGTTGTGATACAAAGCAAGCGCTCACCGTAACCCGGGGTCCAATCAACCAAGGAGCCTTGCCGTCAAAAAGGATGTGAATGGCTGTTTGGTCGCGGTGCATTTGGTGTGCATTCTCTGTGGATTACACCAATTCTGGAGGATCAGTTGTATGCATATGCATAATTCATTGCATATGGAAATAGGACTAAACATAGAGCGAAGAAAATTGTATTTGTAATCTTCGTCATGAACATTTTTAGTGGAGAAATATTTTTTGAGTTTTCTCAATTGTTATTCGATATATTTCTTGAAACTCTAACGCCATTCTCTTGACATTGCCTCAAAATCCCACACCTTGAAGGGTACACTATTTTGCTTCTCACTAAACGCACTTCATGCAATGCAAAACAAAGTAAAGATAGTGTAGTTTAATGTAGCTGGTTCCATGCGGTAGAAAACATAATAGAGTGAATAGAGTTGAGTTTAGTATGTACCATGCAATGTAAACAATGTAAAGGGATGTGCGTTTTCTGGTTAAAATGGAGTGTAATGTTCAATGGCCTTATTGTAGGTGTGTGTGTGTGTATGTGTGTGTGTGTGTGTGTGTGGGGGGGGGGGTACACATTTTTGTACTTGTAGGCTAATACTAAAATGCGGATACGACACGTTGTGTGCTTGGGATCTGTGAAACCATTATGCGTCGAAGCATAACTAACTCAGCATAGACATACAGGCATTGAAAGAAAAGCTTACTAGCCAGGATGAATGGTGGAATGAGCATCAGTCGGTGCAGTTAAACATATATGTACTGGTAGCTGGATCTCTGCTGCTCTCACAGAGGCCCCTTTCACTTGCATTGAAGAGTGAACTGTGCATGTGCAAAAGTTAAATATGGCGAGTCAATGGTACATTTTACTCACTGGCCATTAATAATATTAAAATTGTTGGTTTGCTAATTAAACGATATGTAATTTCACATATATTTAGGAAATATCTAGGTCTAGGAGAGGTGGGGTGTCACATTAGCGCCCTCTGTTGAGGGGCCGCCACTGTCTTTAAACATTAGCCTGATTATCAGACCTTATCTTCCTGAGTCGGCGGGATCTATGGACTGGAAACCAGGCTATTTAAACATAACGGTGAAAGACATTCTTCCATTTAACTCTGTGTACCCCTCGGGGTAAATGTACCCCCGTTTGATTAACTCTGTTCGAGAAGACTTTGTTTGCATATCATATTCCCCTTGACAGAGCAATAAAGGGACATTTAATACGGCTCAGAAGAATGATCTATATCTATGACTAAATAAATCTTTAATCACTCTAATGAACTTTAGGGTATGGATTCACAAAGCCATTTAAGTGACAAATGACCCACGGAGGGCTCTGATAGCAGGATAAATCAAAAAGGGGGGCCTGGGTCTTCACTGTCTGTTTACCAAGGCCCAGCTGATTTAAATAATTGACTATATAGGACAGCGGCTCAGGAGAAGTATGCTGATAAGCAAGACGAATAAGCTCTCAGAATTTGAATCACAAAAAAAAAACATTGAATCGATTATCCTCTCAGAATAGTGTACCTCTGCTGACATACCTTATTCTCTCTCTCTCTCTCTCTCTCTCGATGTGTCTGTCTGTCTTTGCAATGGGCTGCCGATCTCCCACTGTTGGTGCAGTAATACAGAATGACTCGGCAGTATTGCTCCCTGCCACCCCTCACTTGCTTAGCTTTTGGAAACACCAGGCTAAGGTCAAGCACTTCCACATTTGTGTGTGTGTGTGTGTGTGTGTGTGTGTGTGTGTGTGTGTGTGTGTGTGTGTGTGTGTGTGTGTGTGTGTGTGTGTGTGTGTGTGTGTGTGTGTGTGTGTGTGTGTGTGTGTGTGTGTGTGTGTGTGCGTGTGCGTGCGTGCGTGCGTGCGTGCATGATTGTGCATGGCCACATACAGAATCTGATTTAAGGTGGTACTGAGATTGACTTTCTTACCTGTACTGCATATTGTGTTTGTCATTTGGAGTACTATTCATTCAAATGCTGCAAATATCCGGTGGTCAGCATGGCTGCTCATGCATGGAATGTGAACAAGACCAGTGGTCATGTTTGCCACACTGGATTAGCGGGGCTATGTTGTACGCTCTGGTTTCTGCTGCCTTGTAATGTGCTGGCAAATGAGCCGCAAAATGAGCATGATGCTTCATGGTTATTGGCACCACTGGGGGAGGAGGGGGAGGGGGGGAGACAGACAGACACCGTCCCATACACACCATCAGCTTAGTGGCCTTATTTCACCATGCTCGCAGCCGCGTGCCTCAACACTTCTCTGATGTAATACAACAAAGCACAACTCGCTGACATTGATTGAGCTTTGGACATAGAATCATACATGAGTGTTGCTCAGAAGTGCTATGCATCAATATCTATTGCTGACTATATCGATTACTCGCTCGCTACCATATTCTGAATAAGCTAGTCTGTTTTCGCGTACTGTGTAACTTTGAAGCATTCAATTGAAGTCAACAAACACACCTCATTTTTCGATCCGTGAGGCAATTGTCCACGCTGGTGTTGGGTAGCACTGGTTGAGAATGTCAATAATGTTAAAGTATTTGCAGCAGACAGCGTACCGGTTGGACACTAGATGCGGGCATGCGACACCATCTTTATTGTAATTCAGAGGATTGGATTATAGATGCGGCACCATCTTAATTGTAGTTCAGTCTTTGCTACAGAACCCTGTTAAAACTTAAAGAAGAGCCATGAGCCTGAATCAACCAGCGTACACCCAAACTGTTAAATTAGAATCTAAAAAACCCATTGAAGGTTGTAGAGTCAATTTGTTTCAACACGATGAGTTGTTATTATTTGTCTTTTTATTCATTTATTTTTTTCTCTTCCTGCCACCTGCCTAATTCCCTGTGGGGTTTTTTCCTCTCCCATTTCCATCTCAAAGGCATTCGCATGAAATTATGTTTCTACAGTCCTTCTCATATGGATTGAAAATTAGCCTGTTTCCCTCCCACTCCGTGCTCATTTGAGGCCTGTCTTTGTTTTAGTTACAGGTGCCTCCAGCTATCAGTGGCATGCTCTTTTTATGAGGTACTCCTTAATAAGACAACTGGGCGGGTGCTGAAAGGAGCACAGCTTTGACTTGAGTCAACGTGAGGGACTTGCAAAGACCAAGCAGGGGCAATAACATTGGGGCAAGAGCCTGCTAAAGTGCACAGTGCCAACTCCTGCTACTCAGGAATTGTCATCCCACCAACATTAATGTTAGGTGCCAGAGAGTTGACGGACTGAGTCGTTGGCATGGAGCCTGTATGGGCTGATTACTGTTTTTATTATTGGACTGAGTCGTTGGCATGGAGCCTGTATGGGCTGATTACTGTTTTTATTATTGGACTGAGTCGTTGGCATGGAGCCTGTATGGGCTGATTACTGTTTTTATTATTGGACTGAGTCGTTGGCATGGAGCCTGTATGGGCTGATTACTGTTTTTATTATTGGACTGAGTCGTTGGCATGGAGCCTGTATGGGCTGATTACTGTTTTTATTATTGGACTGAGTCGTTGGCATGGGAAAAAAACAACTAAAACTTGTACTTATGTATTTAAGTATGTACCGTACTGTCCCGAATATAAGACGACCCCCATTTTTCAAGACTCATTTGTGGAAAAATAACATTGAATGTCAAATAGTGTAGTCCCCGATTATAATATGACCCAGTTTAAAAAATATATATATATATATATATATATATATATATATATATATATATTAACATTGGACAGAAAAACGTAGTCTTATATTCAGGCCAATAGGGTACTTAAGTTACTTTCCACCACTGCTCATCAGACAGTTCACAGATGTTCCAGAAGAGGATGCTTTGAACACTCCCATTAGCTTTGTAGTACCTGATCGTTGAGGTTTTACTGACTCTTTGAAGGGGAAAGGAATAGGCTTCATGTTTGTACATGAATGGAATATCGTGGAACATCAGTCGCTGTTCATCATATGAATGGTTATTAATAATACATTATGTTTGAATTTCAGAGCTGAGAGTTTGTGTACCTGTATTGGTTGGTGCTGGTTGTTATCTACATTAGGCAAAGGCTTCATTTCATGTGGACGAGTTTTCTTTTATTTTTATCATTTCATAAAATATAATATATAAAATATACAACCAAAGGAGGTCATGATGTTTTTTGTATTGACCTGTACCTTCCTTGGACTGTACCCATCCTGCAATATGTTAATACGAATTTCAATCAATCAATCATGAATGTCATTGCCATTTTCTATTACAATACTGTTTTAATGATGGTTGTTGTTTTCTATACATTTGGTCTCTCATTCAACACTTTGTTGGAATTCTCCTTAATTCTTTCTCTACCAGGTTCGTATAAACGTACCCCCCAGCTATGGGACGTTATTTGCTAAGTACCGGTATGTATGTATATATATATATATATATATATATATATATATATATATACACACACAGTACTTACCCCCTCGTATACTCGGTCTATATAATGGTTGAGCCCCAGAGCAGCTGTTAACATTGTTCACCACCAGCTATGGGACTTTAAAACTCCTCTCCATTTACCTCAGTTCAAAGCAGGATTCGGTTTTGATATCAATAATCTCCATCCTTTTGATCAATCTCCGTCTTGAGCGCTGGGCATTACTAATTGATAGGGCGGATATTTTCATACAGCATATCCAGCGGTCATCAGCAGGGTAAAGAATGTATCACTCCCAGTCCCACGCCAAACGTATATTCCTCCCTTCTGTTTTATTTAGTTTTAAGTTTCTCTCATACTCACTAGCTGCCTGTTAGCAGCTTTAGCGTATAGCTGCCTGTAGGCTGTAGGAGACCACTTCCACTTGTTGTTGTTGCGCAACAGGACCCAACTTCATAAGCGGCTAATTTGTGCCAGATCATGGAAAATGAAGTAATTAAAATACTACTAATGCACGCACGCCGAGGCTTTGTGCGTTTTAAAAGCTATAATAAGCATATAGATAGATGCCATTAATTTATTTCCCGCATTATTTCACCCGCGGTTTATCCAATATTAATTTATAATATTTTGAATTGACCCAAATCCACCCTAAACTGCGGTTCACCCGTGGCAACCGCGGCTAAATCCGCCACCCACTGGTCTCTAGTGGATGCAAGTTAACTACATTTATGCTACCAGCTAGCAGCAAGTACTGTGCTATATGACATATTCATGATATGTTTTCATAAATATCGCACGGGGGTTCAATGGCTGTGAAAGGTTATACTGTATATACGCGCCATTTATCCACTGTCCTTGGATATCACTACAGTAGTACCTGAAACCAATAGGAATTCAGCTAACATTTCATCCACAGTCAGCCTCGCATAACCTTGCTAATTCAGAAGTCATGTTCTTTCAGCGTGAAGACAGTTAACCTTGATATCCTTCCGTTCTGTGGGTTCCCGTACCATTATATTCAGCCCATGAAGACGTAATTATAAACAGCTCGGTATAAAGGCATTTCTAGGTCACATGCCTTAGCGTGTGATCGCGGCACAAGGCCTTATCATAATCCAGCAGCGTTGCAGCAACGTACGGTCCGCCTGCGGCATCGCCAGCTGTCCCCTGAGTAGCACATGTCTACCTGGCTGCTCGGTTGGTTGGTCGGTTGGTTGGTCGGTTGGCAGTGGCTCAGGGATAGAGCGGCCGGATGAGAATCACAAGGTTCCCAGTTCGATCCCGGGCTCCATCACACTTAGAGAGTGTCGAAGTGTCCTTGAGCGAGACTCTGAACTCCTAATTGCTCCTGATGTGCAGGTTGGTGCCTTGCATGGTTTCCTCCGCCATCGGTGTATGTATGTGTGAATGGGTGAATGTAATGCACAATCTATGTAAAGAGCTTTAGATAAAACTAAAAGCGCTTAGTTATAAATGCACCATTTACCATTTTGGTTGGTTGGTTGGGTGGACTGTGGAGATGATGTAGTCATAAGGACACTCTTATTCTGCCAATGCTGGCTGCACCTGGACTGTATAGTCAATATAGTTATAATTTATAACCTTGCTGTGGATGAGGGAAGACAGACAGGGTACACTGGACTCATCAGTGTGCTGCTGGCACCTGTGCACTCATATGACCTGAGACAAACTCGCATAGTCAGCTGCATAGTAAGAATATGGTCTAAAACTACTGATCTCTCAGACTCGCGCCTATATCATTCATGGGAGAAGTCTCACGCATGCACACAGGAATGCACACACAAATGCATGCACGCACGCTCACGCACACTCACGCACGCATGCACGCGCACACACACACACACACACACACACACACACACACACACACACACACACACACAACACGCATCATGCACGCACACACACACACATCATGCACAACAGAGAGAGAGAGCGAGAGAGAGATGATAAAAAGAATAATGTAAATGTGAGGAGATAAACGAGGCTGTTTGTTGGCATGGCAACTACTGGGTTCACAAGGCAGCGGTGGAGAGACGGGGGTGGGGTGTGAAGGTGATTAGCTGCTGGGTCTGTCACAGTGAATGCAGCATCTGGTGAAATACACACCGCCTACCCACGCTCCTCTGTCATGTTTGGTGCACCGTACACTCACGCCTGGTTCGTCACGTGCACAGCATGGATCACTACAGATATTACACAGTCACCTGCTGTAATGCAGTGTAGTTGTCAAAATGTCCCGTATTTGATTTAGCCAACTATGAGCCACTCACGTGCGTGCGTGTGTGTGTGTGTGTGTGTGTGTGTGTGTGTGTGTCAGAGTTGCGTAACAATATGTGCAGTAATTGCATGTTTTCCCCCTCAGACCTAAGAGGGATGGTGATGGTACTTCTGCATCCTTTGCACTTGTGCACCTTCCCACTGAGAGAGACACACACACACACACACACACACACACACACACACACACACACTTCAATGACCCAATTCTCCAGTACTGCTCACTGGTGTGTACTTGATGTGAGGCATCCTCTTCCCCACAGTGTTGCCCAGAGGGACATGAGTACACACACACACACACACACACACACACACACACACACACACACACACACACACACACACACACACCTTAACATGAGTCAGGTGACCAGACCTGCTCACTGACCCTTGGATGATGTGTGGCGGATGACTCCTCCCTCCCTCTCCATCTCTGTACGTCACGTCATCCTGATTGGCCGTGGCTCTTGTTTTCATCCTGACACCACATCCTTTCACCCACAACCTCTGAAGGCCAAGGTGTGATTCTCTGGCTGGACCCCCAGCACGTACTAAAATGGTACGATACTACCGTTTGCGGGGCCCAGCAACGCCTGTTTTCACTGAAATTATTGTTTACATCGTGAACTGTGTGTGTGTGTGTGTGTGTGTGTGTGTGTGTGTGTGTGTGTGTGTGTGTGTGTGTGTGTGTGTGTGTGTGTGTGTGTGTGTGTGTGTGTGTGTGTGTGTGTGTGTGTGTGTGTGTGTGTGTGTGTGTGTGTGTGTGTGTGTGTGTGTGTGTGTGTGTGTGTGTGTGTGTGTGTGTGTGTGTGTGTGTGTGTTTCACCCATGCTCAGTGATTACTATAGTTTCACACAGGCCCTGCTCAGTGATTACTATAGTTCCACACAGGCCCTGCTCAGTGATTACTATAGTTTCACACAGGCCCTGCTCAGTGATTACTATAGTTCCACACAGGCCCTGCTCAGTGATTACTATAGTTTCACACAGGCCCACCCATGCTCAGTGATTACTATAGTTTCACACAGGCCCTGCGTGGGGCCTCGCCTACCACCTGACACATACTATATGATTTACATTTCATCGCCATGATATTATTTCATGTCACTGCCTCGCATAATTGCCTTTTTTGTGTTCATGGCTATTTCTTGTCCCCCATTTTTCAATCGTTTGTGGTTGTGAATGGCAGACTAGACCACTGAGTTCTGGGCTGTTCCCATTGCATCCCATCTTTGATCAGATGCCCTCTGTGCTCAGGCTGCGAGAATTAACGTGAAGTACAGGATACAGCCATTTTGAGGATGAATAGATTTTGTGTATTTGTATGTCTGGCACGTACTCAGAGTCCTGATGTTGTGTGTCAAACACAACAGTATGAACACATGCACAGACAGCAGGTCAACCAAATACAGCATTAATTTGCCGTTTTTGCCATAATCCCGCAACCTGATCAATTTTGCAAAATGCGTAGACGAAAACGTAATTTCTACTTTTGTGAACAACTGGAAGAAATGGATGCCGTGCAGAAATGTTTTCATACGTGCGCTGGTCCGTTAATGTCCATCTGCTAAAGCAGCATGCTGTTAACCAAAGCGAGACGCGAGATGGAATGCTGCAGCAACTCCAATATCAGGTGGGCGGAAACCAATGGTGAGAGCCAGAATTGTGCTCCTTCAAAACCATTCTCCTCTACCAGATTAGTGAATTAAAGTAATTAGCAATTAAGTAACACTTGGAATACTTTGTTTAATATATAGGCTTATCCATCTTGTGCGACTAGCAAGACTAGAATACTCAATTCGGCAGTCATGTGGGAGAGCAAAAACAAAGCGGCGCCATCCAGAAACCACAAGCGGAAACCACTTTCAGGAAGGTGCGACCGAGACCGGATCACACTGGTCAGTTCGGAATGAAAACCGGGTTCTTTCCGTGTGGAAAGCCTGGTAACGTGAGGTTAGGTGTTGGTGGCACTGTTTCAGTATGCTATAAGCAAAAGGTGCACAGCACACCGGTCCTTGTGAGGTGCTAGCCAACTTGAAGGTATGAGAAGCTATATCATACCCTGAAGAAGGCAGTATACCTGTCCAAAATGTTGGCTTCTCCTCGGTGTCCACAATAAACGTTTGGCATTGGCAGCTACGAGTATGCAGTTATACATTTTTTCATTTACTGTTTCAGTATGCAACACTGACTTGGCAGTCATCTGCACACCCACCCAGAGTAAGAAAAGATAATGGGCAGTGTAAATGACCCCCATGATAAATGTATAAATCACTTCTAATAAGCTGAATACAGTTTGGTTCTATAAATATTTTTAAGATGTATTGTGCCGGCTTTCGAAGAATAACATATTTGGAAAATCTGAAATAGTGTTACAGCTGCTGTCATAACTTCATCATTTGTTTGATGGACAGTTGTGTTTTTTTTTATTATATTTATTTTTCGATCCCATTTGTTTGTACTGTGTGTACCCCTTGGTCCTTCCTAAATTTGAAAAATGAGAGCCAAAATAGTGAAACTCATATTTATAATATGTGCATCTCATGCAGTATAGTGATGGTAATTGTAAGCTAATAAACTTAAATCAATGATATAATATTTACTCACGCATGCTCGCGTGCACGCACGCGCACACGTACACGCACACGCGCACACACACACACGCACACACACACACACACACACACACACACACACACACACACACACACACACAGATAAATAGTTAGAAGAAATGGATCAGACACACTACGCCATAAAAAAAACGTAACATAGTGGGTGGGGAGATGTTGCGGCAGTAGAAATGTGCCGTTTAAATTATGCAAAACACAAAAACATGCAAAGAGCAGACAAGAATAATGTCCTTATAAAATATATTATCATGACTGTGAGCTTTGATAGTGAAAATAATCAGATTTCATACTCTCTCTCTCTCTGTTGCTCTTTCCTGTTGTATAATCCGGGTGTGTTGAGTGTGCTCTGGAGAGCAGGGGTAGTCAGTTTAACATTGCTCTGGAGAGCAGGGGTAGTCAGTTTAACATTGCTCTGGAGAGCAGGGGTAGTCAGTTTAACATTGCTCTGGAGAGCAGGGGTAGTCAGTTTAACATTGCTCTGGAGAGCAGGGGTAGTCAGTTTAACATTGCTCTGGAGAGCAGGGGTAGTCAGTTTAACATTGCTCTGGAGAGCAGGGGTAGTCAGTTTAACATTGCTCTGGAGAGCAGGGGTAGTCAGTTTAACATTGCTCTGGAGAGCAGGGGTAGTCAGTTTAACATTGCTCTGGAGAGCAGGGGTAGTCAGTTTAACATTGCTCCAGTCCGGGGGCAAGCATTTGTTGTGTAAAGGCAATTAATATGCACACATGTGCAGACGTGATTGTTATGACAGATAAGGACACTGCTTCCTTCTGGTTATGGATTCTTTGTTTTTTTTCTCTCTCCCATAAGTCACAACAAACAGTTATCATGTATTATGGTAAGATGGATGCAATAAGAGTAGCTGTTGTGCCATGTGAGGCAACTGGGGATATGAAAAGATTCAACAAGAAACAAACATTCCCTACCCTAGTGCTAAGGTGTGTGTGTGTGTGTGTGTGTGTGTGTGTGTGTGTGTGTGTGTGTGTGTGTGTGTGTGTGTGTGTGTGTGTGTGTGTGTGTGTGTGTGTGTGTGTGTGTGTGTGTGTGTGTGTGTGTGTGTGTGTGTGTGTGTGTGTGTGTGTGTGTGTGTGTGTGTGTGTGTGTGTGTGTGTGTGTGTGGACAGCTGCAGTATCGCTGTGTGACCTGGGGTGGTACTGTTGGGCGGCTGGCGCTGTGTGACCTGGGGTCTGCACTCTAGTTCAGTACAGTACCTATAACAATATGCCTTTATTGATACAGTAGGTGCACAGTAGTCTGGATGGGGAGAGAGATGGGAGGTTGACTCTCTCTCCCCCTCCGCCCCCCTCTCTCTCTCTCTGTCTCCCCCTCTCCTTCCCCGCCCCCTCTCTCTCTCCCCCTCTCTCTCTTTGTCTTGCCCCCCCACAGAGACTCTCTGTCAGATCTCCTCCTCAGTAGGAGATTTGTCAGGGAGGCTCCAACCCCAGCAGCCCCTGTCAACACTGACTGTGTGTGCATGCGTCCGTGCATGTGTGAGTGTGTGCACGCCTGCGTGAATATCAGACAGAGCCAGTGTGCTTCCGTCCCTTCCGACGGGCCAGATGTGGGCCACAGTCTGCAGGTACTCTTCTCTCTGAGCCTCTCCTGGTCATTTATCTGTCAGTCTGGGGTCTCTCTTTCTCTCTCATCTCGCTCAGATTAAAGGAGGAACTCCAACCCTGCGGCGTGTTGATAGGCCTGGGACAGGGTCACAGCACTGATCCGTCTAACGGGGTGCCTTTGAAGAGACCAGGGACCTACAGTGCATGTAGAACTGTGCACATGCCCGTGCCACGTGCTCTCTCTCTCACACACACACACACACACACACACACACACACACACACACACACAGCACACCGTGTTGGGATGAGCTGGGCAGGCTCTCTCTATCTCCCTCCCTCCTTCTCTCACTCTCTACTGCTACCATACTGTACCTTTTACATCATGAATGAAGTGAAAACAGACACATGGGCGGCTGCAAAGATAAATCGTGTCCAGAGATGTTTTTCATCCGACCCATTAGCTGCAGCAGAAGCCCACAGCATCCATTCTGGAGTTAATCAGTTCATCTCTCTGTCAGAGCAGAGTTCACAGTTGCAGAGTACACAGTTGTATTTGTGTGTGTGTGTGTGTGTGTGTGTGTGTGTGTGTGTGTGTGTGTGTGTGTGTGTGTGTGTGTGGCGGGGGGGGGGCAGACATATCAGAGGGAACGAGAACAGAGTCTATAACATAACGCTAAGTCTTCATCTCTCAAAAAAGAATACATTGATTACAGTGAGGCTTTGCAGTTATTTTTCCAAGTAAGCCCAAACAAACGTGAGTGCCAGGAGAAATCATTCAACCATCCAACATACTATGTTTAGCACAGGTTCTATGGATTTAGGACTCTTTCCCCAACTCTGAAATCAAGTCCGCTGCTCTCTGCCTTTTTCCTCTTAGCTGTCATAGTTTTTGTTCTTGTTTGTTTCTTTTTTTCCACCTCTCTCTCTCTCTCTCTGAGCTAAAACTGGGCGAGCAGCACACCCTTGCCACATTATCCTCTGATAATTAGTTTGAGGAAGAGTTTGAGGAATTGCAAAATGCAGGGAGCCATTTCATATGCATGAGGTGTTGTCCTTCTTTGAATGTCCCCTGAAGAGTCTGTGTGGGACAAAATGGAGGCCTGTTAAATCTCTGGTCTCCCGTGGATCTTAACCAGAGACTCATCAGTCAATTTCCGTTTTTTGCAGTTTAGCACAGCATGCAATGCCATTTGTGCATCAAGGTGAAGAATTGCGATCTGGCAGAGGTTCAGGCGCCTGAGGGCTACCCCTGTTGACCCATTAATGTCCTACTTAGCCTTCTGATTTGCCGTCCAGGACTGCTAAGCGTGCTAAAGTGTGCTCGCTGCTAACATAGTTGATGTGCCTTTCTCGACCCCAGAATTTGGCATGCCATGGGCCACCATCAACCTTCACAACTCCATACATTTTAACAACAGGATCAAACTGATTACACCCAATGAAACTAGAAGCAAAGAATTATTGTGTTTAATGAGAGCGAGAGAATGTTAAATAGAATCTTTTGGCTGAGCACAAGTTTTTAAATATTGTGTATTATTATTCTGATAACAAAGCTTCACTTTGTATTCAGCTCATCGTCAGGCAGTATAATGAACCTGAACACTCTAACCAAGGACTTGATATGTAGATGTTTTGGATGAGCAACGCCAAAGGCATAGTGTTGCATTATTATAACTCTTTAGTTTACAGGCTTGGTGCCCCTGGAAGTATTATTATTTTTTGGCTCCAACTGTGTGGTAGCTCCGTAGTACGGGTATTCTAATGACGACCAGGAGTCTTTAAGAATAACACAAAATCCATCCATACAGGTTTGGCAACAGCACACATACTGTTTGTCACAGGCCGACTGCACAGTGCAACAAGGGTGTAAAATAAAATATTGTTGCTCAACAGCTCAACATTTCTTTGATATTCTGCAAGAGTTGTGTTGCTCCCAAGTGGGCATTGGCTGTTTGTTTTGAGGAAAGCTGCACCTCTAATTAGTTGGCCTGTTTCAGAAGCCTTTAAAGCTCTGAAATGAACCAGGATTTTTTGCCTTTTGTGATTTCTAGGTGTTGAAGTGGAATGGATTACCTCTCAGGTCGACAGAAGGGGCAAACAAACCCCAAATCATCACCCACGAATATTTTGAACAAATTAAGGGTTGAAACTGCTGGTCCACACACGGCACGCACACACAAACACAAACACATGGACATTGTTGGGCTCATTACAGTGTATTCAACATACGGCCTCCAGGTAAAAATGGAATGTACACTAGGACTACACTTTGATTTAAACTAGTGGATATTGTCTGTACAGCTGCAGAAATCTGGACTAACTATAGAAGTAGAAGTATTCCCTGGATCGAGTTGAGTTTGCAGCGCGAGAAAGCTGTGGTGGCACGCAAATTGATCGGTTTTAAAGATGGACTATTTTGGGCGAAGAGATTTTGGGAAAAAACGTGATCCAAGTACAGTTGGAGGAACTCAAGGCTGTTTCTCCAAGACTGGAGGGTTTAAGTGGTTCAAACATGATGAGGGATACTGTAACACCTTGTTCACTAGGTGGAAGTTATAGACTGCAGTGCTGAGCTGAATGTGGGGTTGCATGGCCTCTGACAAAAGGACGAGTAGGACGAGTCTTGCCCAGAGTTTTTGCCGAGAGGACGAGTTTTTGTTTTTTACACCAGATGGCTCTCTTCTCTTGGCTATAACCTAGCCCAAATTTTTTGATTCTCGTAGAGGTTTTTTTCGATTCTGACGAATCTCTCTACGAGAGTCAAAACGCTAACTCCGCCCCTAATGTCGAAGAAGCAAACTGATGCCTTTAAATCACTCTTACCTTGTACAAATGCAAAATCTAAGCTGCTTTTCATGTTGCCCCACTTGTTTGTGAGCTCTGCGGAAGCATATTAAACTCTGTCAATGCTTATTTTTCAATAAAAAAGGTATTTTAGCCATCTTGCTTTTCTCTCCATTGTAAATGCGCAAGAGAACCCTGGCCGCTAGGGGCGCGGGCAATATTCTTGCGCCGTTTACCGCATTTACAATTCTGTTGCGCCGTTTACCGTATTTACAATGGAGAGAAAAGCAAGATGGCTGCGGGTGAAAGAAATACTCAGAAACAGAGTTGACTATAAAACGTTTTTTATTGAAAAATAAGCATTGACAGAGTTTAATATGCTTCCGCAGAGCTCACAAACAAGTGGGGCAACATGAAAAGCAGCTTAGATTTTGCATTTGTACAAGGTAAGAGTGATTTAAAGGCATCAGTTTGCTTCTTCGACATTAGGGGCGGAGTTAGCGTTTTGACTCTCGTAGAGAGATTCGTCAGAATCCAAAAAAACCTACGAGAATCAAAAAATTTGGGCTAGCTATAACCTATGGTGGCACACCTGATCATTGGTAATAAGAGAGCTGTTTGTTGTGCATTTGTGAAAAACAATCTGTCGGAAAGTTACTCAGAGGCCATTGAACATTTAAAGTGGTCTGAACATTGGTTGTGAAGCAGGGAGCTGAAGCACTCAGCCTAGGACAGCTATGTAGAGAGCAGGCTGTCAGCTCATATTTATTGTATACTAGGGCATTCACTTCTAGTCATTTTTACTAGTTGACTAGTTGCCTAGTTTACTAGTCGACTAGTTATTTAACTACTTATTATGTATTTATTTGTGTACTGTGTACATTGGTGACTATGGCCTTCATCAATTGAGTGTAAAATCTGCCACAGATTCGAGTGTAGGTTTCGTAGTACACCCACATCGGCATCGCCACGGCATTTATAAAGTGATCGCAAACAGCTGATCCTTCCTTAATTTCGTTCTGACGTTAATAAATGTGACGGCTGAAATCTATCTGGCACGCCCTATGAAATCAAGCCTCGCCCTTGTTTTTGCGACATGAACAACTGCAATACGATCTTGGAAACCATAGTTACATCAAGTCAAGCCTTCCTTGCTTTGCTGACCGCCTCACCCCCCTCTCATACACATACACACACACAGACGCACGCACGCACATGCAACTTGCAAGCAACTGTCACTGTGTGTTAGTTGTATATACAATTATTTAAATGTTTATTCATTTAATATACAACAAGATTAATGAACGAAAACCTGAAGCTGTGATTATGTGAAGCATTAATTAAATAACATTGCTCACGAAGTCATTGGAATGAGTTTGGACACGCACGTGACAAATGCTGTTTTCCTCCGCTCCCGTTCTGTCTGTCTCTCTCTGTCACTGACCTGCATGCACGTTTATGACATTACTCACTGTACAGTATATTAGATTGCCTCCCTGCGCAGCCTAAAGTTTAGGAAGTGAAGTTGGCGGTAACCAGTGACGGATTAACCCCTCTCAAGGCCCTGGCGCTTCACCAAATCAAAAGGCCCCTACTGATTCAGCCAATTAATTAATTAATTAATATGCATGCGTTTAGCGCATATCCACTACTGCCTGCGCTGCCCGCAGACACACAAGACACATCAGGCACTGGGCACAGACTTTCCAACTTCAGTCTGCTAAACTATCTGCAATTTCCCCGAAAAATAATTAGCCTATATCTACAAGCTCAATTAGCAGGCAACAGCATGTTTTGTCTAAATTGTCTTTGTGGCCAACAAATGTAGCTACATTTGCAAACAGTGCTGTTGACCATGTTGTTACATGGTCCATATATGTGTGCACCAACAGACAATGCCAATATGCTATATTAACGTTAGAACGTTTTAAAGACAGATTCATTATTGACGACAATGCAACCTGTGGGTCCAACGTCACTGAAAACTTTCATAATGGCAATTAAATTAATTTACTCACAAGTGCTGAAATCGTGAAATGGAGGATGTAAGAACACACTTTTGTTGTATTAGAGCAGGGTAAATATGAAGTTTTGCGCCAAGGTCTTGTTTATATTCCTCTTTACATAGGCTGTATGTTATTGTCGCAATTTGGTCCGTCTGAGATCTGAGTGAGGGGGCCTTCCTGAGTGAGGGGGCTTCTGACGGCGTCGCTTACTCGCTTCCCCTCTGTCAGAGGTGGAAGCGACGCGCAGCCGTCGGGAACCCCCCCAAACCGACTGCCCCCCCCCCTCCAGAAAACTGCTACGAAAGAAGCAACAGCTGTACCTATAGTCTCGTACCGGGCCCTGCAAGCTTCGGGCCCTGGCGCTTAAGCTCCACCTAGTTCCATTGTTAGTCCGGCTCTGGCGGTAACCCGTGATTTTCCATATGACAAAAAAGAAGAAGCGGTTCCCACTTTGCGCTGCCTTGACACTGTCGGCATATGTCACATTTATTGGCTCAGAATGCAAAACACTATTTAAATGGCTTAAAGCATTGTTTTTAATTTCACGATTTTAATAAGCTTGCACACTTGGTAATATCCTACCAATTTCATATGACATGCCTTTACAAAATATATATTTTTCACATGTAGGCTATTATTAGTTTTATACATTTTAGGAGTGAAAACATATGTTTAGATGCCTGTGACAGCCTCTCAGCTGGTCAAACAATGCTGTTCTACGACAGAAAAACAGGTGAGGACAAAGCGTACGACAGCTCCCGACCAGACGTGAGTTTTGAACTTTGTCAAGGTCAATTTCAAGCTTTGGCGGAAATGGTAAATGCCGAAAATGTCGGTAATTATGCACCCATATTTTGGCGTACGCACGGTTAATAAATGAGGGCCTATAACTATAATCTATCCTGATCTTGAGGCCTACAAAATCTTATCAACTAGTCAACTAGTACCAACAAGGTGGATTTACTAGTCGACTAGTAGTATACAAGTGACCCAGAGTGGCGTTACTTATACACTGTGTACAATGTGTCCTTGACAGAGTCATACTTGAAAGATAATGAAACGGTGATGCACAATACCTTCTATTCCCTCCTTCATGATTGCCAGTAATAAAACACGGGGTGTGTGTGTGTGTGTGTGTGTGTGTGTGTGTGTCTGTGTGTGTGTGCGTGTGTGCGCACGCGCGCTGAGAAGAGCTGTCCTCTTGTAGGCTTTGTGCTATATATTTGTAGCTGTTTTCATGATAAATGTGTTTATTATAATGGGCAAGGCAAACTCCCCCGAGGGCCAGAAAAATGGGTTTCAACTTGATAGGCTTTCCTTTTAATTGAATTCCGTGTTGGATATAGCATGTGACATTAATGGAACACCCTGTTCAGCTAACCAGCCTCGTCAGACACTTTTGACCTCACAATCTATCCCGCAAACATGTCAGATGCAGCAGCATTCAAGAGCACCAGTGGGGTCTTCTTCCCCAAATGCAAAGGAGAATGTCATTGCTTTCAACACCTGCTGTCGAGGGACGCACAAACACAGTTGAAGGCACCATAAATGTCATTCTGTCTTTGATGGGCCCTCCTGTGGATCGATGCCAATATGTAGCATACCTCCCCCCACCCCATATCTATCCATCTATCCATCCAGCCATCCATCCTTCCGCCCACCCATCCACCCCTTTCTTCTGCCCTCCCCTCCTCTCTTCTCATCCATCTATTTATATCCATTCTCCTCTCGCCCTCGGCGGTCAATCTACCATCGTCCCCTTCTTTCTTTCCTTCCTTCCTTCCTCTCCTCTCCTCTCATTTCTCATGAATCAAAACCTTCATCTTGAACGACAATTAAAGGTTGCTGTGCTACTGTATCTCCTCGGTCACAGCTGTCCATGCGTCACTGTGCTTTAATGAAGATGAGAGCCTCACCTAGACCACCAGTCTTTGTCCTTTCCTATGCTGAGGGGTTGTTATGGTTCATCCGTTTGTCTTTTTCCTGTTTTAATTCATCCAAGGATTTTTCACTAGCATAAATAAGACTGGGTCCTATTTTTTATATAGGCATATATATGATAGGCATACAGGCAGTGAATGGACATATTATCATGTGTGTGTTTGGTTTTGTGAGGACTCGCTGTGTGCTGGTCTGGGAGGGGAGGCGCAGTAGGGGTGTTTTGTTTGCAAATCAGCAACACACTGCAAGTTTAGGGTCAACGAGGACCAGAATTTATGTCGTCCGCTTCCCTTGCCTGCTTGGGTCAGGTCTAACAGCATTATATTGAGCTCATTGATTGTTATATGTTCGTTACCCAGATAGATGTTTCTGAAATCATAAAGACCCGCTTTATTGCACATGTTACACTCGTCTGTTTCACTTTGGCATAATAATATGTTTTTTCTGCTGGGAAAAAAAATAGTTTAGCGTTTTAAAATGTAGTCTTGTGTAGGCAATTCAAAGAGAAGGTTATGGCGTGCCAGAATAAACCCAACACAGGCACAAAATCAATGGCTTCTAACACTTGATCACAGAAACAGCACTGACGTAAATGCTAAGCAAGCACTTGAGACTCGGAAGCCAGTTGCATTGTGGAACAGTTGAATGGACGTCTATAAATGGCGCTTCCATATCAGACCTAGACATTTGGATCCAGGCACATGTCGGTGGCATTTACTTAAAAGGCGTCCATACCACAGGGTTCATTATCTGGAAGAAAGCCCGGAGCTTTAAGAAGCACTAATAATGAGATGAAGTATTCACAAGGGTTCTTAGGAAGTCTGTCGACGTCTGCAGAGTGTGCAGCCTGACTGAGAATGTTTGTAGATTTTGTAATATGCCTTCCCTCTCTCAGTAACGGCAGCCATAAGCATTATAAGCATATCTTTTAATGATTTATGTGTAATAATAATGTGACAGTGTTATTTGCACAATGTCGGCTCGCCCTATCCGATCTACAAGCTTACAACGTGTCGATGTAGATCGCCTAGTTGAACTATGTTAAAATGTTTTTAAAAATAGCAAAATAGGGCTAATAAGTTTGACATAAGGGAAAAGCTGCGTGCCCCAAGGATCTCTCCGAGGCTCTTTAGATTCAGATTGAACAGGAGACGTTAATCCAAACGCCTGATACTTACTTTTTGAATGTGTTCTTTGAAGTAGTGTTTGCATTTACTGTTCACTAAAATGCTTAAATAAGACATGGAATGAAGAACTGACTGTCAGATTCTGTGGAAATACAATCAGAAATAATACTTGCACTAGAAATAAATGAAAAAATAAATAATCCAGCAACAGAACAGTAAAGAGATTAAAAAACAAAACAAAAAACAGTGAATGTAAAATAAAAAGATCAAATAAATAAATTGTTGGCTAGACATAAAAAATAAATCATTGGCTAGGTCGACCCTGGACAAAAGCACTCGCCATCACCAACAGTGTTTTTGCGACAGATTTGTTTGCAGCAGGTGGGACATTTCTTATCTCACCACCACCCTGTCACGATAGATTATCTTCCATTTCATCGCTTGCAAAGACGGACTGATGACCCCGAGCAGAACTGCATTTATCCATAGTATCTGACTGTGGCTACAAATAAGAATGTGCAGGTTTCAAGACTCGATGGATGGGACAGACAGTTGACCCATTTTCTCTGTAGCTCAACAAGCACTCAATGATGTCACTGCACATTTACAGTGGGCACAGTGGGGGTGGTGAATTTGCTGCTGCGTAGTGTAAGTGCATCCTAAGTGATGTCCAGACTCGCATGCAGTTTTTAAGGGGGCACAGGACAATGTTGACAACATGTACTATACTGAACTAAATTATCCTCTTGTTTGTTATGAAATTAGTGGTAGCGTATGCAAGGTTGGCTTTTTAAAGCTTCTTCTGTGAGCATCCCCATTTGATTTGATGTTCAATTGCCAGCTGATTTCCAGTTGATTCTATAATTGTTGCCAGATGTTCTTAGGTATGTGGAAATGAGGGTCATGAGTTAAATAGCATTTGTCTACTAAATTTTAATCTGCCTAATCATGAGAAGGCTGCAGAATACATAACTGTGCAACATTCAATTTGCATGAAAAATACTGCCCGACCAGACAGAATGTACTTTTTTGCTCAGGCTATTGGAAATGCACTGCAATGGCTCCTGTTTGAAACATTTGTGGCAACACTCAGCATGTCAATGACAATTCATATCAAAGTGAAACATTGGAGCAGCTTTGGTAAAGACACTTTTATGATAAATTAAATGTTATTGCTTTAAAAAAAAAAGCATAACATACTGTAATAACTGTGTGGCTCCCGACAATAACTGTGGCCTCTACACATAATTTTGTCATTCCACACATGTGCTCCGTGTCTCGTACTCAGACACCCAATCACTTAGTCTTTGAAATCCCTCGGTTGCCATGCACAGCGTAGCTGTAGCAAAGCATTTCTTCAATATGTTATTTCTTCATCTCCAACGCCCTCCTGCTTCCCAAGTTCACAGTCAAAGCTGACAGTGGTGATTTTCTAGCACCGTTCACCTTGAGCACACCATTGTCAGGGACATGGACACTCTGCACTGTGCACAGCGGAGCCAGGGGCCTCGGTCATGCTGTGTCATTATGATGGCTGGACCGCTCCCACAAGCACACTGCATAAGCTAACAGCGCCAAGCATTCATCCGCACCTCCGGCCGCCATCCTTCATTATCCTTCATTGAATGGGCCACAGCGGTGGTTCTAGAAACGGCTTGAATGGACACACGTTGTCTACCACTAAGACTTAACAAAATGTTTATTTCTTTTCATCAGTCACACAATCACTAGACCTTGGTGTGGACAAGGACACGTTGGCTGCTGCTTACACAGAGGAAATAGTCACTGTGGCTGTCAGTGGTTGGCAGATGTTGTCTCAGTCTCGCCCGTTTATCCACAAGTCTTGTCCCTGATGATGTAATGTTATTTTGAATGCCAACAGTTTATGGGGTGCAGTATGGGGTGCACTCTCGACATGCGCTGCCGGTTACAACTAACCTGTGCTGCGAGTTAAAACTAACCCAGGGCTCCCGACATGCACGGCAGGTTAAAACTAACTTGTGGTAGGTTAAAACTAACCCATGGCTCTCGACATGTGTGGCAGGTTGAAACTAACACGTGGCAGGTTAAAACTAACCCATGGCTTCCTGTGAGTTTAGGTTTAGGGTTGGGTTTTAACTTTTGGGTAGGGTGTCGAACTCATGACTGTAGGGACTGTACAGCTACGCCGGACCAAACACATGCACCCACAGTTTATAGCACAGCCTGTTTTTTTCATGGTTACTCGAATCAAATCGTTAGCTCTAATGTATACTATTAACCACATGGTGCGAAGTCGTTCTGATGAGAGGTTTGTAAGTTATGCGACAGACTGACAGACAGACTTAAAGAGTTAATTGATTGAATACTTTATTAGTCAGAAATGCACCCTATAGGCTGCAATGCCAGCCTGACAGCGTGTCGCAGGTTTGAATCCCGTTCCCAATCCAATCCAATCCACTTTATTTATAAAGCACATTTTTATACAACAAGGTTGCAACAAAGTGCTGTACACAAAGAAATACTAAAAAGGCAACAACAGCAACAGTACATAAACAGGGCAACATAAGGACACAATGCAGTGGAAGCAGCAACTCTTAATCAGTATGTTCAAATGCCAAGGAGTACAAGTGAGTTTTTAGACGTGATTTAAACACAGACAAGGGTTGAGAAGCTCTGACATGAAGTGGAAGTTCATTCCACAGTGTGGGTTCTACAACAGAAAATGACCTATCCCCCCGGGATTTCAGCTTTGATTTAGGGATCTTGAGAAGTGACTGGTCAGTCGACCTCGGGGCCCTTGTCGATACTTTGGGAGTTACAAGTTCCGAAATATAGACTGGTGCCAACCCATTTACAGACTTAAAAGCAAACATTAAAATCTTAAACTGGATCCTGTAGCGCACAGGAAGCCAGTGTAGGGACTGCGTGTTACTCCCCATCTTTCTCCTCATTTCCTGTCAGTCTACTCTGTGCAAAATGTCATACAATCAGAAATAATACTTGCACTAGAAATAAATGAAAAAATAAATAATCCAGCAACAGAACAGTAAAGAGATTAAAAAAACAAAACAAAAACAGTGAATGTAAAATAAAAAGATCAAATAAAAAGTAAATCATTGGCTAGGTTGACCCTGGACAAAAGCACTCGCCATCACTCTACTGTCATATCAATAAAGGCATAAAAGGCCAAAAACTAATCTTAAATAAACAACAAAACAAAGTAAGCGGCACATGGTTACAGAAAGACAAAGGCTAAAAGGATAACACAAACAAAGTCCTGGGGATTTGTTTCCATTGTGGTTCTGTGTATTCAACTCATCAACTGTTGTGGAATTTATAGATAGACTAGTGCAATGCTCACATGCGTGTGTATGGAGCAGGAGAAATTGAAAGGGCAGACAGACAGGCAGGCAGACAGACATACTGGTGAGATCTTCATGAAGGATTCATCCACCGCTGGTTGCCTAAAGGCTAGAGTTGTCCTCAATGCTGTAAGGTCGCTGAAAATCTGATGACCAGCTGGGAAAATGTGATCCGTAAAAGAGGAGTGATGTTCACCACTTCTCCCATCCCTCAGCAATTACAGATGATGTGCCCTTGTCCAAGGTTCTTGACCCTCAACATGGAGCTTTTCATTGGCCAGCAGTAGAAGGGTGTTGAATTACTGAGCAACTCCTGGCCATGAATATTCATCAACATTATGAATGTAGTGCAATGCACAGAAGAAGGGTAAAAACTATTCCCTAAACAAATGTAGGTTGGTTCCACAGAGACATATGTGACCTCAAACAGTGGATTTCACCTTTATGATATATTCACTACAGTAAAAAAGATTGCTGTCTGGGGAGAATTGGCAAGGACACCTACACTGCCGAGTGCTGACAAACTCTTACAGTTTGTAGCATGATCCACAGACCTTGATGGTTTTGCATGATAAGACCTCAAAATAGGTTGCGCTGAGTAATCACTTCCTGTTTATCACTCGCAACCTTCAAGTGCTTATCTTATCATTCACCCGAAGGTCAGAGCTGAAATTGGCTTTTAAATCTGAAATTAATATCCGGTTTAGTCTGTAGTCCTTCTTTCATAACATCGTGCTGTTATGTCTTCCTTTCACGTACTCATAGGGCTAACCACTAAGACCCTGATTGCCTGCCTCCTGCACCTTTGTCACCTTGAGTTCAGGCATTCTGGGGTAGGGGTCTGGCTAGAGATTTGACATCTGTTGTTACATTTCATTATTATTCTAGTAGGGAGCGCAGCTGTTCTCCTTTTTAAATACTCACTCTTGTGAAGGAATATGGTGGGATTGTTGCCGGGCATGAATTAAGCTAAAATAATTCATTACAATTGACCCCAAATTAGCTCGCAGTTGAATAATATTTAATCATACTAATGATTATTACAATGAAATGGTGGCACAAATTCGTTAATGTGTTGCGTAAAGTGTTAACTAAATACAGTATATTATTACATTGTTCTTTTCCAAAGTAGTTTGAGAAGAAAAACACATATTTCAATAAGCTGTTTGATCAACCAGTTTCAATCTCGCCGACTTCCTAAGTCCCATGGGACCATTAAGATCAGTGTTCTTGCTTGTCCTTTGTGAGGCGCTGTGCCTCATGCATGTGACTATAAAGTCCAATGGGGGAATGACCGGCGTTCACATGTGAAGAGTGTGGCTGGCATTTCAGACTGGTTCCTTGTGCTTCTGCTGGTCCTCTTCTAATCCCACTGAAGCAACATGGTGTCCTTCGAAGCTCTGCTGTCGAAGCTCTGCTGTCTGCTGTCGGAGCTCTGAGTTTCACGCCCCCAGTCTCTGTCTTCCCACGTCGTTGTGCCAATGTTGGTGGCTTTTAGGTCTCGATACATGCTGTGGTCATCTCGTGAACTTTTCAATAATAAATAAATAAATTATATATACGCGCACACACGGGACAGGTTAATTGAAAATAGATGTTGTTATTGATAGGCTCACTATTGATACGCTCTTTTTTTATTCAGTTGGGTTGCAGGAGTCACAAACTTTATTATAAAAATAATAAAACTATGCAGTCCATCCAGGCTAAAGCCCTCAGACAAATAATGAATAATCCTGAGAAGGAGAGCAGCAATATTAAATATTATTTTGGGCCCGTGTTTGAATGTGGCTGCTATGCCATGGCATCCATCCAATGAATAAATTAATGTGGGGTAGTAGTGGTACA
The DNA here is from genome assembly GCF_963924005.1 of Protomyctophum bolini. Classification (NCBI taxonomy): domain Eukaryota; kingdom Metazoa; phylum Chordata; class Actinopteri; order Myctophiformes; family Myctophidae; genus Protomyctophum; species Protomyctophum bolini. Next base: position 22,560,121 of record NC_137874.1, on the reverse strand, counting down.
TATCTCTGGCATGTACATATAGCTGTCAATAAATATAGACTTTTATAATAAATGGTCCCAGTTAATTAACTTCTGAATATACAGAATGAATTGGCAAGTGGGATCTCATCCGTATAAATCTCTCTCTCTCTCTCTCTCTCTCTCTCTCTCTCTCTCTCTCTCTCTCTCTCTCTCTCTCTCTCTCTCTCTCTCTCTCGCCACACACACACACACACACACACACACACACACCCCGTAAACAAATTGTGGAATAATAAGAGGCAGTGAGTGGATTGTGGCTGTACCCAGCTTGTCTTACTAATCTAAACGGAAGAATGTTGATGCTCTTGCAAGCAGACACAAAGCTGTCAGGACAGATCCTTTTTGATGTAAGAGCTCCATAAACAAGCATGGCATAATGCATTAGGGAGTTCTGTTTGTGGAAAGGCTTATTGTCTGTAAGCTTGTCAGTATATTGTATACGTTTGTGAGGAATGTGATGTGTCACATTTCCTTTACAATAGACTGCACTGTTGTGTCATCCATAAGGAAGTGAATGATGAATTTGAATGTGCACACACACACACACACACACACACACACACACACACACACACACACACACACACACACTGTAAATGCAAATTCAACATACAGTATATGGAATGTCAACAGGTCAGCTCCATATATGGAGATCTAAGGGTTTGAGGTTTGAGGTCAGATGTAGAGTTTCTGGCCAATATTGATGACATCAGGAATCTCCATATATGGGCTTAATAGTGATGACATCAGGGATCTCCATCCCTGATGATGTCACATGATGTCACATGCTCCATCCCATATGATGTCACATGTCACGTGTTCCATCCCTGATGATGTCACATGATGTCACGTGCTCCATCCCTGATGATGTCACGTGATATGACATGCACGACCAACACACAAACTGACGGGAAATGCACGATTCCATAGTTAAATGCGACCTTCGGCATGACATTTCGTATCGCACAGCCCCAGCAAGTTAAAAATAAAAGTGTGAAATTGTAGTTAATTATAATTTAACCTATCATTTTATATTGGACGAATTACTTTTCTGGCAAGTGGGCATGACCTTTTACGCAAGTAGAACATGACCTGTACTTTACTTGCTTGATGGGCAAGTGCCTCTGAGATATTATTATATAATAGTGTCAACCCCTGAAAGTCTTTCCACAGCTAAAGAGCCTTTGTTGCATGCGTGTAACAGTATCACTGGGTGGAGAAGTGAAGACACAACATTGAGCCTGAGTCCGCATTATTAAATGAAAACACAGTATGCAGAATAATATGTTTATATTATCTATTATGTCTTTTTTTTAGGTTGGATTATATTTTTAGGGCATCAGCTGTAAAAGCTCAATAAAGAAAATGTACTCCTCTCTGTATTTTTCGCACGATGAGAGCAGCTCCGATTCAAGAACAGTCTCGCCGAGGGGCCACTGGTGCGGTTAGCCCCTCTCTAAAAACAATTCAAGCTAAGGCTATACCCAATTCCCTTGTTTTATCCCTTATTCTGACCTGGACACTGGCTTGATCCTCGCTTTTCACCTTCCATCATGATTTTCCAAGACAACTGCCCTCTCTCTCCCTCGCCCACCCCATTTCCCTCTTATTAAACGTCAACTGTTAGCTGTCCTTATGTCCTGAGATGCACTTTACACGCGGTTCTATTTCCTCGTGACCTCCGTACCATCTCTTCCCAATTCACCCCCTGATGTCTGGCTGAACCTAAAGCTTTTTCTCCCCACCTCGCCCTCCACATTGTCTCCCCACAGCATCGACTTCACTCAGCTGTCCAACAATTGAACCTGAGAGCCCTTTATGCCCCATGAAACATACGGCTGTTAATCCTTGTGCCTGTCGGTTATGTACTAGGCCTCCTTGCAGTGCTGCCTGCTGACTAATGTCAAGCATGCACTTCAAAACACATCAAATCATTGACCAGAAAGTGTGTCACCATCTGTTCCAATTGTAATTTCACTAAAGACTTTAGTATTTGTAGTTAGAGTGGACAAGCCGAATGAAGAGGGATGGCACATACATACCTTTTTCAATAATGGCACATATTCAATGAGACCAGAATGTTTTATTAGCAACCAGCACTTGTCTGCTATGCAGGCAGGTCGTCTTCTATGGTGAAGTGCTCCTCTTCCCAGCATTTTTTGTCATAGAATCCTGAGTGCTTCAAGCTGAAAACTGTTTAAGGTTGTGTGTCCAAGCAAAGCATTTTATTCCAGCTGCCTGAAAGTGCAAGGCGCTCTGCTAAAATCGCTTTCAAACGCTCCAAGTTATAAATACATTTCAACTCTGGGTTGAAAACGACAGAAATGCACATGCAGTGCAGAATAGACGCTCAGTGGTGCCTCCTTGTCATGCTGCTGGTGTTTCCAGCATATGGTGCTGCCATTAAAAAAAATCAAAACATACTGTAGTACAGTTAGTTCTATGCTGCGCTCTTGAGAAAATGCCTCAGTAGACACACTAACTTTTGGAGAGGAGGCCCCTCATTTGATTATCCTGTGTGTCTGACAACCGAGGACGTACAGACCTAGACGTATAATCGTTACCACAACCGTCAGAAGTCCATTCCAGTTTCAGCGAGGAAATTCAAGCAGCACATCAACAGTTGTCGGGCTGGAATGTTTCAGGCATCAATACATGGTCCGTGTGAGCACTCTGGATATGATCGGCGAAAGTGCTGCTCTGGTCATGACATGCTTTCTGTATGAGCCATAGCCATAGTTGAACTGTAGAATCTTTTTCTACATAACACAGTGAAACAAGAGGAGCGATTTTCATTTGCCAATAATTGCCACTGGCTTAAACAAAGGGATTTGTGGTGTTGGCTTTAGCCGTATAGCCTACATGCAGGGCGAGCGGAGGGAATTTGATATTGACAATATTGTTGCTTTTTGCTATATTAATATCTTGCATGTTCATATAGATAAAGGTATTATAGCGATATATCGTTCAGCCCTAGAGAGGTGTTTACAATATGAGTATGTAAGCTCATTCTCCTATATGTGCTTGGGTTTCCTTTGACATTATTTAAGACAAATATTGATAAAATAACCATGTTGTGTATGGCAGCAGTGGTGCTGTAGTCTAGCGTCTACCTAGATGATAATTACTTTTTGTCAATGTCCCGGATAATTTGGTATTATCGTCATTATTTCACACCCCCAGCGCTTGGCCAAAAAACGACTAAGTCGTAAGTTGTATTTATAGAGCACCTTTCACATACATCAGAGTCACAAAGTGCTTCACAACAATAAAAGCAAAACAACAAAACAATAAATCAAGGGGAGAGAAAACGGATCAATCGGCACTGGTGAAATATTTTGACTATTCCAAGCATGTAACTCTTCATAAGGTCAGTGGGTCAGGACTAGTCACACAAGATCCAGGGAGAATTGGCCCCCTGTTCCAATCTCGTTTATCCCCTGCTTGGTGCAATAAAGCCTCCTGCTTCTTTCTCATATTTATTATTGCATCCTCACCCTCATATCCTTTCCGGTCCCTGTGATATTTGAGCAGCCTCTGCATGTATTTGCCTTTTCAAAGTAATACAGGCAGGGAGCTTTGGCTATGAGAGGCGGCATGGTTCACTTTTTTATTTATTTTTACTAACGCAGACATACAGTAATTACACTGTGTGTGTGTGTGTGTGTGTGTGTGTGTGTGTGTGTGTGTGTGTGTGTGTGTGTGTGTGTGTGTGTGTGTGTGTGTGTGTGTGCGTGTGCGTGTGCGTGTGTGCGTGTGCGCGTGCGTGCATCTCTGTTGCAAACACAGTTTGCACTGCTTTCCTTCCGGCTGTGCAATATGTGTGAGAGTGATGGTGAATCTAATAATCCAGCGAGGGACCCACAGGGATCAACAGGGAATGCAGCCAGCCTGGGAGTTTAGTGTTTTTACAGGAACAATGCAAAGAAGTAAAATAAAATGAGAATACAAAGCAAGCAGAGGGTGGATGCAGTGCAGAAAGAGAGTGAGGGGATAGAAGAAGATTGGGGGGGTTGATTAGTGTGCCTCCCAGGTGCCAGCAGGCTCTCCTTCAAGGAGTGGCAGTGGCTCAGGGCCGGGTAGAGCGGCTGGATGGTTACCTCAAGGTTCCCAGTTCGATCCTGGGCTCCCCAGAGTTGGCGTCGAGGTGTCCTTGAGCAAGACTCTGAACCCCTAATTTCTCCCGATGTGTAGGTTGGTGACTTCACGTGTGTGTGAATGTAATCCACAATCTGTGTAAAGCGCTTTGGATAAAAGTGCTACATATACATTAAATGCACCATTTACCCCCACCCACCCCATCATCATCCTGCCACCACTTCGCAATCTGCTGATGATGTTCAACAACCTGTGCTGTCATGGTGTAAAAATACATCCCTCCAAATCCTCTCTGCATCTCTAGGGTCACTAGGGTGTCATGGTGTAAAATACATATCCCTCCACATCCTCTCTGCATCTCTAGGGTCACTAGGGTGTCATGGTGTAAAATACATATCCCTCCACATCCTCTCTGCATCTCTAGGGTCACTAGGGTGTCATGGTGTAAAATACATATCCCTCCACATCCTCTCTGCATCTCTAGGGTCACTAGGGTGTCATGGTGTAAAATACATATCCCTCCACATCCTCTCTGCATCTCTAGGGTCACTAGGGTGTCATGGTGTAAAATACATATCCCTCCACATCCTCTCTGCATCTCTATGCCTCTGGCTGTGCATCTCCTTGACCTGCTTCCATACATGTTGATGCACGCTCCTCTTTGATTTGTGCTCACGGTGCTCTCTGTGTGGTTTGCCACGCCGTGATTCATTGAGTTGTGGTGTGTGTGTGTGTGTGTGTGTGTGTGTGTGTGTGTGTGTGTGTGTGTGTGTGTGTGTTGGGAGGGGGGGGGGGGGTGGGATGCTTTATATCTGCAGGCAAATACCTGGGCTTATTTCATTTTGAGGATAAACTTGCTTTTTCTCAGAGAGAGAGAGATATATGGCCCATTTGGTTTGTGCTGTTCTGTTTTTCCTTTTCCTTTTCTTTGTTGTTGTGTCTAGACTCAAATTGCCATATTGGCCTGGTGCCAGTCATCTTTTAAGCTTGTGGAAATATAATGTCCGTCTGTCTGTCTCTCTCTCATTTTCGTCATCTGAAGTGTTGGTCTAGTTTTAGTCGACTAATTATTGTGGGATTTTAGTCGAATTGATCTACAGTTGAATTTGTCGACTAAAATGTATTTTGGTGGGCCTTGATGGCATCAATTTTTGACTTGGTTGCATGCTGAAAATATCAGATCTACAAGCCCACAAAGCTTGTCAATGTATTTAGTCTTAGTTTTAGTCTAGATTTGTTAGTCATTAGTCATCATAAATTAGTTTTTATTTGTTTTTCGTCAGTGAAAAAACGGTAGTCGACAAACATGTTTTTTCGACACAATCAACACAGCCACGCGTACTGCAGCACCACCGCTGTGGGGGTTGTACTGTACATGGACATTTAACACATGATGCACAAATAAAATTCTATCAGAATTTGTCAATGTTATTGAGAGGATAGCCCCTTGAGATGCAGCATCTCGTTTTAGAGGGGGTCCTATTCCTATACTCATTCAAGCCTTTATTTATTCTCGAGAGACATTGAGGTTTCCCTCCTTTGCAGTGTCGTCGAGATACAGCACAACATAATACAACATTTTCAAAGCAATAAACAACAAAACAGAACCGCAACATTTCCTCATTTTTATCTAATACATGTTTAAAAACAGACACTTGGGGGTAAGTCTGCAATCAAAGATTTAAATTGACCGTATGTAATGGGAGAGCAGATCTTTAATTTAAGCTGTAAGTCATTCCACGTGGTTGGGGCACTAAAACAAAAGGCTATTTTCCCCAGTTCTGTGTTTACATTTGGAACCTTTAGTGTAAGCCAGTGACTGGAGCGTGTCCTACTGTATATGTTATAGGATTCCAATCCAGCAGAGCTTTAACAGGTTCTGTCCATCCGACATGCCCACACGTCATAAGCAATCCAACCGTGTGTACACGTCCTAGCGCCTCTTTAATGATATCAAACGAGAGAAGAATATTCTGGAAAAAAGAAAATAAAAAGTTTAGTGGGACTCCAAGGCCACCATACGCTTGGCTTTTCGTTCATGCGCGGTCCAGTCCGGTCTGTTTACCGCTGCAGAAAGAATGCCTCGTCTCTCCTAATCTAGGGCGCTCTCCATGGTTCATGATCTGATGGATATACTAAGTCATTTTTGACTCATTCAAAATATGAACGCGATGGATTATTTAGCGATAATATTCGAACTAGAGAAAGGTAAGCAAGCAAAAAAATATCTCAGTTTCTTTCCGGAACAGAAGGGCGGGGGGCTTTGCAGAGTAAAAGCAGCCATGTCTTCCCGGCCCCCTAAGCTTCTATTTTGAAGGAATCCCGGCGCTGTTAATATACAACGGTAAAGTCCCATCAATTGCTTTAAAAATAAATAGATACCAATGTTTATTTCGCCTGTCAGCCAAGGAAGGCCAGCCCACTCTGTCATATAGGACGCAGTGATGAGTTCTATAAGGTTCACCAGGTATAAATCGCAGAGCAGAGTGATAAACTGCATCCAAGGGCTTGAGGACAGAAGGAGCAGCTTTTCTAGATGACATCTCCATAGTCCAATACAGAAAGAAAAACTGCTTCAATAACTCTTTAACTACATGGAATTGGGAAACTAGCTCTGTTCCGGTAGAAAAAGCCAATGTTTTTCCTTAGTTTACAGACGAGATTGTAAATTTGTCATCAAGCCATATTCCAAGGTACTTATGTATTCAGCAACCCTTTCTATGTTTGATCCATTTGAGGTAGTAGTGATATGTAAGTTGTTATAATCAATAGCCTTGTACACATATTACGTACATACGTATGTAAGTACAAATACACAATTTGTATGCAAAAACACATAGGTGAAACATCACTTACAGTACAAATATACAATACACACACACACACGTACAGGTAGCCTATCTCCCACCCACACCCCCGGACATCAACTCATTTTAAACAAAAAATAAGGGAGAAATATTTCATTCTAAAAAAAAAAACAGAAAAAGAAACGACCTCTCCTTCTTTCTCTGTCTTTCTCAAAATCCCTCAAAGCTCTTCCTTTTCTCGTGCTCCTCTTCTTCTCCCCCTCATCTATCAAACGGCACCACAGGCCTGTTTGCTTTAATAAGTGTGTTTGTCTTGGCACTTGGCAGGCCCGGTCCCCGTTAGCGGTCCTCCACGCTAGACATGAAAGTGAAAACCTTCGGGTGGGTTTACTTAATTAGACGCCACTAAAACCTGATGTTGGTTCTGCAGCTGCACACACACCGCCTCCATCAGCAGTGGGCCAGGTGAGGAGATGGAGACTGTGTTTGTGTTTTCTGTTTTCACTGCGTGTTAGGAGCATTTCTCTCCATTTTCTGTATAGAGCACTGAAGTCAATATCGCTAGAGGGCGCTAAGTCCACGGGTACACGTATTTTCGTATTTTTATTTTAATCCCCATAAGGGGATCTTAGATCGCCTCATATAAGAACTGTGTTTGAAAACTAAACTAGAACTAAAAAACATTGCATGGATGCACCTGGGACGTATCCTCAGTGATGTATCCCAAGGTCATCAGGGTTTTGGGTCTCTCGAACATACCCTAAGTCCCAATTTACGTCCCAGTAGCTACCCTCGATCAGTCCCATTAGGGCAAGACCAGGGCCACACAATCCGTTGGAACTACTCCGGAACTACTCTGTCGAGACTGGGAGAGTCAGATTCTGGCGCGTGGAAGGACTGTGTGGTTGACTCCTGTCCGGGCCCCTCCTACGTCTCACCAGGTCCATTCCTGCTCTCACCAGGTCCAAGACCTGTGCGTTGCACCAGACTCCAAGCACCAGACCAAATGATCCCAGCGGTTTCACTCATGAAGAATCAACTGACTGCGAGAAAGTTACATTTTCACTAAAAACAGACTTTATCTAATATGACTGACTTGTATAGAAACACCTCCCCGACAATATACTGTATATAAGATATATATAAGATGACCCAATGTTATTCTCCATAGAGAGAAAACAAACCCCTTGGAACCAAGGGATAAGCGAGTGACTTCAGGACTCGCTTACCCCCACAATGGGGGTACTGCGCCCGTCTCACAACGCGTAAGGGCTAGTACAATAAAGAACACCTATTACAGAAGAATGGACTTAGGGAAAGTAAACTTAAACGTGATGGACTATTATGCAAGAACACATGACGAGCAGAAGTACATATACATGACTTCAAAGAGCATCCCTTATTTAACCGTCATTCAGTTTGAATGACCTGAAGCAAATGGCACTGGCACAGTATTTCTATGAAAGCACATTCTGCAGTGATTAAACGGCACACAGCACATCTGGCTCGTTTTCCTCCATTTTCATTGTGTTTTGAGGTACAGTATGTTTACTTTAGGCTTTCCCCCAGTCCTGTTTATCTCACTTACAGAGCCATTATGCTGAATGGTGCAGTTGTCTATATTGGACTTGGTGTATCGTTGCCGATGGTGGACTGTGATCAATAGGTGTCTGAAGAAGTGTTTGTGTTGGGATGCAACAGATCCACACATATTTGTGTTTGCTGAGATCAGTATTGATGTTGTCCATAGGGTGGTCTGCTCTCCTACTCAACACCGGGCGGATTGTTTCTCAAAAGTCTCCGGATAACGATTGAAGCTCAAAACACTCAATATAGTGTTCATCAATCCCCTTTCCCGTTTATAGTTCATAATGTTTTACTCTTTAGCCACTTGTCTTAACCCTGCAAGACCCAGCGTTGCTTTTGGACAACATTTATTCTTCTTTTTTCACCTAAACGTCATCATTGTTTAGTCTTACAATGCCATATTGGCCAGGATATTTGCATATAAATACCCCCCACAGAGGCAGAAGTTCACACAACCTCAAAATCTCTGGAGATCTTTTTCCACTGGAAGGTATTCCTCACAAAAAAGTAAGTAAAATGCCTGTATTATTTTTGAGTGGTGCAACCACTCCAAGGAACAGCAATGTCCATGTTAACATATGTGACTATTTTACTATGAGTACCAGTAGGGGCAAAAGTGGAGCTGTTGTGCCAGAAAAAAAGAGAGAGAGAGAGATAGTGCTGCACTGTTGCCTGCTAATGAGAGAGAGAGAGAGAGGGGTAGGGGGAGACGGGAGAGGGGAGTTGCACCACTCAGTTCACATGGGTGTGATCTTTTTTGTTATACTTCGTTGTACGAAGTAGTCAGTGGCAAAAATAGATGTTATACAAGCTCACATCTCTTCACTAAAGAAAAGGTGGCGATCCGAGCACTCAAAAGGTTAAAAAATTAGGAGAGGGTGGATACAAATAAATGTGCTTTATTGGTTAAAATAAGCCAACATGTTTCGACTGAAGCAGAGTCTTCATCAGGGCAAGTAGGAATCTTTTTTAATCTTTTGAGTGCTTGTCTTTTCTTTAGTATTCCAGCCCCACTGCCTACTTATTATTTGTTGCATCTCCATCGAGCACCTGGTTGATTTTCTTTTTGCCGCTTCACATCTTGTCACATTGGGATTTTTTTGTGTGTGCTAATAATGACATGCCCAAAATAGAGACACCAGGGTTAACCCATTAACATTCTGCATTCTTAATGGGTTAATGAGGAAATGGTGCATGTGGATGACTTGAGGATGGACGTTCGAGCACTGGGATCTGGCTAGAGCGCGTCTGGTCCTCAGCTGGATCGAGGCTCCCATCGTGAGATGATAATCAAGTGTGTTTTGCTAAACATCAGCTGTCGGGTAGCTGCAATGCCTGGGAGGCAATTAGAACAAGCAAACCAATTAGCACTCATGCTATTGTTGTGACCACTGTAAATAAAAATCTGACTATTTTAGTTTTTCGAGCTGGTTTGCATTTTGAAGGAATACATGGCATTTTGAAGGAATACATGTGTTTGTTCATATATGAACGGAATATGTTCATATATATATATATGAACAAACATATATATGGTTTTGTTGATAGGTGCACGTAGTCTGACAGGAAATGGGGAGATAGATGGGAGGGTGACATACAGCAAAGGTCATCGGGATCGGGATTCGAACCCACGACACACCAGGCTAGACTACCCACCTGACTAGACTACCCACGGTCCTAATCTATACTGTTACAAGTATGACCTTGTGTACCTGATCGTGAAGTGAGATTTCTTCAATTTGGCACGGTGACATGTTGCCATATGTTTACCAGTGATAGAACATGACCTTCTCACATGGTCTGGAAAGACAAAGTTAACTAACCTATTGAGGAATTTCTTTGGTGAAAGGTCAAAGTTAATTATATGTGATGAGGTGTGTGTGATTTGTGAAGTGAGATCTCTCCAATATGGCACAGTAAAATGTTACCATAATACAATTTGATGTCAGGAAAAGGTTGATAAATCATAACACAGCAGGCCTGATGCTGACTGAGTTGTTTCCTCCTCACCATGGACAGATTAAATTAAATAGGCCCTGTGCACAAAACCAAAAGGTAAGGCAACAGTAAGCCAGACGGAAATTGAAGTGGATGTGTTGGATGCAGCTCAAAGTGAACGCAGGTATCTAGTTTGTCGCTGTCCGACCTTCCTAGCCTTATTAAAGAAATTTGTGATCGAAAATCGGCTAAAGTGGCCGTTTTCAAGACGTTTTGGCCATTATCTCTGGAACGGAAAGTCAATCTGCTCAGTTCAAAGCATTGGCTCAGGGCCACTGTGCACGTGCACACTTGGCACAAGCCATAGTACATCCATGCTCCTCACACTCCTTTTTCTGCCCCGGGGTGGGAGGGTTGGAAGGAGCGCCGCGGCTTGTAATTGGGTGAGATAGTGGGGTAGGGTGTGCTCTGCTGACTGTGTTCAGTGTAGGTGGGATGAGGATTTACTAATCTGTGCATATCGGGTCGCAACTCGGACGGGGCTGAGTCGACTCAAGCGACTTGTGGTTCAAGTTAGCTTGAGATGGTGGTCCTCCGTCGAGGTCTAAAACTATAGAGTGAAAGTCCCGCCGACTCCGGGCATAAAACCAGTTCGTGGCTAAAGCCTGGTCTCTTGTCTCTCTGATCTCCTCCGTGAGCGTGACCTGACCCATAACCCCTGTCCTGACCCTAGCTCCACTGTTGTCATTCCATACTAGTGGGTTGAGATTAGCTGCAAATCGTTTGCTCCTCACCAGGGAAAAGCCTAGATTAGAACAGCATCAGTGAGTGTGACCAAAGGCAAAGGCCAACACATCTTCACCAGCTACTATATGCTGCTGCTGCATACACACTCCAGATTCCACACACTACTTCTTACAGTGTATAAGTCTCGTATCATACAGGCTTCTCACGCTTCCACCTCAGGCTTACCTCAAATTCCCCAAGACCTGAAATAATACACAACAATGACACTCTGTATGAATGCATTGCAATGATTGCATGCTATTCTAGAGGACAAATGGCATTGAACTGCAGATGATTTCAGTGGCTTTCATTTGTTGTTTTTCTTTTCTAATGTATTCCTCCTCCTCCCCAGGAGGGAATAGCAGCACTCATGGAAATGGCACTTTTTGTGCAGTTAGCATGGGTACACAGGCAGGACTACGCACACGTTTCATCATTAAGCCTTCATTGGCGTTGAACAGTATCACAGCAGAGGTGTAATTTATAGTGTTCGTAGGTGGGTCACCTACCTTACACAATGCTCTGTATAGATAAACTATTGTCACGTTAAAAAGCTCTTCTATGATTTTCTTTCATAAAACTTACAGTATACAGTTATGACTTGTCCCGCGGGCATTAGTCGGCAGCCTTTGGCAGTGAGCATAATAGGTTCAATCAGTCAGCACATTTAGCAAACCGATGTGTTGTAGTGGTAAGTGTGCATACCTGTAGGCAGGTGTGGCTCCAATTCTCTCTACGACTGCTTCACACAAGCAGCCCAGGTGTTGGTTCCCAGCTGCAAGCTTGCTATATTTTGGGAAAGACTTTTATCTATAGATCTGTAAATACTGCTGAAGAGAAGTGAAAGGGGAAATGTCCGAAAGTCACTTTCATTCTCTGAATTGTGATCTCATTTTCCCACTAAGGCGAGATTCTGTTAGTGCTACATATCCCATCCATTTCACTATTAGCCATAGTGTCATAACAATCCAATGTAGACCCGTAGAATGGGCCAATGTCAGGTTTATTTCTACGTCCTTGAACCCTTGATCCCATAGTCCGGAGACACGATTGGCAATCACAAATCATTGCAGAAACTATTAACCCGTCAACTACAATATTTCACAACACTCAGGTTCTCACACATCTACCGATGAACTGACCAGTGCTGCTCAAAAGATGAAACTATCTACTAATTAACTGTGAATACAAGGTGGAGTTGCGCTTGCACTCAGTTGACAGTTTTTGTTTTCTTTATTACAACTGATATTGTTTTTGATTGAGGCTTGTTTTACTCTGCCTTATATTATCATTCAATCACTGTCACGGATTAATCATTTAATTCTCTGGAGTGTCATGCTAAATGTGGGTCTTCTCTCAGTAACTAAGCGATTAAATCCCTGGTTGAACACAACGAACAAAGAAGTACTGCTCTTATGGGAAGTGCAGGCATACTGAGGCAGAACAGTATTTTAATTATTGTGCGGACAAATTGACAATATTCTGGTACTCGTTAACATATTCACATCATTCTTAGTATGTCCGAAATATCCGGAATTATTCTGGCGGGTTTTTTTTCCTGATTTCCGGCTTTCCTACATGTAACTTACTCTCTATTTCCAATTCATCACCAGTCAATCACCAATTAATATTATAAAGGGTTCCTATAACACATTTTCTGTGTAGTTTGCCATCTTACTCACGTCAGAAGCCTCACTGTTTCAGACTTTATGCTGTACATCTTCACAATACTGTACTGTACATGCAGGCTTGGCTCCATCCACATTCCCTAAATTTTACACACATCTACGTGCCAGCAGTGATGAAAGTTATAACATTGCATTTCAGTTTGTAGACAGGGCCACCTTTGATCAATATTCAGATAAATTATTTCTGGCAAATGGATGTATTATGATTGTCTCTGCCTTACCAGTGGATTTACAGCCTCCTCCTGTGTGCACATACGCCTGATCTTCCTGAGTCTGTCACGATCCGTGACATGTGTTGGTTTTCATGTTTTCCAGTTATGGTTTGTGTTTTACTTTTCTGTTGTGTTCCTCTGATTTATATGTTACTTATATGAAGTATTGTGTTCTTGTTTTCCTAGTTCCTGTTTGTGTTTTGCTTTACCCTTGTGTGCTTTTAGTTTGTAGAATTGTTCATAATGTTTCCTGTCTGTCTTGTTACTGTTTGCCTCCCTTGTCAACCTGTGCTGTGATTAGCCTAGTGTTTCCACCTTGTCCTGTTTGTTCCCCAGCCTATCACAGTGCTGTTCACCTGTGCCCTTGTGTATTTCTACCCCCCCTGATCCCAGTGTTTCCTTGCTAGTTCATTGTGGTATGTTGCGTGTGTCTTGTCTTGACACCTTTTGTGCTTCCAGTGATTTTGTTTGTATTCTAGTTATTTTGAGTTATTAAACCTTTTGAAATGATCTGCTCTGCCTCTGCCTCCTCCTGCATTTGGGTCCTACAAACTCTCCTGACTTGAACCGTGACAGAATGAACTAGCCATTCTGGACCCAGCGGAGAGAGGTTGTTTTTCCTGTTTTTTTAAGGATGCTAGTCTGGAGCCAGCCAAGTAGACCAACTGCCATGGCAGACAATCCATGGTCTGCTACTGTCCAGGCCATGCCCCAGTCTATCAGACCTGGGTTTGTGGCCCTCCAGTCTGTCTGTCCGTATCCTGCATTCCTCCAACTGGCCTATGGTGAGACCGATTCAACACAACCTTCTTTTGTGGTGTCTCACTTGGCCTCATTCGGAGTGAACCAGCGGTCCTCCAGGAGGGGGCGTGATCCTCGTGGCTCCCGACGCCACCATCACTCCCCACTGTCCAGCATCCAGTGTGTCTCGCTGCCCAGCGCTGCCGACGCCTTAACTGATGCCTTGTCGGCCGTTCCTGCCAACATCACACCTGGACACTGGTTGGCTGTGCTGCCCAACGCCCTGCCTGAATCATCACCTGACGTTCTGTCTGAATTCTCGTCTGCCGACGTTCTGTTTGAATTCTCGTCACCTGATGTCCCGTTTGAGTTCTCATCCCCTGACGTTCCGTCTGAATTCTCGCCTGCGGTCCCTGCAGTCGTTCTGTTTGAATTCTCGTCAGCTGATGTCCTGCCTGGTGTCTTGTTGGCCATCCCCGCCAACATCCCACCTGTCCTGTCTGATGCCTCGGCGGCTGTTCCCGCTGACTCCATACCTGTCCTGCCGGAGACTTCTGTGGCTGCACCAGCTAATGACCTGCCGGAGGCCTCGCCAGCCGACTACGTCAATGACCAGCGTGTGCCCTCTGGACCCTCGTCAGCCGACGACTTGCCAGAGCCCTCGCCAGCCGTCAACTTAGACAACCTGCCTGTGCCCTCAGCGCCATCATCAGCTGATCATCACTGGTGTCCCGCCTGTCATCCCTGAGTCCTTGTCGGCTGCCCCGCCGACGTCCCTCCTGTGTCCCGGTCGGCTGTCCCCGCTGACATCCCACCTGAGATCATGCCCACTGTCCCCGTCAACGTCCACCTAAGCCCCCGGCGGCTGTCCTTGCCACCGACTCAAGTAAACTCTTGCCAGCCTTCCCCGTTGACGTTCTGTTTGAATCCCCGTTGGCTGTATCCACCTTGTTTTTTGTTTTTTTTGTCTGTTTTTTGTAGCCCCTGGGCCCTCCTTCCAGACCCCCGCCACCCACCCTGCTTATGTTCTGGACAATGTTGAGGAATGTCTGGAAGCCATTCCTTAAGAGGGAGGTACTGTCACGATCCGTGACATGTGTTGGTTTTCATGTTTTCCAGTTATGGTTTGTGTTTTACTTTTCTGTTGTGTTCCTCTGATTTATATGTTACTTATATGAAGTATTGTGTTCTTGTTTTCCTAGTTCCTGTTTGTGTTTTGCTTTACCCTTGTGTGCTTTTAGTTTGTAGAATTGTTCATAATGTTTCCTGTCTGTCTTGTTACTGTTTGCCTCCCTTGTCAACCTGTGCTGTGATTAGCCTAGTGTTTCCACCTTGTCCTGTTTGTTCCCCAGCCTATCACAGTGCTGTTCACCTGTGCCCTTGTGTATTTCTACCCCCCCTGATCCCAGTGTTTCCTTGCTAGTTCATTGTGGTATGTTGCGTGTGTCTTGTCTTGACACCTTTTGTGCTTCCAGTGATTTTGTTTGTATTCTAGTTATTTTGAGTTATTAAACCTTTTGAAATGATCTGCTCTGCCTCTGCCTCCTCCTGCATTTGGGTCCTACAAACTCTCCTGACTTGAACCGTGACAGAGTCTCAGAGACCACTCTGTTCTCTGAGATTAAGTTAGGAGCAAGGCGTTTTGAGCATAACTCCTTAACACGGCATGTGTCTTTTTTCCGGAAATGTATGGCCTGTTAATTAGAACTGATTGATCTAGTTTACTTTGGCGCCGGCGTCCCGTAGCAGTAGACTGCTCCTCTGAACAGCAGCCGTGCTGATGACAGCTCCTGGAAGTCTTATTGTGACCGTCATGCAACACTCTGTCATGCAACCCTCAGAGTGTTACAGCCAATGATTTCAGCTGCAGAGCAAGTAGTACATTTTCATGTGTCTCTGTAGAAGCTGATAACACCCTGGCGCCATGAGACCCTGTCACATTAGTTTTTTGGAACATGTGTAATAGCCACACATTCGTTGACACGTTCTTCTTAGAAATACCAAGAATAAAACGGCAGAAGAAGCTGGTATGACCTTTTGCAACATCAATTGGAGGCGCCGGTGATGAAAACCATGGAAATGTGATAATGTACGTGTGTGAATGTGTATTCACTCTGCCGTCATACTGTCAGCGCCTGACGTTTGGAAAATCTTCCATTACGTTTTATGAATAGACTGCTTTGTGTCTATGCAAATCATTCACTTTTAAAATCCTGTCACACATTTCGGTTACAGGTGATCTCTTGACAGCAGCACTGCATTCATCTCCACCGCTGAATCCACTCGCGCTGTTCATCCATCCACTCTGTCGTTCATGTATTCATTCAACCTGAGCAGAAAGAGTCAGAATGTAGCACGATGAGCCAATGCCTTCTTTATCGATGTATTTGTATTAGAGAAAACAGAAATACAACACGGAATGTGCCAAACATATAGAGGAATCTAACATCTTGAAAGGACAGTCGATATGATTGTAATTGTATTTATTTCGATTTGGTTAATTAATTCAATGCCGGGAAGGTCGGAGCTCCAGGCTTGGTGGCGTCCAGGTAAATCCTATGGTGTTATCATATATATGCACTGACCTCACACTAGGAATCTGACAGATAAAAGGATTCTCAGCAAGGACTCTTGGTCGGATTCGACCGCATGTTCCTTCTAAAGTCTGAAAAGGGGGCCTTCTGTCTTTGTGTTCAGCTGCCATTATGTTCTCCATGTGTCGAGGCCCCACATTGTACCGCATGACATCGCCGCCATAGTTGGGTTGTTACAGGTTGTTAGATTGTTTGCTGTCTCTCTCACTGCCACGTTGGATTGGATTGGGGGGGGGGGGGCATACTGGTTGGTGCATCCTCTTTTTATTTGTATTTTCTTTATTTGTTTTACCACATTTCAAGGACAGTGCGGCTGCACCACTAGTCACTCCTGGCATGGAGGACAGGGTGAATGTGTCAGGACTCTGGCAGGTAGCTTTCCACAGGGAGAGGTAAGGATGTCAAAACTCGGGCAAATGAGCCCCAGATGGAGGGAGGGAGGGAGGGAGAGAAAGAGAGCGGGAGGGAGAAGAGGGGTGTAGAGATCACATGCTTGCATTTTGCCCTCTGACAATAGGTTTGTTCACACAATTGACTCCATTTGCAGAAGACCCCTGCAAATGTGAACATCTATCACCTTGGATGAGGGGGAAAAAAGGCCCAGCTAAAGTCTAATATAACGTAATACAATGAAGAATATAATGAGGTAAACATAATTGTAGAGGCCTGCACGTAAGTCTGGCGTCTTGCCAGTTTTATTTTCTAAGTCATTAATGGCAAATGCAGAACATAATCAAAGGCTAATTAAAAAAATGGATTATAACAAATATGGCTGCATGTTGTGATTAGTAGGGCCACGGTGGGTGTGTTAGGCCTCATTCACACGTATCAAACGCAATCAATCATGTTTGGTCGTTTTTGTTTTGTTTTTGGGCCACCACAATGCTTTTCCAATGGGAGTCACATGGTTTGATCAAACATTTGTGTTTGATTGCTGGTGGTGTTCTGCCCCTCCCCCCTCACCAAACAAAAATGTTTGGTCAAACCATGTGACTCCCATTGGAAAAGCATTGTGGTGGTCCAAAAAAACGACCAAACATTTGCTTGATTGGTGTTTGGTACGTGTGAATGAGGCCTCAGTGAATTTTTATGCTGAGAAAGAAACTGGCAGATGCGAAGCATGGACAAAATAACCAAGCAACAAAAGCATAGCTCCATTTGCATTCCCTTTCCACACCACCGATGTTGTCTAATGACTCTAATCTCATCATCCTATTTGTTGATCCCATTATAAGGGGTTCAATAACATGCACGTGCACTCTGTTGCCTGATTCAAGATAATCTGTCTGCCAATCACTCTCAGCAAGCATTCTTCAGGTGGGGGTAGATTCTCCTCTTCTATTTTACTTTTTTTCTACTTCCGATTATCAAAATAGTTTGTTAGGCCAGATAATTATTGCTGGTGGGCCAGTAATAAAGGCATCCAACGGGTTCTGCATTAATGTGTGGGCTACTTTAAGCAACTCTGTTTGCCTGGCATAATATTGTGCCACTCTGTAAAACAGATTAATATTTCATTCCACTGAATCCAAGGTCTCAAGATTTCTTTATTGTTAGATCTTGTGTACAGCCATAAGAGTAAAATGCATTTGGAATGCATTTGCTAATTTCAAAATGTTATTGTCCTGTGCTGTGCACAACTGTATTATAGAATGTGTGTAAATCAAATAGATCTTACATTTTAAAACATATAGTCTTAATGGTATGAATAATAATGGTTATGTGCAAGAATTTGGATAAAAACAACAAATTCATAAATATCTGCACACCACTCTCCCACAAAACTTAAATTAAGGTTATACACAGTTTCAACCGTCCATCTTTGTCAGGTAAAGACCGGTGGACGGTCAAAACATTGTTTATCTTTAATAACGTTTTGTGGGAGCTTCGAGAGATGGATATAAACTGTGCCTAAAGGAATAATATCCATGATCCAGCAGCATATATTTCATTGTAAAGAGCATACTGAGCTCTTAGTAAGGTTACAGGTATAAGCCTCACTGTATATTGCCATATTTTTATTATTATTATTACCCTTATTATTATTAATAATAATAATATGCAGAATATTGAACATTTTCCATGTATCTTTCTGTACACCAACTAGAATACCGGTATTGAAGATGTGTCTTTGTACAGAGTTCCTGCTGTCACACATTGATACTGAACTACAAGAAGGCAGGTGTGAGACTATGACATAAAGGTACTAGTGGGTGATCATGGATGGATCCAGTGGGTGATCATGGATGGATCCAGATGGATTGCGACTGGACATACTGTAAATGGCCAGTCGGTTCAGTTGGATGTATAAGAGCCGCATGACCTCTAGGGGCCACTAACAGGCTTTTCGACAATTAGCTTGGGTTATTATTTACATAATGATTACATTATATAAATGCTGTATGGTGTAAGCCAGGACACACACATCATACTTCATGCAGATTCAAGATATTCAAAATTGAGAGATTGTGCAGGCCTCCCTCTCGTGAAATGTGATTGGGTCGTGATTTCCGTGCAACAGTGCTTTTAGTCTGTTGCTGAGTTGTCAGGTATTTGCGAACAGAACACTCATGGTTGTCTTGACTGTCGTTGTATGCTTTGCCAGTTGAATGGGAGTGATTGGTAGAGTGTGCTGCAAGCTCCAAAAGGAACATATTTCTGGAGCTGAAAAAAACAACAAAAAAACAGAGAGCTGGGGATGTAGCAAAATGTATCCGTCAGAAGAACTCGATATTTTTTGCCTCAAGCCACTGCAGATTGACGTGTGTGTGTGTGTGTGTGTGTGTGTGTGTGTGTGTGTGTGTGTGTGTGTGTGTGTGTGTGTGTGTGTGCATTGGATTTCATCCATTTAATAATATGCAAAGTCGTATATCACATTGCTTGGCACACAAATAAATATTGTAACTCGACACATCGCTTTTAAGTGAAAGTAATATTTAATTCATTACATTTTGACAGCAACTTACCCTACTGTGCCAAGCTGTGGAGTCAGAGCATTGATCATGGGGAAATATATCGCTTGTCAATAAGGAGCTGAGTCATCAAAACATCTATTCAGAAGGGTATGATTTATAATACAACATCTAAGAAGATAAGAGTGGATAACTTTGGAATCGGTGGTCGCTGCAACACCAGCTGGATATGGATCAATCAGAGACATTGATTTGAGGGGGATTTCCCTCTGTCATGGTAGATTTATATGGATTAGTTGTACTGTGTGTCTGAAGACTGTATGGTATCTGCTGATTAGTGGGCTTTTAAAAAGGGTTTACTTGGCTTTTTCTCTCTCAGGCCTCATTCACACATACCAAACACCAATCAAGCAAATGTTTGGTCGTTTTTTAGTTTTTTTGGGCCACCACAATGCTTTTCCAATGGGAGTCACATGGTTTGACATGAGGGGGGAGGGGCAGAACACCACCAGCAATCAGCAATAAAACACAAATGTTTGATCAAACAATTGGAAAAGCTTTGTGGTGCCCCAAAAAAACAACGATGGTGTTTGGTACGTGTGAATGAGGCCTCACTCAGTAGTTGGAAAATACGATTGATTGATTGGGATGATTGAGCAGATGTAACAACAACAGGAAACATTTATACAACCAATTATTAGCCAGCCGCGTTAATTATACCAATTAGTTCTGATGTCACCTAGTTCTGGCGCTATCTCCTGATATAGCAGCGCAACACTGTTGTGACCACAGCAGCACACCAGTGTCTGTGTTCTGTGATGTTTTAGCACTCCTCATGTATGGGGAGTGGGAGAGTGACACGCAGAAAAACAAAACAAATACATATTAAATAAATACCTTTTAGAATAGCCACAGCTGTATAGTATGAAGATAGCCATTGTTTAACCTCACAATATTGACTCATCTGCCTGTATAGAATAATGTAGTTTCAACGATGACGGATGACTCAGTATAATCAGTAAATCACCAGAGCCTTATCGACACTAGATTCTTAATGTGACTTAATGTGATCCCATGAGTAAGGACTTTTTCCTGTCTTCATTTATAAAACAGTTAGTCAAATGTAGTGTATATGAGCTTCCAGGAATCCAAAGATTAGGATGCAGGTGAAAAAAGGCACTTCAGACAGAGGCTGATTAATTGGCTAATTAGACACACCTAAATCAATCAACTCCCCCTAAAAAACAAAGCCTAATTATACACCATAGCACGATGGTGCCGCTTGCCAAGAAGAACGGATTTTCAAGCTACTGTAACATGTTGCTTCGAAACTATGTTGTTGGCAAACGGCGCCGTCATGCGATGGAGTATAAAGAAGGCTGAAGGAGCACACATGGACATATACAGCAGATAGAAACAACACTACCTGAGCTTTGAGAAATAAATAGCTCAGTGCTGAATACTGAATAGTTCAGATAGCAGATTGTCACAGTAAGAACCCAACTGAAATAATATGCAAGAAATGCCTTTGCAGTGGGCTTGGAAATTCCACTGAAGTCCTCTTAATTAGGGTTGTCATTGCACCCCCCCCCCTCTCTTTCTCTCTCTCTCTCTCTCTCTCTCTCTCTCTCTCTCTCTCTCTCTCTCTCTCACAAAATAAATAAATAAACAGGTACAGTAGATGGTTTTATCATTCCCTTGAATCTTTATGTAGGATTTTAAATCAAAAGCTGGTTAACTTGATACTGATTTCCTCTCTAATCTGTTCTCAAACGATACCAAGGATTCTTCCAAAATGTCGTACCGTTGTGTCTGTTTTACTGTTGCGCGCCAAACACATTTTCACATTATTCTTCTTACTGATTAATTGGAATAGACACTATTCATATTTCCCCCGACATCCTCTGAGATATTCCAATTCAACTCCGGCTGCTGGGGAGAAGTCCGACAGGGGCTGGAATGGGAGCACAGGGTAAATTAAATTAGAGCAGTCTGTGAAATATGCCAAAATGGCAGGTGTACAGTGGCCGTCTGTGTGGACAGCCTTCATTGGTGGCAGCTGTGAAATCCAACGTTGTTCGCTTTGGCTCTGACCCCAAAATCGAGTAGCTGCAGCATGCATATACTTCTGTAGCATTCATACTGGGGCAACATTACTGAAAGATGAATCACCAGAGAGCCATGTGGACATGCACCAGATGTTTGACCTGATCTCCCCCAAACACAGCCACAAACACACAACCCATGGCCTATTTTAATGGACTTTATTGATTAATAACCCAACCCCTGCGCTTACTGTATCTGGCCTGACTCCATTTATTTAATTGCACATCTCTGTTTTGGATGGCAAAAAGCCAGAGAGAAAGCAAGAGACACACAGCATTGTAGCATCATTACCCCGTTTCAGTACGTTGGATATACAGTGGAATCACATGATTCAGTAATTGTCAAACTAGAATGGCAGCATGTTACTGGTCATGATTTCTCTGCATAGTAATGGTATTAGCCATAGTTTATTCTGTGAAATTAGGGTAAAAGGTGCTTACAGAGGGCAGACTCCATAGAACATGAATTACAGTATAAAAGCATGGGGACTTTGTGTATGCGTGGGTGCATGCTGTGTGTGTGAGATAGAGGCGTAGCAACAGGATCTGAGCCCAACTTGCATCACATTTTCTTTTGAGTAGCCATCTTTCTCTGTTTCCCTGCCCTAATTTAGATTTGTATTGCTTTCCGAGATCATTATTTTATAGCACATGAAAGCTTTCACAAATTCATACCAGTAATGACATTTTTTTAATATAAAGGATTTTAGCCACGACTTTTGTGTCTCATAATTACATTCTCTTCAAGTTATCAAGGTAATCTCAAATTCTCAATTGTCATCGTGGTGGTTTAATGTGATCCGGTCATAGCTAGTTTGGGTAGTTTCCTGTAGCGTGTGCTACTACTGTACATGACACGTGCAGCGACTGCATGATGACCCTGCCTCCTCTGTTCTCTACAGTGGGTATAGCCTGTCTGTCATTGTGGCTTCCTCTTTGATGTTTTAACCGTGTGATGTGTTCCTCTGTCCCCCGTACGCATTGCCTAGGGTGTATCTTCTCGGTAGGTTCTTGTAAACAACTGTCCTAACAGATAAGGAGGTCATCTGTCTTTGAGAAGTATTGTGTGTTCTTCCTTTTTATCCCTCCAGCTCTCCTGAGGGGGTCACTCGTCTCTCCCGTGTGTCAACACTCAAACAGCGGCGACTCCATTTTTAGCTAGAACCTCTTTTTGTTTTCTCTGTGAGGCCGGGAGGTGGAGATTATGTCTGTGCCCCTGTGTGTGCGGAACTGTGGGTGTGTGGGTGCGTGCATGTGTCCAAAACTGCTGGACCGATAATGTCAAACTTTTCGTGGACGCTTTTCGGCCTTGTGGCGCCGCTATACCAGGCCGGCCACTTTATGTTTTGGCCTATAACTATTGATATCAATTGAACAAAGTAATCATGTAATTAAGTCGTCAGTTTAACCTGTTACATTTCCAGTACTCAGCAGTTGTGTGTGTGTGCTTGTGGATTGTAGATGAACATGAGTTGTATTAAAGCACTTTTAGCACTTGAGTAATAAGAAGAACACTAGAAGCCAAATGGGTTTTGATATGTTGTTTTATTTTGTTGGTCCCTGATGTGATGATCAATAGGTGGTCCTTGGCATGGAAAAGGTTGAGAACCACGGCTCCGAACTGAATGACAGCTTTGACATGGGAGTGTGGGATGTCTAATCAATATGCTATATTGATATTACAGAAATTCTGAGCATTGACTATTGCAACCACCTTCTAGCCATGCTTCTGTTATGGGTGGTTCCTCTACCAGAGCATTGAAGAGATGTCACGCATCGCTGATCTCCGTTCCTCCATTTCAAAGCTGAGTGCCCCAATTTCTGGTCAATATCCCAAGGCTGGTTGTGGTTTGTTGAGGGAAGAATCTGCACTGCATGATAGCGAGTGAAGGGGACACTTTGTGCTCTGCACTCAACGTGCAGAGAGGCAGCTGTATGCCAGCAAAACACACACGTTTGCATTCGCACACAAGCACGCACACGCACGCACAGTCGCATCAAACTGGGATTCAGAGTGTGAAGGACAGTTTATTCACACCCAGTATTGGGCAGTAACTAATTTCTTTCCCAAGTAACGAGTAGTGCAACTTATTACAATTGCCAAAACAGTAATATTATTATTACTGTGATCCTAGTAATGCTGTGTGTGTGTGTGTGTGTGTGTGTGTGTGTGTGTGTGTGTGTGTGTGTGTGTGTGTGTGTGTGTGTGTGTGTGTGTGTGTGTGTGTGTTTTGACAGATATGAGCATTCTCTCTTCTTTGTATTTGACTTTCAGAGGCTGCACTTGTGTGTGTGTGTGTGTGTGTGTGTGTGTGTGTGTGTGTGTCTGTGCAGTTTTCCAGATTGGTGACTATTGCAGTGCATCACTTCCCGGGGCGGGGGGGGGGCATGACGCTAGTATGTCACAGGGATTTACCCCGAATCCAACCCCTTGATGCTGAGTGTCAAGCAGGGAGGCACTGGGTCTGATTTTAGAGACTTTGGTATGACCCGGCCGCGGTGGCCAGAGATTGAACCCTGACCCCAGTCTCAGGGCGGACACTCTAACCACAAGGCCACTGAGCTGGTGGGGTGTAATATAGGTATACATTACAATATAACATATTGCTCTTGATACCAACTAAACAGTAATGTACATGTTCAATGTACACTGTGTTCACACTATTATTATATTCCACCCCTGCTGACCAACTCCTTTTATTATCTCACATAAGCTCATGAAGGCCACACCGGTGACAATGACTCACAGTTTCATTTCGAGGCCTGTGAAAGTACAACATCTACAACAGGCTGGTGCTGAAGCGCGTCGGCAGCAAAGGCATGTAAAACACGGCATTGAGTACAAGGAATGTATGACGCTGAAGAGAGACTCTACAGCTCCTGTAATTGTGTCCTGAGTCAAGCAAACTTCACTAAGAAGCTATCAGATCCTTCTGTCAAGCAACAACTAGAGAGATAACGTCAGCGATTCCTCTTCATACAGTGGGAAAAGAAGGCCGCAGGAAGCTAATGAAAACTCTACAATAACACACCTTTCACTCCCCTACGCACATACATGTGCTCGCGCGCACACACACTCTCTCGCACACACACACACACACACACACACGCACACGCACACGCATACGCACATTAAATTACATTAAATTAATTCGTATTTTGTGGGTGTTACTATTTTTCTGGATATTTTAGTTTCATACAGGCATATATAAAGTTTAATACTTTGATAAATATAGATTCATCGACTATCGCCATATAAGGCAAAACATGTTATCGTTACACAAACTGTAGTCCATATCTCTTATAGCCTACGGTATGCCTAAATGTCCTTATATATTATATAAGTCTTTGGGGGTTTGGCCCAAAGGACATTTGGAGCTTTTATCATGTCATGAAAGTAGATTGAGACATCACAGAGACCCGGGTGACATCAAAGAGGTCCCTTGAAAGGGAAGGGTAGTCTCCTCTTCGCACGTTGACAGTGGAGCCATACCTTGTAATTGGTTGAAATAGCTGCTCTTTGCTTCACTCCACTTTCTGGAGGTAATTGGAATTTATGAAGAATTTATGCTCCATCTTTGCATAGATCAGCCTCTCTCTCTCTCTCTCTCTCTCTCTCTCTCTCTCTCTCTCTCTCGCTCTCACTACAATGACGCTCATTACGGTACAGTCCTATTCGTCTGTGCCTCAATCTCAAAATGACATTGATGGGTACCTATGGGTATTTATGTTAGACACACCCACAGACACACCCCCAGATTCTCAGCCACACCCACAGGTTTATTTTAATATGTGGAGTGGCTATTCAACCACCAGGTGGCGTCGGCCCATGATGAGCAGAGCTGCATGCACTGAGTCTTAATATGTAGCTTCTAGCAATATGCAGTAAATTTGTACTGTAAACTAAAGTATCAATACTGTAATATTGAAATACATTGAAATACATACTGTTACAAGTAATATTTATTTGAGTAAGCGGTTAGGGTCCATTTGGTTCCATTTCTAAACTCTAAAGTTAAATTATCATTGATGTTACAATATAAATATTGGGGGTCCCAGAGATATAAATGCCATTAAATGGGGGTCCATACTCCATAGACTAATGCATGTCAAACTGGGGGTCCTTGAAATTAAACGGGTTGAGAGTCACTGCTATAGCTGTAAAAACCTTATCTTATGGGGGTCCCTGGCATATCTTTTCAAATGGGGGTCCCTGGCATATCTTTTTCAAATGGGGGTCCCTGGCATATCTCTTCAAATGGGGGTCCCTGGCATATATTTTTCAAATGGGGGTCCCTGGCATATCTTTTTCAAATGGGGGTCCCTGGCATATCTTTTCAAATGGGGGTCCCTGGCATATCTTTTTCAAATGGGGGTCCCTGGCATATCTTTTTCAAATGGGGGTCCCTGGCATATCTCTTCAAATGGGGGTCCCTGGCAACTCTATCTCTCTCCCTCCCTCCATCTCTCTCTCCCTCCCTCCATCCCTCACTCCCTCCCTCTCTGCCTAAACAGTGGTCCCTGAGGGGCTCCAGGTGGTCCCCAGCTAAATGGATAGTTGTTAACCAAATGGACCCTTATAGATATTTAACTCTATTAAATGTACTCTATTACAAATAGTGGCATAGATAGTCAGGGTCTGTCTGTCTGTCTGCCTGCCTGCCTGCCAAATTACAATATTTGCCTCTGAGATGTGGAGTAGAAGTAAAAGTATTGGAAATCGGTAATACTTTAGGCTCTTTGGATGCAAGAGAATATAGAGTATTTTAATTCATATTTAATGATGTTCAGGAGTTTAATACATTATGTGAGCTGAAATGCTTCACAGTTTCCTGGCAAGACAGTTCATATTACCCCACCCCCCATGGCGCATCCAACACCTTTAGCTGTGTCCCAAACAATGGAGCCAGGGTGAAATGTTATTCACTTCAAACTGTGCTCTCCTATGTTTTTTCCCTGCACACTGTTCTTAAAGGATTCAATCAATCAATTACATGAACCCTAACGCAATGTTGTTTGTTTTGAATGTATCATTAGTTTTCATGTTCCATTTAGGTTATTTTTTATTGTAATATGGGGTATTTGTAAGGGAATTAAAATGTTCAGAAGTGACAGACTACACTATGCATCCACTGCACACAAAATGGAGTGGAAACTGAGTTACATGTCCTAACCGTACAGAACTTCTGGGCTGTACGTTTTGATTAATTGAATACACAGGACCTCAATGGAAACAGGCCATATCTTGGGGTTAATCCTTTTGGTAAATGGTAAATTGTTCTTTTATATAGCGCTTTTATCACAATCGCTTTATATCATACTCTTGTTTGTATTCAACTTGACTTTATGTGCGTGTTTCTTACAAATAAAGTAGTCAATCCATCAATGAGTTATACAGTGGAATCCTCATTTATCTCTGAGAGTGTAGCCTACAGGAGTCTGGTTTGAACTGAAATGTACTTCATGTCAAACTGTAGGTGCTTTCCTGTGCTTCCCCCCCCCCCTGCATACCGTTCATAAAGTATTAAATCAATCAACATGAACCCTAACATTAGGTTGTTTGTTTGTTTTGAATATATCATTAGTTTCCACTTTCCATTTAGTTTAGTTTTTTATTGTAATATGGGGTATATAACGGATTGATTAATTGACTCGGTTATTTAACAGTTTGCAATAAACAAGCACAGAAAGTACATCTTGGTGGTGTGTAGCGAATCTTGTGGACCAGACCCATTGCAAGATGCTGTACTCTGTTGTCAACCCTAAGCCCTTCCAGCCTTTCAAAGTGTGGAGGTGTTAGTTGGATTCGGGGGTTGAGGCCAAGTAGTAGCCTGACCAGCTTATTAGCATGTCTAAAGAGACAATTGAAGCTGGAGATCCTAGTGAGTTCTGTCGGAGTAGCACAATAAGCATTTAGAAATTCAAAAGAATCTTGAGTAAACAAATTAGGAGGGAAGGACAGATTTACAGACATACCAATAGTAGTGAAAAGTCTTTTTACTTTTTTTCAGTAACACACACACACACACACACACACACACACATATATAAATATATATATATATATATAATATATATATAAAGCTCCTTTGAATTTAATTTAATTTAGATTTTTCTGTCTCATTTCAAGTTTTCAAATATATAAAAATATTTTGAAAATAGCAGATCCACAAGCTCACACATTTTAAAATGGCCAAATTGTGTATAGTTGTTAATGTGTATTTTATTTACTTCTACTCCATTACATCTCAGAGGCAAATATTGTATTTGTACGCCACTACATTTATTTGCAAACTTTAGTTAATGTACAGTTAATGTACAGTCCTCAGAACAGGGGGTATTTAATTGCAAACATTTCATCAATAATCATCAAGACAATATTCAGATTAAAGAGACACGCCAAGGACCCCCCCACCCGAAGAGACACGACAGGGACCCCCACCCGAAGAGACACGCCAGGGACCCCCCCTCCATAGACTAATGGCTATAGCTGTAAAAACCTTCTCTTATGGGGGTCCCTGGCATATCCTCTCAAATGGGGGTCCCCGGCACATCCCCCCAAACGGGGGTCCCTGGCACATCCCTTCAAATTTTCATTAAATTTGCAAGCTGTATAGTTGGGTGGGGGGGGTGTTAAGGATTCAAATTAAAAAAGGGCTAAAGTAGCAGATCTACAAGCTCAAAATAATCAATAATCATCAAGACAATATTCAGATTAAAGAGATATGCCAGGGACCCCCACCCGAAGAGACACGCCAGGGACCCCCCACCCGAAGAGACACGCCAGGGACCCCCACCCGAAGAGACACGCCAGGGACCCCCCCTCCATACTCCATAGATAGACTAATGCATGTCAAACTGGGGGTCCTTGAAATTAAACGGGTTGAGAGTCACTGCTATAGCTGTAAAAACCTTCTCTTATGGGGTCCCTGGCATATCCTCTCAAAAAAAATTTCATTAAATTTGCAAGCTGAATACTGCACTGGCCTCTGTCCTACTGCCCTACTGCCACCTACTGTCTGTTTATTATATTACACAGTAGGTGAAAAGAAAACTCCCCTTAAGACTAAACCACACCCATAAGAGGTGTGACTTCCATAGGTACCCAGGTACTTTTAAATACCTAGAGGTAACTATGGGTACTGGGCCGGCATAAACCAAGGGAACCCCACTGTAAGTCTTGCCCAGACGTAATGCTTCATTACAATTTCATTTGCATGGCGCATTTCGCTGCGTAGGTTTCGACAGGTGCTATATATACTGTACATACCGTATATTGTATATACTGTATATATATTTTTTATATTCACATCTTTCTCGTTCTGAAGGAGTGCAGCCCTCTTTTCATGTAGTTGTCCTCTTTGTAGTCATGAAATGCTGCACTGGTAGAACGGTGTGAGGGCTACCATTATGACGCCGTGTGGTGCAGCCAGCCTGCTGTCCCATCTGTGACAGTGACTTGAGGGATGGAGCCAACACGCTCGCTACTTCCACTAATGAGCAGCTTTTATCTGGCAATTAAACCAATGTCGGCCCCTATATATCCACCATTGTTTACAGATCAATCAACACACACACATACACGCACATACACGCACGCACGCACGCACGCACGCAACGCAGGCACGCACGCACGCACGCACACACACACAGTCACACACACAGTGAAACTAACATTGTCAGTTGTTGCTGTCAGGCAGAAACCTTGTATCTCCATATTGTGAACTATGTACTTGGGAGATCTACAAGCTCACCACACATGTGGTGAGGTTGAGATTGGCTTTTTTCCCCCTATTTTAAAATGTCTTTTTTTAACAACCTGTGTGAAGTGAGAGGCGCTTTTATCATCATACACCATCTCATTCTGGCCAATGACAATTTGCGTCCTCACTTTTGTCTTCAATGTTTGTGTTTACGCAATGTTTGTGTTTACACAAACACTTCCTTGACGTGAAAAAGGTTGAGCACAACTGACATAGAAACTTGGGTTTTTCAGAAAACTGATTTAGAAGCCTTCTTTTTTAATCGCCATCAGTCCAAAATGGGTTAATTTATCCCACACTATAGTTATACATGTCAGGATGTTAATTGGGTGGTTTGACTTGAAGAGTATATGTAGGCATTATGAATGTAAGCAGGATGATGTAAGACAATGCAAATCCAGAACATCCCCTCTCTCTATCTGAGAGCGGTGGGAACGAGATGCTCTATACTCATGAGCACCCCCCTCACATCACAGTACCAGCTAACCCCCCCCCCCCCATGTATTGTTGGTACTGTTTATCCTACTGTACAGCTATGTCAATAGCACGAGGAACCGCGCTAAGGCCCTGTGTCCACATGTTTTCGCTTTTTTATAATAATAATGAAAGGAAGAATGTAGACTGAAAGTCTATCCCTAGAGCCATCCATTCATGTGTGGTGGTCAGTGTTGGGTGTAACGGTGCTATTAATAACGGCGTTATGTAAGGGACTACTTTTATTGGTAACGGAATAAAGTAACTTGTTAGTTTTGCAATTTAGTAGTTAGTTCCTTAGTTACATTTCCAACAAAGTAATCTCGTTACTATAATGTGTCCCTGTTCATTCTGTTGGCAAGATTTAAAAATAATAAAGCCCCGATCTGTCTGCAGAGTTTATTTCTCCTGCCTTCTGTGTGATTTATCCTTCCAAGCCCACTATACCATGTACTATACATCCTGCGTCTACTACATCCTGTAGTTCACTTAAGAAATAAAAGTATTGTTACAAGCAGCTTTTATTTTGAAGAGGAAGAGGAAGTTGTTTCGGTTGTAGCCAGTTACCATGACAGTGTTGCCGGGTGGTAGTGGAATAATAAAAACAACACGCTTTTAGCCAAAGTTCATAAAAACCGCATGCGTCTATGACTTAGTTAAACAATGTAGGCTAAACACTTCGGAATGACGTTAAACATGGTATATCCACCGTGGCGGCGTCATTAGGTGAGTACTAGTAAATGAATTGTTAAGTTTCATAGTATCATTCATCATTCATCAACAGGCTGTTGTTGATGATGCCCCCCAAAATGAACAGGTTACACAGCCTACAGGATTCTCATTATGTTACTGTCACTGCCTGCAAGGATGGCCGCCGTGCCATTTCTTATAAACTATCTAATTCATACGTGGGTCGTCGTGGGTCCACGTGGAGTTGTTATTGTTGTTCATGGGCCACGGTGCGCGGCGTGGAGAGGGCATCAGAGCGCAGCGCAACAGCCTAGTCTGGTATTGTCTGTACTCTCTGCACTATAGCTCTTTCTGTCCAGTCCTACGTGTATAGGCTGGCGATTGTGGCGACTTATATTCGTTAATAAAGAGAGTTGTAAAGGGGATATTGTCTATGGTCAGTTCATGCATGTGTATCATTCTCGTTTTTAACCGGGCCGTGCGGCGCATTTGACGGTAGGCAGTAGGGCTAATACAATGTAACCACCTTGCGCAAGCATAAAAAAAATGGGTTTTAATTGTCTGGTAACGGAAAATAACGGAAAATAATCGAACTTGTTACTTTTCTCAGAAGGTAATCTGTAACGGTAAGGGATTATTTTTATGGGCAGTAATCCAGTAACCTAACGACGTTACTTTAGAAAGTAACGATGCCCAACACTGGTGGTGGTGCTGGAGCTCAGTGCAGTGAGAAGTGTTTTGGCAGTCAGTCCTGTGTATAATGACGCACACTGACCTCCCAAATGAACAGAATTTGTTTGTGTCTTCTATAATGAACCCTGCTCTCATGTTAGACATCTCTCACCTCTGCTGTTTGTGTCTTCTACAATGAACCCTGCTCTCATGTTAGACATCTCTCACCTCTGCTGAGCCACATGCTCCACACACTCAGAAGGGAGAAAAAACAAAAAAACAAACTCCACAGCAGGATCAGAGGCACCCCCTTGGATTCCATTCAACTGCATGACCATTGTGTCAAATTGGACATGCATTCCTGCTAACCCCCTGCTGCATTTGTGAACAGACTTAAGTGACTGGCCACGTTGGGGCCCTTCATGTCCACTGGCGTGTACAGTACATCAGACGACTAACGGAGTCAGTGGGTGGGAGGACCGTTGTCATTGGTCTATCATGACATGTGTTCAGCAGAGCCCTGCAGCTTGACCAGAGGAGTCACATGACACGGGGACAGGGAAGGGTCCGCCACAGTGTGTCACCAATGATTGTCTCATCAACAACATTAAAGATGGACAGCGAGAGACCTACATTAATGACATCTAGCTTTCAAACATCTAGGATCAACGCACTGTGGTTACCACTAGAATAGTTTATGGCATTTTTGAGAGGCACTAGCCCGTCCAATATGGCAGCCAAGTCTAATGGTTGTTTTGAGCACTTATGACGTCAATTGAATGGCAGTCAAATCTATGGACTTTTAATGTTTGTTTAGGGCAGCAATTAAACAAACATTGACGATGTGAGACGTCATGTGGCAGACAAATACAGTGGGTGCCCCTCATTGTTTTATAATGCTTTTTGAGGGGCGCTATGCCCAGCTTTGTGTGTACACCATAGTGATGATTGATTGGATGATAAAAGAATCACACCCGTGTGAAGTGAGGGGCGATCTTATTATTATTCATCATCATACATCATCTCATGAACAACTGAATTTATGTGATTGGTTGGTGGTTAAATTTACGTCATATTAGGCGGGCATTTTACCTAATTTGTCCTTTCATTGTCAATGTTAAATATTGAGACGTGTGGGGACAAAATGCTGTATATATGACGTCTACATATGACGTAAATTTTCCCTTCATTGTCAATGGCAAATTTTGAGACGTTTGATTCCCATTGACAATGAATGGAGAATTTACGTCATATGTGTCTCAGCAAATGATGATGACGTACGATGATAAGAGCGACCCTCACTGAAGTTAACACGGGAGTGATTTTTAAGCTCTATAAAGTTATTCTACTTTTTGATATGATGTTGGCCTGCTATATTTGGAACCATTAAATACTCTACTTGTGATCTTGCATAATATAGTTCTGGCAGTCAGTAGGAGACGTGAGCTTGTTATTCAGTCAGTAGGAGACGTGAGCTTGTTATTCAGTCAGTAGGAGACGTGAGCTTGTTATTCAGTCAGTAGGAGACGTGAGCTTGTTATTCAGTCAGTAGGAGACGTGAGCTTGTTATTGTGGCATTTCGTCAGTCACTGACAGGGAAAATGTCATGGTTGGAAGAATATTGTGGTTGTGTCATGAATACTGTGGTTAATGTCTGACTGTAGGCCATCCTCTCCTTATGGGCACTTTGATCCACCAGGATTAAAGCATCTGTCTGGTTTTCCCTCTCCCCTTAATGGTATTAGGAAAAAGGTGGATGGCCTTTAGTATTCTGGAAGATCTGATATGGGGATGGGCTGATTCAATTAAGTAAAAAGCAGGGAGGATCCATGTGGGTGTGGGTGGGTGGGGGGGAGTAAGCTCAGAGTAGCAAAGGTAAATAGGTTGGAGCTATTATGGGCAGCTCTGCTGAACAGAAAAAACAACAAAATGAACAAATGATGCAATCATTATGTTACTGTAACTGTGGGACTTTTAACATGCCAGTCACCCATCTCTCCAACCCCTCAGAACACACTTTATTTACAGTCATACACAGTACGACTGTTATTATTTACAGTATGACTGTAAATAAACTGTGCAACTTTCTCTAAGATTTGACTAAGATCTAAGATTTGACTATAGTGATAGAAAGGCTAATGTACTGTAGGCACTAGGCAGATCTCTTTCCAACCATAGCTGCCATGTATTAAAATGTTCTCTGTAAATAGATGCATGATAGGTACACATGTACATAAGAAATGTAATATATCGGCCTAACAATTCCTGAATGTACTCTTCAAGATTCATAGAGGCCATTACATTGACATTGCACCCAGGCACGTTTGAAATTGCTTGTTTTACACGTGACGGCTCTGTATCGATCGAGCCACAAAAAAAATAAGTGCTCTTAAAATAGATGGATAGAGCCACAGGAGTCAGTTTAACCAACGTCCTCAACTCTGTTTCACTTGAATTCCTCCAAATGGATTTATAATGCATTACACTCAAGACCTTTCCAAAGAGTGGTGCAGAAAAGCCCAAATGACTTTTTTTGTCTCCCTCGTCCCACTCCATCCAGTAGAGTGGTCAGGTTGTTACTGAAAGCCATCAGTCCCATCATTGTCTGGAGCCTTTGGGTTTCTATTGCTACACATGCATTCCATTCCTTTGAAATTAATGGCTGTGGACCTTCCATGACCACAGAGTTATTTTTTAAGTCAACTCTAAAGTGATACATTATGCATTGAGTCACCGGCAAAAGATGTTTGTTGTTGTTGTTAGTTTTTTTCCCCCTCTTTTAAAAAATGTTTATCTCAGTCTTCCTGTGACCTTATCAAAGACAATTTTGCAAGCATGGCATTTGATAAAAATGTATGGTTTTAATCCTGTGAATAGAGCGCCAAAGTCCTGACGTCACTCCCTCATCCCCTGGTTCAGTGATGGCTGGTTCATCCCCTGGTTGAACCAGGGGATGAGGGAGTGATGGCTGGTTCATCCCCTGGTTGAACCAGGGGATGAGGGAGTGATGGCTGGTTCATCCCCTGGTTGAACCAGGGGATGAGGGAGTGATGGCTGGTTCACGGAAGTTTTTCTCTACTGAGAAATAAACAAAGAAGTCTATCGTTTACGATAGTCAGTTAGTTATATATGATACAGTCCGTTTCTAGCGAAAATGGAAATAATTCAGCAGCAGTAATAGCGTTTTCTTTCAGTTAGTTGATTCTTCATATCCATATGAATGAAACTGTTTATTTTTCAAACACAGTTCTTATATGAGGCGCTCTAAAATCCCCCTATGGGGATTACAATGCATATAAAAAAGTACATGGACCTTCTACCGATAGTGACATCAGACTTCTGTAGATTGCTGCAGCTTTGCATAGCCTTTTGCACAGTAGGGATGCTACAATCAGGTTTTCTGGGACCGATACTGATCACTGATTGTTTTTCTCATGATCAGCCGATACCAATAGGTCCAATACCGATACTGATCTTGTGAAATGTTTCAAATTTTAATATTTACAAAATGATTATATTATTATCAAATTAATGTCAAAACTGTTCCTGTGTGGGGGGAGGAAGGGCATAATGTTTAGGCATGTCACAAAAATACTAAATGATATTATGCTCTATATCTGATTGACATGTATACCACTTAAATGGTGTAAATTTTAAAGATCAGTTTCTCCAGATAAAGTAAATTGCCGATCACAGAAAGGGTAAATGCCGATTACCGATCAGAGTGAATATCGGTTGATATGGCCGATCACCGATCACTGGCCGATTATCGGAGCATCTCTACTTCACAGGGTCTTGTCAGTGTGTTGCATGTGTAGATCTTTCTAAAGAGTACAGTGAAAACAAAACATACGTCTTGAACCAGATGCTGCCAATTTGCATAAACATACAACATAGACATTATGTTAAACCATGCATGTTTGAGGCATGTAGGGATGGACTACAGTTTATGCTAGTAAGGATTCTTAGATATATTTTGTCATCTTCTAGAAAGTCATGAGCCAATTGAGCCATGTAGTGTAGCTTCTATCAACCAGATAGACTCCTGACATACAGAGTATTCATACAGAGTATTCCTATCAATACTGCTACATGGTGCAGCTTTATCAGCCAGACTTATGCTAGACTCGCAGTAACACACTGCAGGTCTGTCTGTTTCTGAACACAGCACAGTTGATAGCACGCACGTGCACACACACACACACACACACACACACACACACACACACACACACACACACACACACACACACACACACACACACACACGCAGACGGACAGCTTGCCCTAATTGAGGTGTGTGATGCAATGCATTTATTGTCTCCCATGACTGGTTGAATGGGTGACATGACAAAGCATTAAACCTGGTCTTCTTCTTTCAAGGCACCCTGAGGACATGGTGGGGCATGGAGGTGGTCTTCTTTCAAGGGACCCTGAGGACATGTTGGGTGGTGGGAGTGGTGGAGGGAGGTTTCTCAGCCTTATGAGTGTGACAGGCAGTGCAGTGCCTTCTAATCGCAGCCTGCCAGGCGGCTGCTAATTCTCATTCTCTCTCTCTCTCTCTCTCTCTCTCTCTGACAGAAACACGGACCCAGAGATGGTGGTGGTGGGTGGGAGGTAGGAGACGTAGGGATACAGGGAAAGAGGGAGAGGCAGAATTGGGGGTGTTTGTGTTTCTGGGGTGCTAGGTTGGATCACTCAACAGTTAAGAACCTCCAGAGAGAACATTGGTAATGGGAGATAAAGGGCTGTATTTTGCGTGTCTTAAGTACCAGGTCTTATTCCCTAACTTGAGTAAACTAAAGACCTGGAGGCGTGATCAATGCCATTTGTCTATTCTGAGTGGCCAAAGAGCATTGCTCACGCCTCCAGGTCTTTAGTTTACTCAAGTTAGGGAATAAGACCTGGTACTTAAGACACGTAAAATACAGCCCAAAGTGTGATACTATACATTTCTCACTCATGGTTGTAGTTCCCATTCCTGTTGTTAAAAAAAACGTATACAACTAAATTATATTTTATGATATTACAGGCACTAGGGGATCAAAATATTCTAGCAGTTCTCATAAAATCAAATAATTTTGTTTTGAACAAGCGAGCAACCAGTGGAATATCTTCCAGGCCTCTGTAACACAATTAGCTTGAACTCTGTTGAAAGTGTTTTGATTTTGTACGAGACAGGGCAGTGACACTACTTGGGCTTTGAGTTTGATGAATGTTCAAAAGTGTACAGAGACACAGCTCTGATATGAAGAGCAGAGCATAAGATAAATTACATCAACAACAAAACTTTCAATGCCTTTTATATACCACATACAGTAAGTAGATACTGAACATATCACATGATCATAATACAATCCATAAAAACACATTATAATCACAGATACCCATAACGGAACTAGATACCACATATAGTACGATCCATAAATCACATCATCCATTACAGAAATAATGCCACAGGGAGGAGAACGGGGAGGTGGAGGGAATTTGAACACTGACAGCTTGGCATGTAGACTGAATACAGAGTAGTGAGTGACTGCTTAAAAGGACCACCCATGCCAAACGCCAGCACAGCAGTCTGCCGTCACTGAGGCAGAGGCGTGCACGCAAGTCGATTCTCGCCCTCAGGGCGTCTTACTGGTAATAATATTTATATAAATTAATATTACTAGAGCAGTGCTCGTTGGGCACTGGTCTACTTGGAATAATGCAAGTTGGAAATACATGCCCCACCCAGTTATTAAAGGACCAAGAAGTCCCACTATGATTGGCCAAAGGGTGGCGCTATAACACTCAATTGAAAATGCAAACTTTGAACATGCGTAGCTCATGAACTGTTTGACCGTCGGCAATGCAACTTTGATACACTTATGTGTCTCCTCATGCTGAACATTGCTGTTTTGTTCAAATTCTTCTTCTTATGCTTTTACAGTATGGTAGAGGGTCATGCCAAATAGCAATAGCGCTATAGCAATTCTTTGAAAATGAAAACTTTGAACAGGCATAACTTATACCCCATTTGGCCAAAAGTCATGGCACTTGTTTCCACATGTTCCTTGACTCATTGATTGATTGATTGAAATATTTATTAACAGATGGCAGAATTACAGTACATTTAAAGCACAACTCAATACAAAGACTGTTAACTGTGAGTGGACGACCCAATAAAGCATTACACTTGTTCAATTCATCAAAGGGAACACATCTGTCACTTTGACCAGTAAGCTCCTCCCTCAGATATTCCGCCATTTTTAGCAGTTTGAAAAATGCTTATACTGTACAGTACCTGATTTTCTGCCCACAGACAATAGTTGGGCAACAAAATACAGACAATAAAAAAAAGCATGCCCAAATATGGAGTATATGTGCAGTACATGTCAGAACATCATGGTGATGCAGAGGGCCTTGTCCAGAGCCTGGGCAGAGGCTTGTGCTGGTTGTGCTGGTTCTGTACAACTGGCTATCCGATGGACTCGACTGCACTGCACTCCCTGTGGGGGTGTGGAACGCGTGTGTCGAATTTGAAGTCTGTGGGCCGAACGTTTCTCCAGTTATGTGGATTTCAGATGTACACACACACACATACACACACGCACGTGCACGTGCACATGCGCGCGCACACACACACACACACACACACACACACACACACACACACACACACACACACACACACACACACACACACACACAGAGAGAGACTTGGTGCATATAAGATAAACCAGGCAGCTGTACTGTAGATGTTTCATCATAAACTGTTAATAAGGTAACACATTTTGATGACAGCATTGTTTGGAACCAGAACATAGCAGCTGTGTCTAACAATTCATATAGTGTCCGTTTCTCCACAGTTGATTTACTGCTCTGCCCATTTCATAAAAGCAAGACAATAGGATTGGTAGTATTGTTAATACGCTTTTAATGTACCTCACTCGTCATGTCCAATTTCATGGCCCTTAGGTAGCTGATCACAGATTGAATCAACACTTTATTGCTTGCTATACTTAAATTCGGACTACGGGTTAGAATTGTTTGTTACAAGTACATATATATATACAATATATACAAGGCTGTATACTGTGTGTGTGTGTGTGTGTGTGTGTGTGTGTGTGTGTGTGTGTGTGTGTGTGTGTGTGTGTGTGTGTGTGTGTGTGTGTGTGTGTGTGTGTGCGTGTGTACATTAGAGTTGTCAGCATATGCATCCATCAAGGTCATGTCCTCTCGCTTTGATAGATGTCTAATCTATGTTCCAGGCCATTACCCATGAGTTACAATTGAGGACAGAAGTGCGTGTGTGTGTGGTCGGAAATTGTAGTGTGAGATATAGTTTGCTATAGTTAGCTCATGCAGCCTAAGTCAAGCGATTTGTGTCAAACCTCCCTTACCCAATGCAGAGCAATGAAAATATTATAACACTTTAAGCATGGTGGGTGGCCCTGGGCTTGAGCCCCCCCCCCCCTGCTTATAAAAAAGCAAAAGGAAAATGTAGTTTGCAATATCATATTCTAGTTGTTACACTATAAGTGGTTGGTCTGTTGTTACAGGCTTTTGCAAAATAGTCCACATTGTGCACACATTCTGAACGGCTTCAGGATTGTACCGCTATACTCAAATCAAATCACTGTGGCCTCCACTAGGCTATATATCCACGTCCAAGCCCGGGGACTTTACCACTCCAGCCAGCACAGGCTGGAGTGGTTGTCTCAAGATAAGTTCTATGTATGCATATGTAAGAGTTACTCACAGCCTCATAGCCCGATGAAGTAAAAGTCTATTATCTCCTCCGGTCCATAGGGATATATCCCTTTGGTCTAGTGGTTAAGATATTGGACTTAAAGGTGGGAGACCCGAGTTTGAATCCTGGCCGTTACATTGTTGCTGTGACCCGGACCAGGTTTCCCCATAGGAGGAGGTCAAAAGGGGGGTGAGTGTAGTAGAGTTCCTCACAGGCTCAGCCTGATGAATTAAAAGTCTTTAATCTCACCTGATCCATAGGGATATCCCTTTGGTCTAGTGGTTAAGATATTGGACTTTCTTGCAGAGACACAATCGAGTTCGAATCTTGGCTGTTAAACATTCAGTATTTCATTTATAAATATATTTACATATTTTTTTATTGGCATGTGAATTGTGAATGTGGTCCTACAAGAGTGTGCAAGAGAGAAAAGCGGCCTGGGTGAGCCAAGAATAGAAAACAGTGAGCGGGTGGGTTACAGTACATTGAGCTACTGCACTCCTTGGCTGCGTCTCAGATGTAAAGAGAGACGTCAGAGGGTAGTGAAGACCTTCATTAAATGCAGCTCAGGCCCTGGTGAAGCCCTGGTTAATTATAGAGTGGTCCGGCACATTGCATTCACTGTAAATGAATCATGTTTAATGCATCTCCCCAGTCCTTGTCATTTAACCTCACCTCTGGAGGCAGATGGGAAGGGAGGGCCCTGATGGAAGAAGGGAGGGATACGTAGTAAAGGCTTCCAGCAGCCCCCGAGGGGCCAGTACATGTGTGGTTATTCTTTGCCGTCTTTGAATTGACTTGCGTACTGCATAAGCAGGGCATAAGCGAAGCCATGCAGAGGGGAGGTTGATAACGGGTTAACTGCGTATTGTTTCCTGTTACGGAGACGTTTTTTAAGTGAGTGGAGTTTCATCTCATAGACTCTTCCGACTCTGGGGCATGTGTGTCGTATGGTGGCTGGCATTTTTCTTTCTGCTGGCTGCCATTTTTGTTTCCAATATGCTGCCACTCAGAGTCCCAAAAAAGATGTGCTGTGATTGGCCAGTATAGTCACTTTGAGTGGCAGCGTGCCTCTGCCATATTGAACTCCTCCATAAGATACATGTTGCTCCATTGCACTGCAGGGCGAATGAGGATTTATGTCTATGGTTAATCTTACTCATGCATGGATGCTGATTGGATCCTTACGCAGTGTTAGTCTGTTCCTTGTAGGCCTACTCCCGTCCCTCTGCATACCAAGACCTTTAGGGAGAAAGTTGCTCATTTGCATGTGAAACATGCCAACAGGTGCTTTTAGTTCAGTATAGAGCGCCTGATGTCACTCGCTCAGCCCCTGGTTCATGGACGTTTTTCAGTCTATGGAGAATAACACTGGTCATCTTAAAACAGTCTCATATAAGAACTTTGGTCCAAAAATAAACAAACTGTCTCGACAATATTGTCGGGGAGGTGTCTCTGTATCAATTATGAGTTATGACAGTCTGTCCCTCATATTTGATAGTCTGTTTGTAGTGAAAATGTAACTAATTCAGCATATTAGCTATAATTAGCGTTTTCTCACAGTCAGTTGATTCTTCATATCCATAATGAGTGAAACGGCCGGGATGATTTTATTTATTTTTCAATCACAGTTCTTATATGAGGCGATCTAAAATCCCCATATGGGGATTACAATGCAAATAAAAAGTACATGAACCTGTGGACTTGGCGCCCTCTGCCGATATATTGATGTCAGACTTCGGTGCTCTATTGTCATGGTGACATGCTTTTACCCAATAGATTTGTTGCTGGAAAGATGCACTGTTGCTGGTTTGAGTGACAAATGAGGACAGAGACATTTTATCCTCCAAACATCACTTCTGACCAAAATATTTGGCAAATATTCAAGAAGATGCTTTTTTTTATTTATTTGCAACTTCTTGTAAATGGATCCATGTTTTCATCTGCCTTCAATATCCCCCCATGACAAATGAGCTAGACAGCCACAAGACTTAAATTGCTTAAGCCAACAAACAAAAGAAAAAGGAGCTATTTTCCTCCTGGGAGACGGGAATGTCTTGTTGCATTTGCTTCACTGCGCTGTTCTGGTGAGCACTGCAATGCAATGGTCTACACTGACTGCTTTGAATGCTAATCACTTTTTCCTTTTCTCTCCTTCTG
This sequence comes from Protomyctophum bolini, assembly GCF_963924005.1. Taxonomy (NCBI): domain Eukaryota; kingdom Metazoa; phylum Chordata; class Actinopteri; order Myctophiformes; family Myctophidae; genus Protomyctophum; species Protomyctophum bolini. Next base: position 22,519,138 of record NC_137874.1, on the reverse strand, counting down.
CCCTTCCTACCTCCCCTCTCCTCTTTTTCCTCCTCCTCCTTCTCTGACACAGGAGTCGCCCAATTCCCAGGTAAGCCCTCCCCACTTCTCCTGTTTTTTTTGCCATCCCTCACACCCTTTCTTTAGTCTTGCATTTAATCTGCCGTCTCGTCTTCATAGAGAGGCTGCCTCTCAGCATTAGCCTTTTTTTGTGTGCTGCCTACTAACTGTTTGTCCACAGTATTTCTTTGTCTCAATTGTCTCAACATCCCTGCTCTGTTAGTTTCGCTCAAGCATCTACACCACAGTTTATTCAATTCAAGATACTGTATCATGATGCTGTCGCTCTTTGCTGTCTGAGACGGACAGTTTAAATTCCCCACCAAAGTGGAGTAAACATGAATGGACTGTGGATCTGAGCCTCGACACTAACTGCTCCAGTGGTTTTCACATCCTTTGCTCTACTTGACTAAATTAGACTAGTAAAGTTGATTTGGTCTTCATGTCTGGCTTCTGGAATTCCCCTGCATCATCAGACCCTTTTGGGCTGTGTGCAGATCGGGGGACTAGAGTTTAAATCAAGCACCATCCACTGATCTCCCTGATAAAAGTTCTGTCTGCCCAGCGGGGGTTGTTCTCTGAAACTTTCTTCTACTCCTCATTTTATGCTTCACTCGCTCGTAGCCTCAAAATGATCATCATGCTTGCATTTTGAACATTGATTTTTACAGAAAATCTTCCTCAAGTTACCATTTGCATTACACAACGCATCACTTGATGCAAAGTGACCAAAATGCGTGCATGTGTGCAGGGCCTGGAATCTATTTAAAACATATTTTTACACTTTGGGGGGATACTAAAATACTTACTCATTTGCATGGTCGCAAAAACTCCCATCCACTCTCATGTTAGAGACATTTCTAGAACGCTCACATCTTTCTTCCTGTATCATTCCAGCATTTAATTTTCAATGGAGATCTTTTTCCTTTTGTCGCGTTCCTGAGCCAATAATTTGATGACCGGGTCATCGGTTCATAGCAGACTCAGTATGAGACAGAGCCAATTATTGGCTTAGAAATGTGACAAAAACAAAATAACTAAATTCTTGGGTAATTCATAGAAAATAAGTAATTTTTTGAGTGAACTACGTCTCCTCATAATATGAGGAGCTACCCATATTATGGGTAGCTGCAGCTGTAGACATAATAACCAGTGTTGCAACTAATGCGTTACTAACGCAAGACGTTGCATAATGCAACTACCTTTTGCGGTAACTAATAAAGTAATAACTAGTTACCTTTTCCTATTAATTAATGCCGTTATATATTTAAATGGGTGCGTTGCCTGCATTATGGAGCAAGGTCTGGAAAAGTTCAGAAATATATTGGGTGCATATTCAGATAATACTGCACATAGAATGGAATATACAATCCACACTGTCTGTAGTGTAGTCTTAGGAGTCTTGTTTAATAATAAATCTAAGTCTACCAAACAGACACGTTTCATCGCGCAGGCCTTAGCCACTGTTAGTATTTCCATACTAAATAAATACTAACACTGGAGAAGGCCTGCATGCCGAAATGTGAGTCTGCAACATGTCTGTTTAGTAGACTGCTGCTGCGGAACTACAACATCACTAAACAAGACTATTAAAACTACTACAGATCTAGTCCTGGTACATAGTTTCACACAGCCAAATCAATGATTTAACAATACCAAGAGGTATAAAAGGTGAAGGCAACAATGTGGTTCTTTATAATGGAAATGGTGAGCATTTTGCTTCAGGATGACGATGCATTTTTTTCTAAAAAACAACAACAATTCCATAAATTCATTAACTCCTTTGAGGAATATTGTAAATGTTTGTATAGATGCATTACCATTTACCAGGTGTCTAAATTACACTTTTTCTGTCTCTTAGCTGAGAAAAAAAGATTGCATTGCATTTTACTTTTTCTTTTAGCTTCGGTTTGTGTCTTGTTGAAGTTCGATTAATTCAATTCAAACAATATTTTGATATATTTGGTTAAATATTTTTTGGACCGCAGTGTTTCCAAACCTCGTTTTAGATTTGAGCTAAACACAAAAATATATTTGAATATATATATACATTTTTAAAGAAAAAGTTTTTAACTCAAAATATTCTGGTGGTCCCTGGAATAAAATATTTTGAGACGAGGGTCGGTGGCCAAATACAAAACTTTTTTAAGAGAGCTGATTTAAAAGATTTTTCGAGACCTAGATTTCACCACTTTTTCAACCTATCTTCATATAGTAGGTCCTCACAAATAATCATGAAAAAATGGCACAAATTTTTTTCTACTGTCTGTGTCCCATGGGAGGGCTGTGGGCAGTTCAGAAACCATCTTCCAGTGACATCATCGATGGGGAATACAAGCTAATAGAAACTGCAGGTTTACTAGTCCTGAAAAGTTGCAATGCGAAAATGGAAGCCATCGTTCTCACGATAATGAAAATCTAAACATTTATTTTTTTATTTTTTAAATACATCTGCCTAATGATGATATCACTGGAAGACGGTTTCTAAATTGCCATTAAACAGACACAAGACAAACGCAAATTTGTGAATGCAGCCCAGTAAGAGCATATGTCGACCCCACCCACTCACCTCCGCCCCACCCCCTCCTGGTGCTGTGGCCATCTTGGAAACTAAACACAATATAAACAATGGGAGAAGGGTGGGGCCGAGAAAGGCCCTTATTATAATTTGCATTAATCTACTGTTTGTGTCATAAATACATCTACACAGAATGCACATACTGTATTACTGTAATAAATAATAATAAAACAACGTAATAATTTTTTCGAAACTAGGTTGATTTTATATGGCGAATAATGCCTTCAACCTGTATGAATGAGGCATCACCAAATTAACTCATAGAATGCTGAAAGCGTTTTTAAACGTTTTATTATAGCCACCCCTAAGAAGCGCATAACGTTTTTATACGTTTTATGGTCCAAAAAACGTTTTTTTATTGATTACTATAGTTCAACTATATTTGCGCCCGGACAACTCATAATGTAACACCGATCGGCTCTAAAAAGAGTTAAAACCCCCCCCTGCTGAAAAGAGGTGTTGGTCTGAGAAGCGTCTGGCACCGCCTATTGGTTGGTCTATGCGAGGACGTACGACGTAATGGATACGGCCGTCCGGCATAGACCAACGCAGATGTCAGGGGATCTAAAATGGATGGGACAATGCTCTTGTTTGTGTGAATACACTCGATTCCCCCTCCCCTCCTGTTTCTACATGGTTTCTCCCGAGGGAGAATGGTGGGGGGGGGGTCTCTTCCTCTTGGATCGCATTGGCAGTTCCCCCCCCACTCCCGAGTCCCCACTGCTTTCAACTGCAAGGCTTGCACTCTCATTCTCGGAACAAGATACAACGCGATTTGCTCTCTGCCCGTATATAAACCTGCAACGATCGGCATTTGATTTCATAACGTAACGTTTGCCAGACACATGTGGAGTTAGTCATGGACAGATTGCACATCATTATCGAGGGCCCGCCATGATACGTTGGTCGCTGATCGCAAGCCGTACTGCTGCTGCGCTGCTCGCATCCAACCATCCAATCCATCCCCCTTTCTCGTTACAACAGGCTATTATAAACTCACCGTCGAGCAGCCTGCCCTGCACCTAATGTGATAAAATGAACGGCAGGACAAAATCGGATCGATTATTATCTGTCTATCAGCAACATACGGGTGTTTGTCTTGCAACGACAGGTGGTGCTTTCTCGTTTTTTTTCTTCCAAATACGTTGACGTGCTGCTTCTGCTGCTGCCGCATCCATCTCGTTGTTTTTCTTGTTGTTTTTTTTCCCAAACATGTCCAGACACAATCCGATCCAGTCTCGCGTCTCACCTTATAGATACGCGAGACTGGATCGATGAGGTTAGTGGTATGTCTGGACATGTTTGGAGCGGCACACGACAATCGACAATAATGTTGATTATGCAAGATCATTTCCTCAAAGCCTAGTTGCCCCCCCCCCCCCCCCCGTTACTGCGATTGTTTGTAGCTCGAATCACAGAATGAGTTCAATGAGCGTAGGGAGAGGGCACATATGGGGCTACGATTGAAGAAAGTTTCCAAGTCCGTTTTATGATCAGATAATGTGCATCAAGACTCTCTGCTTTCATAAGAAAAAAACTAATACTGTAATTGCGAATGCAATGAGCACTTACTATGAGACCTAGCAGATCACGTCTGTCTGTCTGTCTGTCTGTCTGTGTGTGTGTGTGTGTGTGTGTGTGTGTCTGTCTGTCCCGCTTACTGTATATGTGGACCTGGCCCTTTTGTGCCCATATATGGAGCTGAGTGATTTGTGAGTCATGGTGACATGAGTGTGATGGCGTGGTCCTGCTTTGGGGACTCCTTATATGGTTATGGCTGAGTCATGGTGACATGAGTGTGATGGCGTCTTTTGTGACCATATATGGAGCTGGCGTGGTCCAAGCACTAACTATGACACCCTGCAGATCATGTCTGTAATTTATTCTAATTGTTATTGCAATTTACGATCTGCGTTCGCCTTCCGCGTTCGCGCGTCTTACTCGTAATAATAAAAATCACACCCCTGTGAAGTGAGCAGTGCAATGTTGTGAAGTGAGCAGTGCAACATTGCACTGCTCACTTCACTGGGGTGTGATTTCTATTATTATTACAGTATTAGTATTTTTCTTATGAAAGCAGAGAGTATTCTGTTTCATACGGTATATAGTATGTACATGTCGCTATAGGCCTTATTTTGTGAATATTTAGTTGTTAGGTCCATGCTCTCTAAAATTATCTTTTTCAGAGAACTTTAGAGATGGCATGGGCCTGAATAACTATTATTCACAAAATAAGGCCTATAGCGACATGTACATACTATATACCGTATGAAACAGTCGACTCTCTGCTTTCATAAGAAAAATACTAATACTGTAATAATAATAAAAATCACACCCCTGTGAAGTGAGCAGTGCAATTGCACTGCTCACTTCACAGGGGTGTGATTTTTCTGGGTGGTATTTTTCTTATGAAAGCAGAGAGTCTACTGTTTCATACGGTATATAGTATGTACATGTCGCTATAGGCCTTATTTTGTGAATAATAGTTCTTCGGGTCCATGCCTTCTCTAAAGTTCTCTGGTGGGCGCAAGCTGCATTCAATAGCCAATTAGTGACAAACTGTATATGTGTACAATGTGTACTGTTTTCCTCCTAAAAGTAGACATTCAGGGCTTTCATTCGGTATATGGTTTGTATAGGATATTATTTGTGCTCAATTTTATATCGGTCTTTTGAACTAAAAAAACTGAACTGAAATGTCTGTCAACTTCAGGCCTCCATATCTCTGTTGTTTTTTTTCACAAGCAGCGTGCAGGCAAAAGCAGGTGTTAGAAAAAGGTCAATATCTCCAGAATGGAAGATGGTAGAATCATTATTTTTTTTTTAAATTGAAGTGGACAAGTTGGGCTTTCTTTTTATTTATGCGATTGTGATTCTCGCTATAAGAGGCCCCTCGCTGTGGGCCCCCCAAAAAGTTCAAAAAGCCCATGTTAAGCCTTCAGCACCAGTAAGCCATGGTCCGCTAGAACCTGTAGCAGTTAAAGTGTTAATAGTTTGCTGTGAAACATTTTCGGATAGTTTATTTTCTAATGGTCATACTCCCGGTGTGGAAGGACGTTATGTGTGGCTGGAGCTTTGTGGGTGGGTGGCATACCATTACTTCAACAGATTGCTTCCTTTATTCTGGTGGGAGTAGAGCCTCACTTTGTAACCATAACACAACACCCCTGCTAACTAAATCAGCATGTGAAATTACTCCCTCCATCACTTATCTGACACTGACACGCACGCACGCACACACACACACGTACACACACACACACACACACACACACACACACACACACACACACACACACACACACACACACACACACACACACACACACACACACACACACACTTTTGTTTTTCAAAAGCAAAAGCACAGCCCTCTCTCCTCTACCAGGCATTCTTTTTTATTCCAATTGTTAATGCCAGCAGCAGTTATTTAAATACATACATAAATTAGAGTTGAACTCATTTCAGTGGTGCTGCCAGCATGCACGGTGCATCAGTGGTGCTGCTGCTGCTGCAACGCATGCTATAACCTTTTCCCTTCCTTTTAAATATTTTCTCTCACATTGTTATAATGCTCATTAGCAATAACCCACCTATCTGCAGACTCCCTCCCCAGTCAAAGTTCAGAGTTTTAATGAACGTAGAATTATGTGCACAATGTAGTTTACATACACATGTAAGGGACTTTATTTATTTGACTAGTTTTATTTTATTTTTTATTATTAATTATTTTTTATAGTTTACCAAAAATCCTCTCTCTCACACTTATGCCAGTGTGCCAGTAATCACCCTCCTTGGTGCCAATGTTGCAAAGGTTGCCTACCCCTGCTTTAGGGCACAGCTAATGAGGATCCTAACAAATAAACAAATACAATTCTCACACTCCGTGCCGTCAAACGGGTGACGTCTGGGAACGGATTTGACCATATATTTCGGGGTACCCGCCACGTGGCATGCCTACAAATATGTGATAGTTTTAGGATTCTGAACATTCGGCTCGCCGACCCACTCGCTTGCCGTTTGCTCGGCAGGGCCTCTCATGGCTCAAGTCCGCTTCAGACGGCGCGGCACGTCTCCGCCAGTTTTTTTTTTTGCCGTAGTACTCACCCTCTCCTGGTTTGAGAACGGCACTTCCATGCCCGGTGCAGTGGTGGTGCTGCAGAAACTCTTACCGAGCACTGCTAGAACAGCAGTGCTGTACCAGGAACAACTTCAAGATTTAGATTAAGTTATGATAAATGCTGGGTTAATCACTCCTAAACAGGTACTGCTTTATTTTCGTGTACAACTGTGCACCTGGCCCCTAATCACGTTCCAAGCCATTGGATTCTATGTTTAGTAAATATCAGTAGCTAACAAGAAATTCACTTGGACCCAAGCTGTTCCCATAGCAACACAATTCCACTGACAATTTCTATCTATACGTTCGCTCTTCCTGAGAGCTTTCCAGATGAGTGAGTTCAGACCACAGCTGCCTCACTGATGCATTCATCACTTGACTGACACCCCCCCTACACACACACACACACACAATCAGATTGAACGAAACACACACACGTCACACACACACACACACACACACACACACACACACACACACACACACACACACACACACACACACACACACAGCCAAAGCCCACCACTTGTGTGATCTTGACTCTTGACTCCACACAAACACCATCCAGCCCCGGCTCCCCCATGACCCTCCGTTTTCCTCGTCATTAGCGCCACTGCTAGCAGCAGTCTCCCTCCTGCTCCGTTTACCGCTCTGCTTGTTTCTTTTCAATCTCCTCTGGGCAGAAGAGCCAGTATGGTTTGCGCGTGTGTGTGTGTGTGTGTGTGTGTGTGTGTGTGTGTGTGTGTGTGTGTGTGTGTGTGTGTGTGTGTGTGTGTGTGTGTGTGTGTGTGTGTGTGTGTGTGTGTGTGTGTGTGTGTGTGTGTGTGTGTGTGTGTGTGTGTGTGTGTGTGTGTGTGTGTGTGTGTGTGTGTGTGTGTGTGTGTGTTTGTGGGTGGGGCGCGCTAATGACTCAGTCCGGCTGCGCTAAGCATAGTTGGCTGGAGGCGTAGTTGTACTTTCCATGTGCCTATGGCTGACATCTGCCTACTCAGGAGCTTTAAAGATTGTTTAATATATGCATACTATCAACCACACAGAAATATGCAACAGCATGCTTTGATATTTATTCCTTGGCTTAATCCTAATGTAATTCCCACCATAGCATTAAAGATTACAGTGACGAATAAGTCGTCACTCTGTGAAATAGGTTACATGCCCTAGGTTACAAACGTAGTTTGGAATCAAAAGTGTTTGCACAGGGAACTTTTCCAACATTTCTTATTATGTTTATGACTTTAAGAAATAAGATATGGCTTAATTAAACAACGAAGCCACAAAGTTAATTGCCAAAAGAGGGATTTATAAAGTTGTTTGAAGGTGAAGCCATTCATTATTTGGGTGTCCAAACTGCATTATCTGTGCTCTGCTCAGGCTACAGTTATGTGCTGTACTTGAACGCTACACCAAATGAGAGCCATACCGTATGATAGCTCCAGTTGCTACTGTAGCTACTGTAATAGTTTGACATTAATGCACAATCATCTATTATGTCCCCAATTATTAATAGTAGTCTTTGTGGAAAAGGTTGAAAGTTATTCCAATATACAGAAAGTGGCGTTTGACCTTTTTAGAATAAGTACATTATGAATCCTTTAATTGCCTTTTTATTTTGGAAAGTTCAAGGACACTTTGGTAGATGTTTGGGTTATGTCCACACCCTGTCATGATGTAACTAGTTCAATTAGGGGCATATATTGCGCAGTTTATAAAAAAATGTGGCGTTTGTGAGGTTGTACGTTTACATGCAGTGGCAAGTATCTCCGCCCTGCTTCCCTCCACGAACACGGGCCAGACGGTCGTCAACGTCGGATGCACCACCAAGGTGGATTTGAACCAATGACCTCTGTGGTGGTGGGACTTTACCACTGTGTCACCAGGCTGAGCATTAAACCAATGACCTCTGTGGTGGTGGTGGGACTTTACCACTGTGTCACCAGGCTGAGCATTATACCAATGACCTCTGTGGTGGTGGTGGGACTTTACCACTGTGTCACCAGGCTGAGCATTATACCAATGACCTCTGTGGTGGTGGTGGGACTTTACCACTGTGTCAGGCCGAGCACCCCGTGAACCTCCTTTCAATACATTTGGCGTGACTTTCACCTTTCCCCTGGGGGAACAGTTTTAACATTTTAAACTTAAATGACTTCCACCTTTCCCCTGGGGGAACAGTTTTAACATTTTAAACTTAAATGACTTTCACCTTTCCCCTGGGGGAACAGTTTTAACATTTTAAACTTAAATGACTTCCACCTTTCCCCTGGGGGAACAGTTTTAACATTTTAAACTTAAATGACTTTCTCCTTTCCCCTGGGGGAACAGTTTTAAAATGTTATACTTAAATGCAGCAATCTGGTGCACTTTGAAGGGGCTGAGGTCAAGTATTTTGGATCCGAGCTGGGATGTGCCTTCCAGATAGCTTTCAGTCACATTCTATTACCCAAATTAACTTTTATGGCATACTGTATTACATTTAATTTATGCATTTTTTTAATAGTATTGCTAAGACAATGCTGTGGAAGAAATTGATTGCAATGTTCTAATCCTCAAATATATGGCTCTTGCTACTTTTCATTTTCTACACATTTTTATATTTGATTGTTGTAATCTTTCACAGTTTGTTGGACAAACATGAACCAACATAATCTGTTTTACAGATGTGTCAGCATCATCAAGATACACAATTATCTGGCCAACTTTCTAATCTTCTACAAACTGTTACCAACTCCTAAAGTATCCTACATTATTTTTTACTCATACCATGAGTAGTATACTAATATTGTTCCAGTCCAAAGACACTACGAGCAGGGGTGCATAGCATTCATGAATATGCTTTGTCCCTTCAAAATAAACAAATGAAGTAAAGTAAATCTAAATGTAGTGTAGCTTTATCAACAAGATAGACTCCTGATAGAATCATATACAGATTAACAGACTAACACTAGACTCTAGATCTACTGTACATGCTGCAGCTCTATCAGCCAGACTTACTGCTGCATTAACACGCTCAACACAACGGTAACAGTCATTCAAGTTCAGAACACAATTGTGAGATAGGTCTGTCATTTTCTGAACACAGCACAGTTAATAGTCCTCACACACGCACCACACACGCACGCACTCACGCACGCACCATTGCAGTATCCAGAATAAACGTAACTGCTTTCCTATAATTAAATTGCACCTCTGCGTGTCTGGGCGTGATGTATGGTCTACAAAGTTCTCAAAATCTTAAGGTGATTTTCTTGTCAAAATAGATAATTACATCCGCAAAATATTCATTTCCAAACCTAATTTCTTAGCCTTCTCATTTCCCCAGCCCTCTATTTTCTCCCATTAAGCCTTTTCATGAAGTTCAGGAACATTTATGAATCCTAGATATTAGTTGTCCAAACAATGTCTTCCTTCTGCAAACTGAAGGCCATTTCTATAAAGGCTTGCCGTTGTCACAGATTAATGCCCAGGAGCTTTCAAATCATGGAATATTGCTGTGTCTTGACTGTTAACTGGTTCAGACCGTACAACGTGTGGGCACGTCATAACTAATCCAACCGACGGGTTGTGTACACGTCCTAGCGCATTTTCATTGTTAAGAAAACACAAGAAAAATATTCTGAATTTGTCTCCTTTTTTTTGTTGGCCTCCAAGGCCACCATGCTCTTCGCTTGTCCACGGTCCTGTTCACTTCCCTGTTTACCGCTGCAGAAAGAATCCCTCGTATCTCCTAATCTAGGGAGCTCTCCGTGGTTATGACTATGGCTCTTGCTATACTTTTTATTTTCTACACATTTCTATATTTGATTGTTGTAATCTTTCACAGTTTGTTGGACAAACATGAACCATTAACATAATCTGTTTTACAGATGTGTCAGCATTATCAAGATACATAATCCTTTTTCACAATTATCTGGACAACTTTCTAATCCTGCCTCTGAAAAATATAATTCTGACCAATTCACTTCTACAAACTCGGCAACTCCTAAAGTATCCTTAACCGGCCACGTATGTCGGACTAACGGGTGTTGAATAACAGGACAGTGTCTGTCACACACATTAATGCTTGCATGAATGCAAGCATTATTTACTTCCCCCCTCACATAGCTGCACACTCCAGCATCAAGCAACGAGGGTCAATGTGAATGAATAATAGATGTCAGCGGTACTCACGATGACTGATATCAGTTGGCGTTATAAGAAATGCTGATATGTTCTCCTGGTTTTGACATTTGGTGTCAACGTCTGTCCATTAATAATTCACCTATATTTAGCTTGTATTGTACTTTTATTGTGCGTACTGTAATAACAAGTCAGTGCACTGCACTCTGTGGCTGTGTTTATCTGGGTTGAGCTCCGCCCTTTGTGAGACAGCAGAGGAGGAGAGGAGGGAAAATTGAATAAACAATAAATGACAACAACAAACAGATAACAGACATTTTACGGGTGTACATTAGCTCTATAACATAATCATGTATATTATTTTAAATGATGGAAATTTACATGTGCAAATGTCACACTCTGTACTGAGTGCGGGTAGAATGTGCCATAGGCACTTGAATTAGTCCTCAAAAAGTCAAAGAAATCCCCAAAGTACTCAAAAATACTCCAAGAAATACTCAAAAATACGCAAAAAAGATACTCAAAATATTCTCCACTTAGTTGGTTAACAGTCAAGACACAGCAATATTCCATGATTTGAAAGCTCCTGGGCAGTTAATCTGTGACAACGGCAAGCCTTTATAGAAATGGCCTTCAGTTTGCAGAAGGAAGACATTGTTTGGACAACTAATATCTAGGATTCATAAATGTTCCTGAACTTCATGAAAAGGCTCAATGGGAGAAAATAGAGGGCTGGGGAAATGAGAGGGCTAATACATTTAGGTTTGGAAATGAATATATTTATATATTTTGACAAGAAAATCACCATTACATTTTGAGAGCTTTGTAGACCATACATTACACCCAGACACGCAGAGGTGCAATTTAATTACAGGAAAGCAGTTATGTTTATTCTGGATACTGAAATGGTGTGTGCGTGCGTGGGTGCGTGCATGCATGCGTGCGTGTGTTTGTGAGTGCGTGCGTGCGGACTATTAACTGTGCTGTGTTCAGAAAATTACAGACCTATCTCACAATTGTGTTCTGAACTTGAATGACTGTTACCGTTGTGTTGAGCGTGTTACTGCAGCAGTAAGTCTGGCTGATAGAGCTGCAGCATGTACAGTAGCTCTAGAGTCTAGTGTTAGTCTGTTAATCTGTATATGATTCTATCAGGAGTCTATCTTGTTGATAAAGCTACACTACATTTAGATTTACTTTACTTCATTTGTTTATTTTGACGGGACAAAGCATATTCATGAACATTACAAATAAATGCAACGTAAATTAAATAGAGCTGAATTAGCAAAGATGCTAAATCATCTGCAGTCGTGAGTCGTCACACAAAACATAAAAAAGAAACAGGCAGGCAGTGAAGCACATTATTGGTACATTATGAGACAAAGCATAAAAACAAACATACAAGCAACCAAGTAAGGTATGAAAAAGTCTTACTTTTTCAATTAAACCAATACTATTTTTGACTTTCCCTAGTGTATTTTTCACAACAATCCTTACACAAAGTGTTTTTGACAACTTGTCGACAGAACTTGCCGACACACCGGCACAGGAAATGACAAGGAGTGTGTGTGCGTGTGTGTGTGCGTGCGTGCCTGCGTGTGTCTGTTAAGTAATGCATTCAGTTTCTTACTACGTTGTTGTTGTGTTCCAAAATATCCTTTGTGCCAGGACCCTGCAGCATTTGTTTTGGAGTGGTACAAATGGAGCTGTCATGGTGTGTGTGTGTGTGTGTGTGTGAGTGTGTGTGTGTGTGTGCGTGTGTGCGTGTGTGCGTGCGTGCGTGCGTGCGTGCGTGCTGTGCACATTTTTTGAAAGACCAGGATAGGCTGACACTGAAACAGGTTGTGGATTGTAAACCAGCTGCATAACAGTAGCTGTAGGAGATTGCTTTGACAAGAGTCTGATTGAGACCTCCAGGTCGACATTGAAATTCCACCTTAACAGGAAGGACACATTGGAGCTTTCTCTGTTGTATCAGACTATGTATGTGTCATATATGATAAAACAAGATAATAGTAGCACGCGCGTGTGTGTGTGCGTGTGTGTGTGTGTCCATGTGTGTGTGCACGTGCGGGCGGACCCACAATTTGTGGCACCTATTTTTGAGTCAGTCAAAAAGTCTCGCCAAAGTAGGGCACACTCTAGAATTAGACACATTTCAGACAGGGTTACCATGCTCAAAAGTCCAATGGAAACATTAATAATAAAGCTAATCATTCAACAGGAATTGGACCTGTCTGTCCATGGCCGGATTGTGATTTCATGTAGTTGGTCGTTTTAGCAGGTTAATGCAAATCCGATTGCGCATGATGCATATTAATAACAAGGTTGCCGTTGTTTCCTGTGGTGTGACACTTAAAACTGACTTCTAAAACCTGTTCCAAGCGGGATCCCACAGCATGGGAGTGGACAGATCATGGAAGTGAGCCTATCATTGACCTTTCTCCAGGCTGTCATCTGGCTGTCACTTCATACTCCGTGGGTGGCTCAACTTCTGCTTCAGCATCCGTGTGGGCTGGCAGTGCATGACGGCAGCTAGAGGTTATGCTAAATTCATAACGGTACACCCACGTTCACTTTCATTATTCAGAAATCAAGCCTTTCTAGTCGATGACACAAACAGATCTGCAATCAAACTCTCAGACATCCATGGCGACACAATCAGACAAGACGAGGTGCAATCAGACACTCTGGGAAACGACAACTTTCTCCCTCTCTCTCCTGTGATCTTTCTGGTTCTCGTTCTGCTTTGCCCACAAACATGTGCGCATACACGTGCACTTGCTCTGACCAAATTCACTATGAGTTATTATGTTAACCAGCAAGCACTGCAATAGCAAAATGAGAAGTAAATGAATGCAGTGTGTAGCCACAGTTAGCCAGGCCCATTATGGCCTAAAAGCTATGCTACTTTGTTGTTCTAAGTTACATAAAGCCTTTATTCAATGCAAGTGCTGTGGTATAGTAATGGTTTTAACAAATTAGGACATCAGCCACTAAAATAGAATATAGACAAAGAAAAAACAAAGGGGGACACATGAAAAGACCATTGTACAAGCAGCACATTTGAATTATTTCCCTTTGTCTCTTTTGATTTCAATCTCAAGTACCATATATTAGTTATGCACAAAACACTATCTGACAAAGCCCTCATATAGAGAGCTGAATAATAATGTGCTTAGTTGTTCTGCAGAATGTATTTGTATCTCAAGTTACTTTTTTGACTCTCTGCATTACAATTTGTATTTAGCAGATGCTCTTATCCAGAGTGACCTACTGTACGAGCTTAGCGTAAGCAACATGAACTCTACTGTACTGTAGCAAGTAGTCGAGGAAATGGAGTGCTAAGAAAACAGCTATGTGGTACTAAGTACTGCAACTAGAAGTTACATCAAACCTACTGTATATCAAATATTTAGCCATTTTGAATGCCTAAGCAAAATACCTACAGTAAATACTGATATTGAAATGCCTGTATTGTCTAAGGCTTGAATTGTTTGCCTTTGTGACATAGTCTAATGTGCACATGTTTCATTGTGACATAAATACTATCTGCTATAAATGCTATAATAACCCTGGCAGTTAAACAGGAGGACCTCAGGTAGCTCTTTGGAAATGTTCTATAGTGTGTATAGTTTCAATGTACAGATTATAGATTTTTAGATATTATACTGCATGCTTAGACTGATGTATAGATCCTTAGTTTACCTATGATCCTTGAGTACTATTTCTACGCATTTGGTGTATTGCTTTGTGTTTTCCTTGCTTACTGTAAATCGCTCTGGATTAAGAGCGTCTGCCAAATGCTTAATTGTAAATTGTTTTCACAGCAGTGGGCGTAGGTTTATACATTTAAATCTCCCCAGAAGTATCGGTAGGTGCAGATCTCTGACCGTCTGTCACAGAGGGCTCTATTGTCATAGCATTGTAATGGTCGTTTTTGTTTTTAAAGATCGTTATCCCTTGTCGACATAAATGCATCCAATTGAAAATGTATTTTTTTGCCAACAGCCCTATAACTGTTGGCAAAGTCAACAGAGTGTGACATCAGCATGCATTTGCAGTGTTAGATAGTCTCCACTCTCCACTCTCCACGCCCACAATCCTACCACTTCACAACCGTTGTCACAGTTGTTAAGTGGTGCAACAACTTCCTTAAGTGACTATGTGTGTGTGTGTGTGGGTGGGTGTGCAACACACAAACACATACTGTATTAAAGGTACTGTATATATGGTGATTTCGGATGTGCCAGTACAGTGACAGTACAGTATAGTGGAGGGTACAGTCAGGGGCGGCCTTAGGATCGGGAGGCCCCGTTCATGACGTCATCATTTTAATAATTAATAATTATAAAAAATTAAAAAACTGACTTCAAACTATGAACAGCATACACAGCCAAGTAGAAAATAGACAAAAGCAGCTTGCTTGATTAAACATTTTTTTACTTTAAGGTATAACTGGAAGGCAGCATAGGCTATACAATGATGCAATCGCAACTAGTGAGTGCACACACTGGGAAGTGGGAACAATTACAACCAAACAACACAGGTCAACGTAACATGAAGGTCGAGTACCTGCAGTGATTATTAGCTGCTGCCAACTAGTGGTAAGTTGACGTACAGGATGAGTCTGAACAATTGACAAGGCTGATTGGAAGGCTGCGATGCAATGCGATATGACTACTACTACTACTACCTGGTATGGGGAGGCCCCTGGAGGCCGTTTCAATTGAAACGATTGAAACATAATAAGGCCGGGTACAGTAGAGGGACCCCCACACGGTAACTCTGTCATTTCTCAAACGTTTCGGACGTGGGCCGGCTCCCTGGGTGCGTTCCTGTGGGTCCGGAACCCCCCCCCCCCTACACGGAGTTGCATCACTCACTTCACATGGGTGTGATTTTTATAGAACACCTATGTCATATCACAATAATACAATATCCAAAATCACAGACAATATCCAGTCTATCATCATGATAGTATAGTATACCTGTCAACGGGAGCAAATGTGTTAGACTGTGATTTAGGAACACCTGTTGCGACTTGCTGACATTGTCAAACCCCCCTGTGCAAGAGCATGTCCGTATTGTGTTCTTATGATACTAACTTGATACATCACTCATGTCACTGATTATGCAATTGTCGGCCCATATTTCTCTCTTCTGTCTCTTTTGTTTCTCCTACAAGTTGTGAGTCAGAACCTGGTGACGGACAACGTATCAGTGGTGGAGGGTGAGATGGCCACCATCAGCTGCCGGGTCAAGAACAACGACGACTCCGTCATCCAGCTCCTCAACCCCAACAGACAAACCATCTACTTCAGAGACATGAGACGTGAGTACTGGTGAACCCTGCTGACCCCAATCAACGGGGACGATTCATTTGAGAGGAGAGAACGATTTGAAACGGGAACTACAGTCATGCACAGAGCCTATTAACCTAATTACTATTAGTCAGATAGCAAAGAGATTTGGTGTAGCGGGAACAAAAAGAGCAAGTACAGTTGAAACTCTGGTCCGTTTAACTAAGGATAGAGGGTTTAAGTGGTCAATCTTCGAGAGTGGATCATTTTGTTTATTTGAGAGGACGGTGTAAAAGACGGGGTACCAAATAGGGCAGATGAAGGATGAGTGGATGATGAAAGGAAGTAATAGGAACGTTTGTTGCCAAAAATCGTCTGTTGATTGGGCAGTGTGTACGCTGTCCCATCAAGTCGCATGTTGTACAGTATGGAAGCGTTAAATAGCAGTGGGCTTGTTGTTGAAAAAGACATGAAGCCTTATATTAAGCTACTTGCGTAATGGGGATACTTTTGTCATAATGCATTTACCTTGCAGATGTCAGATTCTCTCATTTAGTTCATGAATCCATTAGTTCTGTCATCCAAATGTTCTCCTTGGACTACTTCAGAACACCTGACTGTTTACAGTTTTGACTAAGAAAATATTCAATCAATCAAACAGCCCTTATACAGGTACAGTACAGTATATGACTGTATGACTACCTAGCAGGGCTCACAGTGAACCATTGATATGCTTCGAGCCGGGGTCATTCCTATATTAATTCACGCTGTTGACTTGGTAAGAAGTGCGTAATGATTTAGACCATTATGTGAGGTAGATACACTCTCACGGAAGTAAGTGTGTGTGTGTGTGTGTGTGTGTGTGTGTGTGTGTGTGTGTGTGTGTGTGTGTGTGTGTGTGTGTGTGTGTGTGTGTGTGTGTGTGTGTGTGTGTGTGTGTGTGTGTGTGTGCACTAGACCCTATGTACTATGGCAACTTTTAAGCTCAATCGTCCTAAAACCACTCTAAATGCAGACTAGAACCTAAAATGCCAAGGTCACAACTGAACACTCACACGAACCACCCCCACCCACCCGCCCGTTTGGTGTTGATTTTGTGATTTATTCATATTGATGTCGAACACCTGGGAGGTAAAACTAATGCATTCATATTGATGTAGAACACCTGGGACGTGAAGCTGCTCTTATCTGATGAGAGAGAGAGAGACATCACCTCAATATCCTGTGAGGTGACTCGTCCTTCAGTACTGGCTCTTCATGACTGGAGGGTGGGAGAGTTCAGTGAGGACAAACATTAGATTTGATACTATTGAGGAAATTAGCCCTTCGCTAAGTCCCTCCCCAACCCGTCCTTGTCCAATAGACACGTTAGCAACGGAGAGGAGAGGAGACTTGGCAAGCTTTCGTTCTCACCCACTGAGATGCACGTTAAATGGCGGGATTTCTCCATCTATAATCGATCATTCCAGTAGCAAGAGTTTCAAAATGTCTTCTAAATCTAGTCATCCAGGCCTGCAGTAGGCTATATACACTGGACAAATGTGCATGACATTATTTCAATCAACTAGAAATACGAGGAAATGTTGGAGGGAGAAACAGTATCCAACTCGATCAAAACGACCGTCCGACGGGAGTTTTCATGTAATGCATGGTAATTAGGCTGCACTCTAGGGCCCCATACTCACATAGGCCTCATACACACACATCAAACACATGCTCTGTGTTCTGTCAATGTTTTGCCAATAGAAGTCACATGGTTTGACCAAACATTTTTGTTTGATGGGCAGAACACAGCCATCAAACACAAGTGTTTGTTTTAGACCATGTGACTTCCATTGGAAAAGCATTGAGGCAGCCATCAAATACAGACAGAACAGTGTGAACAGTGTGTATGGGGCCATAGGCCTCATACAAATAAAGCTCCCAGACAGCATAATCAGAGCAAATATCTTGCAGTGTATAAGGGCAATATAGCATTTCAAGCTTTCAAGACAGTTATGATGCTCTTGTCAGTGTGCAGCAGAGAACATAGCAGTTGTCTAGTATTTAATTAAATATATACGAAATGTACAATATGTATCTTGCATAGTATACTTTCCCCAATAATACAAACACTTTTCTCATCCTTTTCTTTATTTAACTTTTCTTTTTGCAAGACGATACCCACATGCTTCTTTGAGATGAGTCATTTTTTTTAGATCTGTACAGTTTTCTGACCGCTCACTAAGAAATGCCTTATCTTTATTCCCCTCATTGTTTGTTGTTTTATTTTTTGTGGTTGAATGGACATGCTCAATATGGTGAGAGAAGCGTACCTTACTACCTTAGTTGTTTTCACACTATTTGAACACTCTTCAAGATGCTGAGAGGTATTACATTTTCTTTACCAGGAAAACTAATTTGAGCATGAAAATTATGATTACAAGTTACAACG
Organism: Protomyctophum bolini; assembly: GCF_963924005.1. NCBI lineage: Eukaryota > Metazoa > Chordata > Actinopteri > Myctophiformes > Myctophidae > Protomyctophum > Protomyctophum bolini. The sequence continues at coordinate 22,500,548 of NC_137874.1, read as the reverse complement.
CATTTGAGTTGATTGCTTAATTATCTATGAATCCAGTTCTACTTATAAGTTATCATCAAAAATAGTAGGCTACTCCCATATGCTCACTGTTGTCTCATATCTTCTCATCATCTAAATGCACTTGACATTAACATCACAAGTAAAGTCAGCAAAACACATTCCAGCCCTTCCATTTTCAGTGATAATCACGTTCTGAAAGAATTAATTAATTCACTGTGACCGCATGAACCCTAGATAAACCCTACAACCCTACAATAAATGCCCCACATTTCGTAACATAACACATATGCTATTTTTAAATCGCCAAAACATGAATGGATTAAGTGCTTTAAAAGATTGTGATGCTGTAATAACGAACTACTTTTGCTGGGGACCCCTATAACGCTCCCAAGCACCCCTGGTCTAGCACGCTGGGCTAGACCTAGGTGGTTGTGTGTGTGTCTAAACGGATGTACCAATAGATAACTTATCTTGTGACCACCGCACTCTGACTTAAGGTGCGTTACCCGTTCAAATCAACAGACGTTTCGGGTATCCAGCCTTCATCAGCGTGTGAACTGATGAAGGCTGGATAGCCGAAACGTCTGTTGTCACTCCCTCAGGAACTGAAGCTCACGCTCATTCGCCAAAAGACCTCTGACCTTTAGATCTCTAGATGATTTTTTTTAATGATTTCCTCGATCCATTATTTCTTACATCATCCACGGAATGTGATGATATATGATGATGAAGCCCCTCGCTTCCCACAAGTGTGATTTGTATTTATTACTTGTCAAATAATTTCAGTCATCAATGTTTATATAGCTCATTGTGTATATTCTTTTCGGGTTTGACGTCTTTTCAAATATTATTATTTATAAAATGTATACATTTATTTTATGTTTTATTTACTCTGTGTACTCTCAACCACAGAAAACCTTGAACTATTTCATACACTATATTTTAAACCAGAGCTCAGATTATATAACTTTAGATGCCTCCAGTAGTATTTATATTGAATCTTAAATGTAATGTATTGCTTTAAAAGAAGTAAAATTAAATGCAAGCTTAGAAAAGAGTACTATTGCCGTCATATTACATGACGGTGATTTTCAGACGGAAATTTGACAATTGCCACACCTTCAGGATTTGTTTGATGAACGTGTGAGTGTGTTTGAAGAGCTTACATCTGTCCGCGGAACAGTAGCATGAGTTTATCATGGTGAGACTAAATTACCATAGAATATGGTAATATGGTAATTTGCCTGTGGACAGTGATGTCACGGTTCACAAATCCCACCCCCTCTCATCCCTGCTCCTCGCTAATCTGATTTCTTTATCTACAACTATAGGCAGGGAGAATTATAATTATATTATAATTACACTGTCTGAACATGGTCAAATGTAAATCTTTGAACGTACATAGAGAAAAAGATGACTTGATACGACCTTCAGATTCAATGAGCTATTGAGTGTGTTGTGTTGGCGGTGCGGACGGTGAGGATTAGATGAGTGCTTGGGGACCACTTAAAGGTTAAGCCTGACAGGGAGAAGTTTTTTTCCCCATGAGGAGAGAGTTTTGGGGAAAACATTGTGAAACATGAGTGATCGGCAGAGGAGAGAGAGAGAGACATCATCCCAGTGTTATTGATGTGTCTGTCTGTGCAGGTCCATGTGAGTCCTACTTACAGTACCAGCATCGGTGGAAAAAAAGTACTCAAATGTTTTACTTAAGTATAAAGTATAAATACTGCAATGTAGATGTACTGCGTTACAAGTAGAAGTTCCATATTAAAAATGTAATAAGTAAGTAAGTAAGTAAAAGTACAAAAGTATCAGCATCAAAATGTACTAAAAGTAAAAGTACTTGTATTGCAGAATGTCCCATTTAAAGATGGAGTGCCACAATTCTTGTATTTTTCCAGTTTTTCATGTGTCTACAAGGTGACAGTACTTCATTAGACACCCTGGAGTCGTTTTTATGTGCAATGGTGTATAGAGCGCCGCAGTCCCCGCCCCCTTTCAGAAAAGCGAGTGGCCCAGGAAGTGGAAGCCCCATGCATTATCCCATCGGCACTTTTAATATAATTTATTTAAAGACGGTTACGCCGCGGACAAAGCCAATTCGGATCGTGACGAATCATGACAATGAACACAATATTTTGGGACGATCAAATCATTAGAAAGAAGAAAAGAAAGTCAGGAGACAACACTATTTGTTTTATTTTTCGTCTTATAAATTATTTGATCGGCCCAAAATATTGTGTTCATTGTCATGATTCGTCACGATCCGAATTGGCTTTGTCCGTGGCGTAACCGTCTTTAAATAAATTAAAAGTGCCGATGGGAGAATGCATGGGGCTTCCACTTCCTGGGCCACTCGCTTTTCTGAAAGGGGGCGGGACTGCGGCGCTCTATTAACTTTGTATTTAGGGTTTCTTCCTGGAGGCTGAACCCTTGACAGTCAAACGGGCCAATGAAATAAACAGTAATATAGTGACACCACACTATCAGTCCCTCCCCTAACACCTCCCCCTTTATCATACAACTACAGCTGTGGGTGAGGCTTCAGTTCAGGTGGATCACCACCCATCAATACCCACCAGGCAAACCAGGCATACTTAATGAACTGGTGGGTGTGCCCACATAAAAACAACATCATTTTAAACAAATACTGTACACGTTTTGGAAAAAATTATACCTCCTTATATAACAATAAGACCTGGTGATCATGTTTTAGGGTGGAAAATAATCGTGGCACTCCATCAAGTTCAAAATGTGTACAAAATCTTTTGAAGATATTTTCAAATGGCCGAAAAGTATGGGTTAATGTATGTTTTCTAATCAAAATTTAAATCTCCAAAGTAAATAGTAACTAAAGTTTTCAAATAATTATAGTGGATTAAAAGTACACATTTAGGCTCTTAGATGTAGTGGAGTAGAAGTAAAAGTATTGGAAATTGGAAATGCAAAAAAAAAAGTACAAATACCTCAAAATTGTTAAGTACAGTGCTTCGTTACGTTACACCACTGGCTACCAGCACCGGTGGATGTTGGTGGATATTCATGTCATGATCTGTCAGAAGTGGCTGTTTGCTTGGCACTTCACAGGGAATATCAACCTTGTCAAGGGCAAGGTGATTCCTTGGTGATGTCTTGTGATCTCTCCAAGAGAGAACACTCTGACATGCAGCTCTTCATTATAGCCTGGCCTCCCACAGGGCAGCCACCTCTCTGCCCCCGGGAACTATGCTAGTGGAATTTTATGCTTTGGTCAGTCTATGGTCGGAGGCATTATATGTTTCCAGTTTGTCTGTCCATCTGGCCGGCCTTCTGGCTGTCCGTACCTACGCCCATGTGTCCGTCCATCCATTTATCCCAAATTTGTGAATACTAGACCTGTACGTGCCCGTTGGCCACCGGCTTACTTGAGAGAGATGCAACTTGGGAACCCAATAATACCCACTGTCAACTTGTCATAGCACCCGTTTTAACTATCTGTCTATGTTCCACATGGAGATCTCTGCATTTGTCTCTCTGCCTGTGTGTGAAGAGTGCAAACTGAAAAGTGTACTTGGCAATCAATTCGGCCCACTGGCAGAGCCTGATTGGTTGAGCCTTGCAATTGGCTGAGGCAGAGGCTGGAAATTGCACAGGTGAAAGGAGTTCACCTGTGCAATTCACCGCTGCCTCTAGAGGAGGGGCTGTGGAACGTGTGTGTCGAATGTGAAGTCGAATGTACAGTAAATATATATGCTACATATGAGTGTCCCCGTTATAACCTATTGGTGGAGTTTAGCAGGTCAAATCCATTCTGTGCTGTATTTTAGGTCCTCAGACTATGTCTTTCTCTTTGAAGATTAGGCATTCATGCAGGGGTCTGGCTGGCTATGGTATGTCTAGAAAGTGGCGGGTTTGATTTAATTATTAAGGTTTCATTTTATTTCCCATAAATGTCATACATATTTTGTCCTACCATAGACACTTAGAAATGATCATGCGATGACATCAAGATTGTTTCTAAGTCACCTCCAGAAAATCTGGAGGAGAGGCATGGCAGGGCTGCTGATGACTTCACATCCATGTTGTCCTTGGACGTCCTCTGGTACCTGAATAAGACATTTTATAAGTCTGCCCACACTAGGAAGGCATACTCCACGACGAGACACATGAAGGACAGATAAGCCTGTGTCAGGACATCTGTATGGAGCCCAGCGTCTATGGCCATGTGATGTGGAAGGGTCGATTTCAGTTGTGTGCCTAATGCTATTATCTTCTTCTGAGATAGTAAGTGTGTTATTATGTGGTCTTTAATTTGAATTATAAGCAGAGTGTCCATTCAATCAACTCCATTCTAATGCCGGCCCTGCAGTCAAAGACTATAGCTTATAATGCAAGCATTGGGATTGCGACCATATGATTATGGCCATGCATGCACTTGGACATTTCTCCTTTCAATACGGTGCTCCTTTTTTTCTTTTGGTCTCACCATTTAACGCACCGGAAATAGCACTGTGACTTGCGCTGATCTTTATATGGAATGGCAGCCTATACTCTTGATTGGTTTGATTAAAGTAACACCCAAACACACCCATGACTAATTCAGGGACGTTTTACCGTGTAGCGCCTTGGCGCAGTGCCCAAATGAACACACCCATAATAGTAAAGTGGGCATTGGTCACGCCTCCATGTCTTTTTCCGCCACTGAGCCCATGCAGGCTTTACTAGGTTCACCTTCTGATTTTATAGCACTCACACCTCGGCTCTTTTCTACCCTGTAGGTTTATTGAAGCCAAAGGAGATTTGGAGGCTCACATTCTATCCACACTGGCATACATAGGCAGCAATAGACATTCTAATTTACAATTGTCCCTGATTTATATGGTACCAAAAACAAGCTTTTTTAACTGGGTGTCACTTCATCTTCAACAGGGGGGACATTAGCAAGTTGGCTTGGAGGAACAGCTTTTCTATCCCACACGTGAATTTCAGTAATTTTGATGGATGGTGTGTGTTTGGGACATTTTGTGAGTAGCATGCAGATTGCTTAGGAATGGACAACAAATGCCATTGGAAATTCTCGGGTTCATACAAATTCCCTGGAAAAACCCCTGGACACGTTCAGTCAGTTGTTGGTTGGTAAGGTTAATCATCTAGTTGGAAGGTAATTGTCATCAACTAACATAACTAATGAAAGGGGTCTGAAACACGTAGGACCACAAGATAAATTGCCTCAGAATTGATTTATTCTCATCATAATTACTGGACATTATGTCGCTAGATAAGCTAAAAGCTTTTTTTAATGGGTTGGAACATTTGTTTTCTTTTTTTGTGCATTTCCACTTTGTCCATGAACTATGCTTCAGCTTTCGACAAGCTTGCAGTGTCAACATGATTTCAACTCGTCCTAACCTTTTGCCCCTTATTCTTTAGTAGCGGTCTTATCAGGTTTTAGTGTATAAGAGGCTGTCATAATCTGGTGTGTGGAAAACCTGCGCTGGCAAGTTGAATTAATTCAAGTTTGCTGACCAGTACCTTAAGAGGATCGGCTCTTTTAAATATCGTGGTGGAGAAATAGCAGCTGACAGTTGGGCAGGTAGAGAAAAGTGAACATACACATTATTTGAGGTGTGTTGGTATTCTGTAAACACGTATTTAGGGATTTCTCTTTTTATGTAATATAAATGTACTGTAATGTAAATGTATTTATTATTTTAATGAATACAATGTTATTTTATCCAATCTGGTAGAGTATTAGTTATAGTCAAGTCAAGTCAAATGTATTTATAAAGTTATTCAAAACAACTATTCAAAACAACTCAAAGTTCTGTACAGACCAGGAGGTACAGTATAGCTAAAATCACAAATACAAAAACTACAGACATGCTGTTCCGTAGACCAGGGGCGGTGACAGAAAAGGCATGGCAGACCCGTGAGCCTTAGATTGATTCATTAAACAGCTAGGATCCACAAATTAGCCGACCTAAAGGTCATTTTTATATTTCAAATAGCCGATCTACAAGCTCACAAAGTGTTGATGTAGAATTGTCTATTTTAACTATTTTAAAAGGTTTTTCTGAATAGCAAAAAAAAAATCACACATGTGTGAAGTGAGCGACACTCTTATAATCATACATCACATTCCGTGCTCAGCCAATCAAATCATCGCTATGGGGTGATCAGCTAATGTTTGTGTTCACACAAACCCGGAAGCTCTGCATAGGAGGGCCATCAAAAATGTCCAAATTGTTTAGGCATGGGATAAGGTGGTGTGCAGGATAGTGCACTTTATGCCCCAAGGCATTTCATGAGGCTGACTAGTTTGCACTAGCCAGAGATAAAGCTGTGTGTCATTGTCATAACAGTGGAATTAAATGTCATATTTCTGAATGATTTGGCCTAGGGAAAGCATGTATATGGAACCTTGTGGCATCCCCATGGGGAGGCAATAATAATAGTATCTGTAGAGGTTAGAGGTGGTGTTGGGTAGGATACATACATGTCATTAAAGCTATTTGAAGCAGGCTGCACACCAGATTGGATGATCGATTTGCCGCCATCTTTATTATAGTTCAGGTATCATTGCAATTAGCTCTCTCCATCAGTACAGCGGGCATAGAACTGAAAAGAAAAAGTAATTTGTTTCTGTCTCTGAGGGATCCTGTCTCTTCCTTTGGGGTCAATAATGAAAAGCTTGCCATCTGTCCTTTCTCACCACTAAAGACATTATTAATAGTTAGTATTAGTATTAGTATTAGTAGTTGTATTAGTATTATTAATTTATTATTCAGGTCAACATTGTGTTAAATGAAAGTCTGGTCAGGTTTTTTTTAGGTAATTTAAATGTACTTTAATGTAAATGTATTTATTATTTTAATGAATGCAATGTTATTTTATCCAATCTATTTGGTGTATATTTATAGTCGAGTCAAATGTATTGTATTTATAAAGCACATTTAAAAACAACCCTCACTTGAGGTATAGCTTTAAGATCACAATTCTACACACAAACTACTGACCGTTTGAGTCGCAGATAATTGGTCAGCAGATGAGATCAGCAATTAGCATGTAATTATCTCAATCATTGTAACACAATGTAATACAGCTTAGGTGAAGTTAGGTGACCTTCACACCAGAAAGCTTTACTGCGATTAAAACGAATCCTGCTTCGTATTGTCAGAAAGTGCGCTTCGTTTGGCAGGTGTGAAGCATCATTCGAATCCTAATGCGCATCAAAGAACCGCATTCTACTCCGACCAAAAATGGAGGTTTCGCTTCAATTCCAATCGCACTTGATTACGATTCGGTGCAGGTGGGAATGCAATCCGCAGTTTGAGACGGAGAAGGCATATTTTACGCAGCGCAAAGATGTCTCGTTATAGACGTGGTCGAATGAGGAGACCGAAGCCCTTGTCGAAATGAGGACGAGTAAATCAATTGCTTAAGGAAACACTGCAGTGTAGCCTACAGAATATTCGAGAATTCTGTCTGTGCATGCCGTAAACATGGAGTGCTATCAATGTGTGGGGAGTAGGGACTTTGTCTGTCGGTGCTCAGTGTGCTGAGCGTGCTCAGCTGTGCCTCTATGCCCAAAGGAACAGTGCGTGCGGACTCCGGAGGAAGGGAGAGAGAGAGAGAGAGAGAGAGAGAGAGGTCCAGTCCCCGACGGCACGACACATGCACGTTATACGAGTATAATTTTAACACCATAGGTTTCACTGTGTAGGCTATAGTTTATGAATTGAACACATTGATAAGGTCCCTGCTGCGTTTCCAATTGCTGCGGTTATACAGCGCAGTGTGAAGGCAAAGAGCAGCAAATTAAATATGCAAGAATCCCAATTTCTCCGCCCATTCGCATCGAGTCCTTCGAAGTATTAGGTGGGAATGTGACCTTAAAGACTTACCCCCCCCCCCCCCCCCCCCCCCCCGCTACACACCGTCTTGAATCTGGGGTTTGTGGTCAGGTTTGAATGCAGAGATTCCTGCAGGAGTTGGTGGATTTCCTTGTGTTGGACTTGGACATGCCTGCTATTTTAATTCTCTCTCCATATTGCCTGACTGGACCCTTTGGCTATTTAAGATAACATGAAAATAAGCAATGTATATTCAACACCACTTTAAGCAGCTGATGACCTCTTGTGAGTGAACTGAAATGAAATGAGGAAAATGCTATTGTCCATCAATATTTGGTAAATGAATCACAAGGCATGTCCATCTGTCTATCAATGTTGTTATTTTGGATCATTTCAGCAGGTATGTTTACTTAAATCGCTTTATTCATGAGCTGTCTTCAGGTCTCGCGGGCAGGTTATAATCAAATAGTGGAAATGAGGTATCACAGTACTCTCAGTCACCTACAAAACCAATGATGTCTTTTGAATACTTGGGGAAGAAATAAGAACAGTCCTCTGTGAGTCTGACTGAAAATATAAATCAGTGAAAACAGTTACATCTGCTGGCAATTCCCATTGACATATATGGGATTTGCAGGCTGTGACATCACAAACAGCAGGGCAATCAGAGCACTTGTTTGAGCCAGAAAACTCCAGACCACCGAAAATATACTGAATGTTAAAAGTTCAAGTTTGTTGGGTGCAATTGAGCTCAGAAAAGCTAAAAAATGAAGATTATTTTTTACAAAAACATTTTTTAATGTCACAATCCCTTTAAAGATGTCATGAAATGTCTATTGCTAAGTTTAGCTCAGAAACAGGGGTGTGTTTGTCTTTGACCAATCGTGTCAGCCGATCGTCCCATCCCCTCTGGACTATGAGGATCTCAATGACAGCTACAGTATATCTGCTATCTGTTAGCTGTTTTCTTGAGAAGATCCATGTCAGTATTCACTATTCAATATGCTGTAGTCTTATCTAATGTTCTGTTAAACCTTTACTCATTAAGTTACTTAACTAATAACTACATTTTCACACTGTCTTCTAATTCAATGTTTCTACACAGATGTAGCACAAGAAGCATAGGATGGTGTGGACAATGTGCATAACAAGTTAAGAGAGACACAATGAGTGTGCTCTCTGTGAAACAAGCTTCTAAATAATCTGAAATCCTTTACTTGTACTTCTCTGTGGTAAAAGCGCTCAGACTTTATTCTTTACTGCCATGTTCCCCCCCCCCCCCCCTCTCTTCTTCCCTTTCTTTGTTGTCTTTGAAAAATAGCACACTGGGAACTATGCACAAAACATGAAATTCACCCACTTTTTACTTTAAACTGTGATGTGACAATAAATCTGATTCTGATTCTAAGTAATAGCTCTCTCTTAAAGGGAATGCAAAAAAACACTGTGTGTGTGTGTGTGTGTGTGTGTGTGTGTGTGTGTGTGTGTGTGTGTGTGTGTGTGTGTGTGTGTGTGTGTGTGTGTGTGTGTGTGTGTGTGTGTGCACTTATTATGTAGGTTTTAATATCTACATATCTTATTCTAGTTACTTGCATAATAGGGATACTTAATTCACGCTTTCAACACTCTACAGCTTTTGTAAGCTTTGCTAGTGAAGATAGTGCAGTGGATACATGCCACAGTGGCTGACCCTACATTTTAACAGCGGGCAAACAACAGCGACTCTGGACGATAACAATCTCCTAGTGGTCGTTCCAGCTGTCATTAGCGTATGTAATGTAACATATATGGGCTCAGATCCATGCCAATATTATCTGTGTGTTCGTAAAAGAAAATGCGTAAAAAAACAATCCGTAAAAGAAAAATGCGTAAAAAAACAATCCGTAAAAGAAAAATGCGTAAAAAAACAATCTGTAAAAGAAAAATGCGTAAAAAAACAATCTGTAAAAGAAAAATGCGTAAAAGTTACAGATGCTTTTTTTGGTTCCCCAGTGATATCACTGCCAAAATTCACATGACGGCTGAGAGCCAATCACTTACGAACAGAAAAAAAGACAACCTAAATTACGAATGCTTTTTTTGGTTCCCCAGTGATATCACTGCCAAAAATCACATGACAGCTGAGAGCCAATCACGTGAGGCCTTTTCCTCTACCCAATCAAAAAGCTCCATAAGTCTGCCTGGCAACTGAGGTTGCCATGTTTGTCTGGGGCTACGTTATAAGTATAAGTATAAGTTTATGAGTTACAAGTTTAGCTATATTATATCCATATCTTGTCTTAAAACAACCACTCAATGGCATTATTGACTAATTCATTATTTTATAATGATATATATATGATATATATATATATATATATATATATATATATATGATATATGATAGCAGCCTCATCATACTATCATCATCATCACATCATCATATCATATCATATCATATCATATCATATCATATCATATCATATCATATCATATCATATCATATCATATCATATCATATCATATCATATCATATCATATCATATCATATCATATCATATCATATCATATACTATATATATATATATATACTATAATTAGTGAATCACTGCCTGCACCAATCGCTCCCACTTTTCACACGGGGGGGCAATATCGCACAACGGGCAAGGGCTAGTATAAAATAGTAATACATAACTTAAAAATATATATTTAATCTGGGACTGGGCTTTCCTGTCTATAGGTTTAGCTATATATCCATAATATCTTGAATTAAAACAACCAGTCAATTACACAAATTCGTTATTTTAGTAGCCTAAAATAAATAAAATAAATTCAGCTATATATCCAATATCCATATGATATTAAAACAATCGGCAAATAGGCTATATCCTAATTTCTGCACACAGGCATCATTATTTTCGTTCTGACGATTAAGTAAGGCATTGTATAATTTCACCACAGGGAGACGCTGTACGTCTTGCTCACTTCACTGTCTCATGCACACACCACCCGCACCCCCCCCCCCCCCCCTGCCTGAAACAGGATGTGACGTTCTCCCTCAGCTGCTGTCGGTTTGTGTAGCCTAATTTGTTTGTTCCAAGCCACTCTATGGGGAGAAGCCTTTAGCCGCGAGCGAGCATGGTTCCTGACTAGATAGGTGAAGACTTCTTCTTCTTTGGCGATTTTTATCATACTAGATTGGAACGCCCATAAACGTCACATCCTGTTTCAGGCAGGGGGGGGGGGGGGGGGGGGGGGGGTGCGGGTGGTGTGTGCATGAGACAGTGAGCAAGACGTACAGCGTCTCCCTGTGGTGAAATTATACAATGCCTTACTTAATCGTCAGAACGAAAATAATGATGCCTGTGTGCAGAAATTAGGATATAGCCTATTTGCCGATTGTTTTAATATCATATGGATATTGGATATATAGCTGAATTTATTTTATTTATTTTAGGCTACTAAAATAACTGTAATTGACTGGTTGTTTTAATTCAAGATATTATGGATATATAGCTAAACCTATAGACAGGAAAGCCCAGTCCCAGATTAAATATATATTTTTAAGTTATGTATTACTATTTTATACTAGCCCTTGCCCGTTGTGCGATATTGCCCCCCCGTGTGAAAAGTGGGAGCGATTGGTGCAGGCAGTGATTCACTAATTATAGTATATATATATATATATATAGTATATGATATGATGATATGATATGATATGATATGATATGATGATGTGATGATGATGATAGTATGATGAGGCTGCTATCATATATCATATATATATATATATATATATATATATATATATATATATATATATATATATATATATATATCATATATATATCATTATAAAATAATGAATTAGTCAATAATGCCATTGAGTGGTTGTTTTAAGACAAGATATGGATATAATATAGCTAAACTTGTAACTCATAAACTTATACTTATACTTATAACGTAGCCCCAGACAAACATGGCAACCTCAGTTGCCAGGCAGACTTATGGAGCTTTTTGATTGGGTAGAGGAAAAGGCCTCACGTGATTGGCTCTCAGCCGTCATGTGATTTTTGGCAGTGATATCACTGGGGAACCAAAAAAAGCATTCGTAATTTAGGTTGTCTTTTTTTCTGTTCGTAAGTGATTGGCTCTCAGCCGTCATGTGAATTTTGGCAGTGATATCACTGGGGAACCAAAAAAAGCATCTGTAACTTTTACGCATTTTTCTTTTACAGATTGTTTTTTTACGCATTTTTCTTTTACAGATTGTTTTTTTACGCATTTTTCTTTTACAGATTGTTTTTTTACGCATTTTTCTTTTACGGATTGTTTTTTTACGCATTTTTCTTTTACGGATTGTTTTTTTACGCATTTTTCTTTTACGAACACACAGATAATATTGGCATGGATCTGAGCCCATACATATCACTGTTTGTGTTTGGCGTCGAGGGTCAACAAAGCGACACATGAATTTGATTGGCTATCGCTGGACGTATGTTGTCCAAAAGATAACATACTTTCATGTTTTTGAACCACGTTCCTCTGCACACTTTTTGACTATCGCCTCTTCTCCTGCTATCGCCAGTAGTTGCCGGACAAATAACGGACTTCCAGAAAATACGCCAGGCTGTGATGACCAGATATATGTAAATGTATCAACAAGGCAGGATGGGCTTCTTAACACGTTGTTGTTGTTGTTCTACATTACACTTGATAGTGGTGGGCAGGCAAACAAGGTTAGCCAAGATGAGATGCGCCATATTGGAGATGGAAACAGGATTTATGGATGTATTCTCTGTGTCTCTGAGGGACAATTGAAGGGCAATGAAGTCTTGTCCTTTTGCCAGGATCTATGGTTAATTCAGCCATTTTATGCATTGTTATGTATATTTGTCATTTGTTTGAGATTGGATAGACAGGCTTCTTCATTTTGGGTTGAAGAAAGTGCTCCCTATATAGAAACATTTCTCAATCTCTCTCTTTCTTTCCATTTCTCTCTCAGCCCTGAAAGACGCACGGTTCCAGCTGGTCAACTTCTCGGATAATGAGCTTCGGGTGTCACTGTCCAACGTCTCCCTGTCAGACGAAGGTCGCTATGTGTGCCAACTCTATACAGACCCTCCACAAGAGGCCTATGCTGACATCACTGTGCTAAGTATGACCAGAACCACAGACAATACCACTCCTTTCCAATAATCATGTGTTTTAATGGGGCTATGTATGGGCTTTCCACTTATGTCATACTTTGCTGGATGTGAATAATGCCGAGTTCAAGTTGTCATCTTTAATTCCCACTTAACGAGTTGGGAAGAGGAAAGCACAACGTACTGAGTGCTTTTACTTGTAAATACCATTAAAAGAAACCTCCCCATGCTCTTGTTGCTGTCGTATTAAGAGCTACTTGAGTTTTCAGGACGTTGTTTTTAGCTGCAGAATCATTATGGAGAAGAAATGATGGTTTAGCATTTTAGTTTTGGGTGACAATGGCAGTGATGTAGCGAAACAGCCCACCCCATCATTTATGCCATTTTTAAATCATACAGCCAGCTAATAGAAAGCTAGTTTGACTTGACCTGTTAAAAACCGAGCCGTCACGCTGTGCCATTCATATTTGAATTGATCGCACCATCTGTTATTTTACCTTCTAATATGAGCAAAGGTTAACACAAAAAGACAGCTATACAGCTAAAATGTGTAGGAGTGTTTCATTGAGAAGATCCATGTCAGTATTCAATATGCTGTAGGCCTATTTAATCTTCTGTTAAACTTGTACCCATTAAGTTACTTAACTAGTAACCACATTTTCACGCTATCTTCTAATTTAATGATGTATAGCACTAGAAGCGTATAGCACGGTCTTGTGTGCTCTGGGAGCATTGTTTTTGTTCTGTTTCCAGAGCCAGTGTATTTGTCTGCTCCCAGTCCCTCCAGGTAACCCCATCATTGAAGCCCGGGATGAGATTCTGAGTGAGGGCAACGAGACAGAGATGACCTGCACCGCTATGGGCAGTAAGCCTGCAGCCGCCATCAGATGGATGAAGGGAGACAAAGAGCTTCCAGGTAGGTCATCTTCACAGATAAGGTTCAAATGATAACAGGCATAAATTACCACAAACAAAACAGAGATTCCTGTGAGCGGCCTGGAATGTGGCACAATCATTTTGCAAATGCTCACTTCTGTGTATATTGTATGGCCATTTGAAGAGCCCATTAACACATTTAGTACCGGAACTGCATCAAAATAAAGGCGCTGCTTGCGCCGG